>NC_139632.1:11045601-11185601 GCF_964638095.1 Poromitra crassiceps
TCTCTCTCTCTCCCCCCCCCCCCTCTCTCTCTCTCCCTCTCTCTCTCCCTCCCCGTGTCGAATGATTTCAAACCAATTGCTCTGCTCCACTCATAAATATTCTCCAGAGCTCGGTTGGCCTTTCTCGTCAGGGGCAGGGGAGAGAGGGAGTCGGGGGACGCGATGGGGGAGGGAGGGAGCGAGAGAGGGAGGGAGGGAGGGAGGGATGGAGTGGTTTGGAGTAAAGTGGAGGCGACATGAGAGACTCTGTCACAGCCAGCTGCGTATCCCCCCCTGCTGGCCGCTCACTGCACCGGGACACCTTGGAACCCTTGTATCCCAAATGTTTAATAAATAATAATCATCAAACATTTTGTTTAGAGCACTTTTCAATATTGAAGTTAAAACAAACAGGCAGTAACAATATATTTTAAAAACAATAATGGAATAATGGAAAATGCAATAAAAGTGCACTCCTCTTATAGTGATCACTTGGGACGGGTCAAATTTATCACTATAGACGGTTTTCACCAGAGCGCAACCCCACAGCACTTCCTTTTTCTCAGCATTCGGCAAACTGCAGAAATATTCACTCGACATTGTTACTTTTGTTTTCGCTGCTCAGCTGTATAGACTGTTTTCACGGAATGGTCAGTCCTGCACTTGAATGTTTTTTTTTCTTTTATGTCCATAGCAAACACTGCAACAGGAAGTGAGCGGGGGTTCAATTTAGAATGTTTTTGTTGTCAAGTTAAAACCGTCTATAAGCGGATGATCATTATAACAGTTTTTTTTTTCTTTATTTCTCATACAGATTACCATCTAATTGACATTTGTATATGTATTACATGAATACAGTACATATAAAGTAAAGGAATGTTATTGACTTTAAAAATCCATACAGTAAGTTAGGCCTCCAGCTGTTTCAAACACAGTGGTCTCACGTAGACCTCTCCACAGACTCCTAGATCTCTCCACAGACAGAGATGCCGCGATCTCTCCTTAAACAGACACACATTCACAGAGTATCACTACTGTATCTTGTTGGCTCATTTTTGGATTGTAAGTATATATTTTTTTTTACTGTAGTTAAAAAAAAATCCATTGTTCTCAGGTTGGACAAGGCCCAAAATGATCACTGTAAGTGGAGTATTGATCACTATAACTAAGCACATTATTTAAACAGCATGTGTAAAGGAATGACTCAGGACCAACCTTTTTGATCATTATAAGCAGTTGATCACTATAACCGTGATCACTATAAGCGGATTCCACTGTAGTCATACCTGTAATACACTCATGGGAATCAAGTGAGAGGAGGGGAAAAGTCTGAGCTGGCATTAACGTTAAACCAAACTTGGTGAGGAGGCAGCAGATTTGTTTAGTGTTAACGTTAGCTGTTGTGGCTAGGGAACATTAGCTGGTTGCAGCCTACACTTGCTCGATGCAGCAGCCGTGTAGCACTGCCCGATCATCAAGCAAACTGCTTGTTGTGACCAAACATCCCTGCATTCATAGCACTGCATACTCCCAGAGCTGGCGTAACCATATACAAACCCTCATGCTTTACCCGAAATGAAACATCCAGGGTTTGTGTCAGTGGCTCCAAAAACAACCCGCTAGCCGCTAACGTTAAGCTACCGGGGCTAACCGGGAGCTAATGTTAAGACCATAGACTGTACAGTATATACACGTCTCCTTTTTATAGTTTATAGTTGCCAATAACATGACAATATTCACCTTATGTAGAAGAGACAGTCTGGCTTAAGACACTGACAGGAAGTGTAAACACAATCGGAAGGCCTTTCATGAGGGCGTGGTGTGACCAGGAGGGCTACACTCTAAACAGCCAATCCCTGACAGAGACGAGTTCAGCGGGCAGCGGTAGCAAGGGTCAACTGGAAAACACTGAGCGATGTTAAAGACGATAACCACGGATGATGTCATGTCATGCCCCACAACCATCAAGTGATGTCATACCCACTGATGATGTGGATGACATAGCATGAGTTGACATGTTTCGTTACAACAATAAAAGTGCACTCATGGCGCATTGTCTCCAGATATATACTGGACAAAGACAAATTCCTTGTTTGTAATGACTCACTATGGCTATTAAAATAATCTTTTCTCTCTCAATTTTTATAGAACAATATACGAAACAAGACAAACAGGCTCAGACATAGGAAAAGAAAGAAAAGGAAAAAACAACAAAAAAACAACATAAGTCAACATTTGACATTGCAACGTGGTGCTATCGGCCGCATAAGGTGCTTATGTGTTTGTAAAAGACAATATGCATGGGATCCCATGCAAGGGGGTCCATGAGATACCAGCTTGGCGAGCCATCCGTCTCCCCTAACCTCAGTCACTGGTCATCTCGTCGAAGTCGGCCAGAAACGGGTCCCACATAGCCGAGAACCTTCCAAGCGAGTTAGGTCTCAGGGACCTGAGTCTCTCCATCTGCACAACAGAGATCATGTCCATCAGCCACACCTGAAAAGAAGGTGAAGAGGACGACTTCCATTCCTTCAGAATGAGTCATTTGGCGACAGTTGTCCCCAGTGTCAGAGATTGTTGTACAAAAGTATTCTTGAATGTTGAATTGTTATCGGCCAGGAGAAGCAGATATTTATGAGTTATCGTATATCGTCTGAAAAAAATCCATATCGTGCATCCCTAATCGTACTTAATGTACTACAGAGTGTGTTTTGAAACATCCATTCATTCATGCATTTGGTTTCCACCTCCATCTTCTACTGTACTTGATGTGAAAGATGGTGATAAGATAAGTAGGCTTGGCCATTTTCCCTTTATGTTTTCAGGTTGTCCGTCCTTCTGTCCTATTCTTGTGAACACGATATCTCAGGAACGCCTTGAGGGAATTTCATTAAATCTGACACAAACGTCCACAGGGACTCGAGGATGAACTGATTACAGTTTGGTGGTCAAAGGTCAAGGTCACTGTGACATGGGCATTACGCAAGAATTCATACACTAATTATGACAAAATTCCACTTGAATGTCTGATAGGATAAATCATGAAGTGATGACATTTTAAATGAAAAAGTTCAAAAGGTCAACTTCACTGTGACATCATAATGTTTTGCTTACCACGGAGACAATTATCCTGGGTCATTCTACAAAAACGGTGGAAGTGCGATCATTTACATTGCAGACAACAAAATCCTTTAATTAAAGACCCCCTGAAGTAAAAAAAAATAAAAAATAAATCTTGTTCCTACAATTGGATGTTTGGGCTTCACTGTGCAGAATGTCTGTGCAGAGTTTGACACTAGAAGGCTGTTTCCACAATCATCTGCTGAAAGTGGAACGTTGATCAGAGCTCACTGAAAAGTAGGGCTGTGCCGATTCACTTATCTCCCGATTCGATACTATCACGATACTTGGGTGCCGATTCGATTTATATTGCGATTCTTAAGTATTGCGATTCTACGATTATTGCGATTCGATATTACGATTTATTGCGATTTTTGTTTCTTTTTTTCTTTTCTTTTTTCAGTTTGTTTGCTTTTTTACACTAGATTAGAACATGGGAAAAGTTGAATCATACACTAGAGACTGTATATCATGAGTAGGGCTGGGCGATATAGTTAAAAACAGGGGCGGACTGGGATCATAATTCAGGCTGGGCATTAGATACCAAGCAGGCCAGGCCGATATGGGCCGACGCGCGTGAAATTTGGGCCGTTTGAAGCTCAATGTCGGTCGTTTGAAGCCCAATTTGGGCCGTTTGAAGCCTAATTTGGGCCAAGTCCAATTTTACAATGAGATGCACCTACTTTAACCCTGAAGTGTAATTATTACCGTAAATTCCGGACTATAAGCCACGGCTTTTTTCCCGTTTTTTGGCCTTTTTTGCCCCCTGCGGCTTATATAACGGTGCGTCTTATCTATGGATTTTTTCCAAAAAAAAAAAAAAATCTCTCTTTTTTAGCACTCTTTCTAACTATAAATCCACTTCTGTTTTAATTTCCTCTCTTGCCCTCTTTTAACAACATAACATAACATAACATAACACAACACAGGTAAGCAGAAAGAAAAAGACGAAGCAATCACGCCATGAATGAGGAAATGACTCACCTGCTGGAGGCTGGAGATACACGCTTGGGCTAAACTTTTACTCCGTGAAACACTATCGATTAAGTCCGACATCGCTCAGAGGTTTTGAGCAGCTTGAAAACAAGTTTGAAAACGTGCAGAAGTCCATCCACTCACTCACTAAAGAAACTAAGGCAACCGTGAACAGAGTTTATAATGCGGAAAAGCGCATCCGCGCACTGGAGGACAAAAACAACACAGTGAGTCCGAAAATGGATAAAATGCAAAATCGAAACCCTGCACACGCAGGTTGATGACTTAATCAGCAGGAGTAAAAGAAATAACATTCGCCTGATCAATGTAAAAGAGGAGCTGAGATTGGTGACATGGACGCTTTTGTGGCAAAATCCTGTGTTACATCCTGGACCTGAAGGAAGGCGAGAAACCACCAGAGGTGGACAGGGCACACCGGGCGCCTCGGCCACGTCCAGACCCCGGCCTGCCACCGAGGGCCATCTTCATCTGCCTACTCCGCTGGCCCGACCGTCAACTCATCCTCCAGGCTGCGGGGAAGAAGCCCCTCACCTGGGAGGGTACACGCTTTTTCGTCCGGCAGGACCTCTCCGCGTTGGTGCAACAGAAACGCGCAACATACAACAGCATCATCGAGTCAATGGATATCGCTTTGGCGTACTGTACCCAGCGAGACTCGTCATAACCAGACCGGACTATCTTTAGCACTCTTTCTAACTATAAATCCACTTCTGTTTTAATTTCCTCTCTTGCCCTCTTTTCACCACAC
The DNA here is from genome assembly GCF_964638095.1 of Poromitra crassiceps. Taxonomy (NCBI): domain Eukaryota; kingdom Metazoa; phylum Chordata; class Actinopteri; order Beryciformes; family Melamphaidae; genus Poromitra; species Poromitra crassiceps. The sequence goes on from NC_139632.1 coordinate 11,050,445, forward strand.
CGCGGACACTGTGTGCCCAGCGGCGGAACAAGAGCTCAAAGTGAAACTGCCGAATATCTTTTGAGTTGGACTGGTCAATAGTACTGTGAGTAACTAAAATAAAAAAATAAAAAACGGAATTCTCTCTTCTTTAGCACTCTTTCTAACTATAAATCCACTTCTGTTTTAATTTCCTCTCTTGCCCTCTTTTCACCACACCGCGGACACTGTGTGCACTGTAAAAAAAACAAAAAATACCACAATGTGTGATTTTGTCTGGGGATTAGTGACCTGACTTTTGTTTTGTTGAAATGTTAATAAATCGGAGCTTCCCCAAACAGCCATCTATTCCCGACAATCCCCTCTGTGCACGAAGCCTTACATATGGTAATTAAACATCAAAACACCCGCGGCTTATAGACCGGTGCGGCTTATAGAAGAAAAAAATAGTCACCTTTGAAGGTGCGGCTTATAGACCGGTGCGTCTTATAGTCCGGAATTTACGGTACTTCAGACTAACTAATAAAGTAATACAACCACTAGTAAACCAGTAGGCGGCACCTGGCCTGCTGTTCAGTGAGTGGCCTGACTGCGGCACCAAAAAAAAAAAAAAAAAAAAAAAAAATTTTTTTTTTTTGCTTTTGCGATTATCGATTCTTGAATAAAATATCGATCCAAAAAATCGTGACATTAAAAATCGCGATACTTAGGTGAATCGATTTTTTCTCCCACCCCTACTGAAAAGGCAGTTTTGAACAAGCATGATTTATGACCTCACAAATCTTGGAGCCAATCCCTGTCCAGTATTCAGCAGTTAAAGCCCCAACATATTCTCATTCCCAACTTGTCAAATTTTCTGCCCCCCCTCACTTTAAGTTAGATCAGTTTAAGGAGGAGGCTGCAACTCTACTGAGGAACTGTAAGATAATTTTAGCTTTTTATCTTTCTCTTGCTTTGGCTGGCATATCACACAGAGAGACAGAAACAGTGTGGTGAATTGCAAATACCCTTCACATGGTGGGAATTTGACATTTTCATTTTTTTGACATTTCCATAAATTCTCATTTGTTTTATGAAAATAATTATTTACTATGATGTACTACAGAGATGCAAGTAACCAAATCACTCAAAATCTGAAAATACCTGAAAACTAATTTTCAACCTTCTTTTGCTCATTGCTAACAATGTGCAGCAGCAACATGTGGAGGGTTTCTGCAGGCCACCACACAGATGTGTTTAGGCTGTTTGCATGCATAGCAGCGCTGGCCGTGGTGCTGAAATGGAATGGAGTGGTTTAATCAGCCTGCTTTTCGTGGTTGTGAATTTAACTTTCAGCCCTAATTCTAATTCTAGGCTATTTTATCCTCCATTGTAGCAATCCACTGAGTGGAAAATGGAAATCAAGGAGAGGTGAAATTTCCAGTGACGGTCAACATCAAAGAGAGAGAGAGAGAGAGAGAGAGAGAGAGAGAGAGAGAGAGAGAGAGAGAGAGCAAAGAGAGAGAGAGAGCTGCACCCACACAGCATATGAGCATAACAACAACAATAATAATAATAACATAAAACATTTGCTTAATACTTGCTTAAAGGAACACTCCGCCCATTTTCAACCAGCTTTGTATCATTAGAACATCAGTAGTATATCAGAAAACTGTAAACTGTTTTAAAGTCTGTCATTTAATTTGACAGTTATTGAGTGTTAAAGTGTGGACCAGTGACATCACTGGTCCACACTAACTCAAATTAATAACTCATTAACTCAAATCAACTCTCAATAACTGTCAAACTAGATGACGGTTTTGAAGTCATTCATCTAGTTTGACAGTTATTGAGAGTTGTCCACACTTTAACACTCAATAACTGTCAAATTAAATGACAGACTTCAAAACAGTTTACAGTTTTCTGATATACTACAGATGTTCTAATGATACAAAGCTGGTTGAAAATGGGCAGAGTGTTCCTTTAATAATCTTCACTACATACATTTTATGAGTCTGTAAGATTCATTAATTCTAGTTTATTTAATTCTATCAAATGACAGTAATAATATTTATTAATAAGAATGAATGAGACTAGAAATTTGATCTTACTAATCAAGCTCTGGATGAAATGATAATTATGGACATTTCATAGAATTTGCTCATTCCTGCTATTTCCAGGAACATGGAGACTGATGGCGGGAAAGAGAAAACGACAAGTAAAAAGTAAAAAATAAAAAAAATTCATGACCACCTTTTTTTATAACCTTAGATTACAGGTTTTTTGTTTAAAAATGTGCACAATGGGTTCTAAGCAACAGATGGCGCTAGGGATGAAACGATAACCAGTTTAATGAAAACCATGTTAAAAATTGCTTGAGGGTAACTGTACTGTTTCAAATTTTCATTATCATCAAAACCGTGTTACCGTGATTACAGAATAATGGTAAATACTGTCCACCATCAAGCAAAGTTAGTAACAGTCCCAGATGCAGGCGTGCAGCCTTAATTGATGAAATGATGTCTGTGAGTGTGTCAGTCTTTTTTGGTCAGTTCTCAATATAAAACAGAACATTTCCAGCACACTCTAACAATACCGTGATAATACTAATAACCGTGATCATTTTGATCACTAATAATCATGATATGACATTTTCATACCATTTCATCACATGGTGCCACGGCCAGCTATATCGTTATCGCAATATTGTGGGAAATATCACGATATTCGATAATATACAATATCTGCCCTTATTTCTGTGCCGCTGTTACAGATGCACCAGTGATAGAAATGGATGGAAACTGAACTGATTGAATGAGGAAGGGAGACGGTGACAGTATACACATGAAGGAAAAAGTGTTTCTCGTGAACCTGACTCCTGATCTGCAACCAAAGCTTCTCCGCGCACATAGTAGCATATCCATCAAAATGTCAGCTCCTCCTTCACACATGGGCCCTAACATTTACACACCCCCCCCACCCCCCACCTCATCTCACATCTCTCTTTATCTCCTCCCTCTCTTTTTCTCCTGTCGTCCCACCGGAAACGACACGACTGCCTTTGTTGCGAGGACGTCTCTCTGCTAATTACGGGCTGATTAGTGTTTCAATTACACGCAGGCATGTTTGCGGAGACGGGCCGCGGCGCGGAGACGGGCCGTACCTGCCCCGCGCAATAATCACGTCATTTAGACTTGGAAGAAGTGAAGCGTGGCGGCGTCCTTTATCTGTCTGGTGTTTGCGGTGGTGCCATTGTGTTGCCGAACGCCACTGATGGAACAGCACATTCAAGAGAGATTACAAAAATGGCTCGGTACACAATACAACGGAATACAAAGTAATGGCATGCAATGGGAGAGAACAGAAGCCATCAGAGTTGAATGGAATGCAATACAATAGGATAGAGAAATACATTGTACTGTAATGTGTGTAGCGTTTTGAAACATCAATATGTCATTGTCAAACACCTCGGTATACTGCGAGTACTGTAAACAAAGGAAACCATGGTGGAGATTGTTCGCGTCAAGGACCTCTAAACTGCGACGCCCCCTCCTCCCCCATTGCTGAAGAGGATAAACATGTTGGAAGTGATTCTTCCATCTTCCTTTCACTCCTTCACCATCTGCCATAATTGGCAGAAACTCTGAAAGCTTTAGCTCCGTTTGCTCTGGAAGAACAGCGCCCCCTTGCGCCCTCTCCCTGTAACTGTTTTGTGCCGCAAAGCGATCCAGCGGATTTCCCGCCAAATCCAACCCGGCGTCTCAGAATGTAAAGTGAAGCATTAAGGCCCAAGGGGCCACGGTTTACAGCCCCCTTAGCTGTTGTAAAACCCCCATAAACCACGGTCTCGTGGGGCTTATTGCTTTTATAAAGCGGTTACTTCATATACCTGGCAAGGTTTCATCAAATAAACACAGCAACAAAAACGGCAATACTTTTGCGAACAAATAATCGTTCTTTCGGGCCAAGCAATGTAGTTATTCAGCGACAGAATGGTTGCCAAGCAACGTACAGTACAGACGCAGCGGAGCAGTAATACGATGTGATGCGGTCACAGGTGTGTGTTTATAGAGTATTTTACAACAGTTTTGAACGCAGCTCAGACCTGCATTACTTATCCTTTTGTTTTCCCACTGTCGCACACACCAAAGTGGAAGTTGGCCGAGTGGTAAAGCTCCAGGTCTTTGACTAGAAGGTCGCGAGTTCAAATCCCTGACGAGCTGTGAGCATTTTGAAGTTTTATGAAAAGTAAATCAACACCCCTTCTGTCTCACCACTATGTGATAGGTGTCGGGTGTCAGAGGGTACAACTATCCCATGCTTTTTGGTTTTGTCCTTCACTATCTGGATTCTGGGCCAAAATATTTGATTGGTACTCTAAGGCCCATGAAATAACCCTTCAGCCGGAGGCGGAACTCGCCATCTTCGGCTGCCCAGAATCCACTCTGCTCCTCCCTATGGCTATACAACAGTCTCTGACGCAGGGGACGACTATCGCCAATAGACTCATTCTGAAGGAGTGGAAGTCCCCCTCTCCACCTTCTTTTCAGCTGTGGCTGACGGACATGGTTTCGGTTATAGTACATATGGAGAGACTCCGGTTCCTGAGGACCAATTCATTTAGGAAATTCACAATCATCTGGCACCCATTTCTAGCCTACTTAGATGAGGTTAAGAGCGACAAGTAACTTGCTCATCTGACTTCTTATGGACCCCTTGCATGGGATCCATGCACATTTCTTACAAGCACACAGGCACTTGCCGCGGTTGGTAGTGCCATGTTGTAACATTAATGTTGGTATATGTATGTTTTGTTTGTTTTTGTTTTCTTTGTTCTGAAAATGACAAAATAAAATGTGGAAAAAAAAGAAAAAGTAAATCAACACTATAACACGTCGAAAACTCAAAGCAGGTGTTTGATATTATCGGTCAATGGCAAAATGCAGGATTGGCGTCACTGATTGGGGCGTGGCCAGAGAGAGAAGTGCAGCAGCATCATTTGGCCCATGATGTCTCTTAAGTAGTATTGTTTTATTTGTGAATGGAGGCTACTGCAATGTTTTATCAAGTGATAAGCGCTGTCCATCCTATGTAGGCTGCAGTATCAGTTATTTGAACCCTGTAGCAGTTTAGCTCAATGCATGTAAGTGGCTACCTCTCGTGTGCAAAGTTGTGAGTTAAGATCCACGTTTGTCCTTTCTGAAGTCACCAGTTGTCAAGAACAGATGTGTGTATGTGTTCTGAGAAAGCCTGCCCCTTGTGGATAACTCATGATACACCTTACAGCAAGTCACAAATGCCTTAACTAATAGAGTGTGTCCGATCTTCACAACCTGTCAGTGTGAAACGCAAGAAGAATAAAGAAAACACATACTGTAAGAGCAGAGTACGTACACACACACACACACAATATATGCAGTCTTCTCACGAGTGATTTTGTTTGTCTACAGCAGTGTTGTAGTCGAGTCACGATATCTTGACTCCGAGTCAAATCTCTAGTCCCCAGCGTTCGAATCCGACTCCAAGTCTAAGTCACCAAAGAACAGTCAGTGTTGAGTCCCCATTACCTGAGTCTGGCTTATCAAGGTTGAGTCTGAGTCGAGTTCCAAGATCCGGGCTCGTCTCTTTAGACATCTGTCTGTTACCGAACAATGAGTGAATTAGATTGGACTGTACATAATAAGCTGGTGTAGGTGGGAATAGTTGACCACTTAAGGGCCTCAAATAAAAGAGTTCTTGACAGGGAATGCAGTTTAGTTGTCCATTTTATTTTCTCCATTCAACTCGTGGTTTTCTGCAGTATAATCAGAGACAAATACACACATCAATATTCAATCCAATAAGTCAAGTTATCCATAAATGAGGAATAAATGTAATCCCATACAAACATAACTAAACATAACATATCAAACAACTGACATTGTCAGAAACACATGAGGAAGGCAGGAATGGAGACATCTGTGAGTGGCAGGTCTGTTTGCTCTGAACTGGCAGAGTGAGTCTTTCACTTAAATGCAGCTGGAGTAACTCACTCCAATCAGTGGCAATCAGGGGGTTAGGTAGCAGGTATTGTCCCTAAGCCCTCTAGGGGCATTGTTCTCAGCAGCACATAGGGAATAGACCTTTCTCACGGTGGCCATTTTGTGTCAAAAAGGCAGGGTTAACACAGGTGCAAGCAAAACACTAATGAGGGTTGCAAACGTCCATGATTGGAATGTGGAAACCCTTATTAGTGTTTTGCTCGCACCTGTGTTTATTCTGCCTTTTCGACACAAAATGGCCCCCGTGAAAAGGTCCCTGCCAAATAAACTAATAAAGTAAAATAAATAAATCCACATGTACAGTAGGTGGAACACACGTGCCTGCCCTTACACTAATGTCACGGTATTAATATAGGCATCAATATCTTATGCCAAATTATTAGGGCCTATTAGGCCTACAAAAAAAACACTGAAAGATAGGAGGGGGATCTGATTCAGGAATATTTAGGATAGTACTCGCCCTGCGATGTGGGTCAGAACACTCTCGACAGGAGACAGCATGGAGCTTTAACCGTGTAGTGACTGATTTATCCTCAACACAGCACAGCAGTACAGTTAGACCCGAGTGGTTACTGTATGTGGTAATGATTTAGTGGTAACACACGGCACCTTTAAGCAGAACAGAACCACATTGGGCAGGATGCCCTTTTCAATGGACTCCACAGTTTTCTCTGCCATGTGAACGGCGCTCGGGAGAGGAGGACGAGCGGATCTCTCGTCCTCTCCTTCGATCAGTCAAAGGTTGAACGCGTCCCGGGCACAGAGGCAGCGCGCGGCGCGCCGCGGCGTGCCCCTCCCTCTGGAGCACCAGCAGCTCTGGCAGTGACGAGGACCTCATCCAGCACCGGGCTTATGGCTTCTGACAAGTGTGTGATGGGGGGAGTTATCAGGGCCAGAGGTCTTCAGAGGCGGCTTCTACTGTATGCCAGAGAGACTGCTCAGTGCTCACGTGCGTGGGTGCATGCATGTGTGTGTGTGTGTGTGTGTGTGTGTGTGTGTGTGTTTCACGCTTGGCCTGCAGCTATTCAGAGATGCAGAGGGGAATGCGCACCAAGCTGGGCGGTTTGAATACCGATTTGATATTCATCAAGCAATTTTTCTTGAACTTGACGCTGCACCAGGCAAGATTTGTGTATGTGGAAAAAAAGCAGTTTTATCGGGTTACAGTATATCATAAATGAGCCTGCGACAGAGGAAAAGCGTCCCATCCACACTAATTGAGAGTCGATTTGTCCTCTTTGCCCAAATTTTAATAGCGGTGTCTGGGACGAATGTTCTCAGTGCACAGGCACAGGCAGTGATTACAAAAGCCAACCACATTTCACAAGACAAATTAAGAAAATTGAAAGCAAACGACCCAATCTGCAAGCAAATCACAGGTCACGAAACACATTAACAAAACTGAAAACAGATTAACAAGTCACGAAATGAATTGAACTGAAAAGCAAGTCACCAAACACATTAACAAGTCTCCTATCCTATAATAACAATGAGAAGTGTCCGTGTGCGTGTGTTTGTGTGTGTGTGTGTGTGTGTGTGTGTGTGTGTGTGTGTGAGTGAGCAGAATTTTGTCCAGCCACAGCTATGCCGTGTTACGTGCGATCGGGCTGAAACTTGCAGGAAGTGTAGAGAGCACCCGTGCAGGTGACCTTTTAATTAGGTGATTGCCCTAATTACCTAATGATGTGATGTCATCAGTGATGATGTCATCAGTGATGTCATCCTTCCTGCTGCCAATAGAGCAGTATGTGTATGTGCTTTGAGTTATTTTTTACTTTTTTGGCAGTGGGGGTAAAGAATCACTACTTTGCATCCAGACCAAAGTCCTTTTGATGATGATGATGATGATGATGATGATGATGATGCTTTTTGATCATGTAGAAATTGCAAAAGTTTGCATGTCTGAAAAATGAGGGCGGGGGGGGGGGGGCAGCATGGATTTGTTTTTACACATTACTAGATAATATACAGTGTTTTTACAAAGGGGTTTGCAAAGCCTTGTCAGCAAGTTAGATTCTTTTTAAGACCCCTTCCACTCACAAATGTGTTTTTCCTCCCTGTTCCTTCAGCTGGATTGTAGAGCTTCACTGTGCAGAATGATGTATGTGCAGCAGAGGCTGTGTCCACACTGCTCAGCAGAGGCTGTGTCCACACTGCTCAAAGTGGAAAGTTTCTCCCTGCTCACTGAAAAGGCAATTTCCTACAAGCATGTGCCTTGAAATGATCATTTATTCATTTCCTTTCTTTCTTCATGGTATTTAATGTCATCCGCCTATAAACTGGAGTTCTTTTATTATGTAAAAAATAAGAACGTGTCCTAATAATGCGGCCTGATGAATGGCTGAGCAGCACGGCGAGCTGTGCGAGACTGCAGAGAGGAGTGCTGCGCGCACTGAGCAGCACGGCGAGCTGTGTGAGACTGCAGAGAGGAGTGCTGCGTGCACTGAGCAGCACGGCGAGCTGTGTGAGACTGCAGAGAGGAGTGCTGCGCGCACTGAGCAGCACGGTGAGCTGTGTGAGACTGCAGAGAGGAGTGCTGCGTGCACTGAGCAGCACGGTGAGTTGTGTGAGACTGCAGAGAGGAGTGCTGCGCGCACTGAGCAGCACGGTGAGCTGTGTGAGACTGCAGAGAGGAGTGCTGCGTGCACTGAGCAGCACGGTGAGCTGTGTGAGACTGCAGAGAGGAGTGCTGCGCGCACTGAGCAGCACGGTGAGCTGTGTGAGACTACAGAGAGGAGTGCTGCGTGCACTGAGCAGCACGGTGAGCTGTGTGAGACTGCAGAGAGGAGTGCTGCGTGCACTGAGCAGCACGGCGAGCTGTGTGAGACTGCAGAGAGGAGTGCTGCGTGCACTGAGCAGCACGGTGAGCTGTGTGAGACTGCAGAGAGGAGTGCTGCGTGCACTGAGCAGCACGGTGAGCTGTGTGAGACTGCAGAGAGGAGTGCTGCGCGCTCGCTGACTGCAGTTATGTCACTCAGCCGTGTGTACATAGGGATTTTGCCCGCAATTACTGTGTAAATGTTAGACTGGAAATGGTTCATGCGCATTTAAGATGAGATGGAAGTGCACTGCTCCCTGGAGAAAATGACTCGCCGCAGCAGCAGCAAAAGCAATAGCACAGAACATAACAAACCCATAAGCATAAAAACAGTAAAAAAAAAAAAAAAAAAAAAAAGAGGCAATAAAGTGGATATGAACAATTATTTATGCAACTGACATTTTCCACAAGTGTTGTTTGCTTACTTTAATATTGATCATTAAACATGATTATGTGCTCTAAATATATTGTGTGTAAACATGGCAGAACTATAGAAATGTCACGTATGTAAAAATGTCACAGGATGTAGTAGGGGAAGGAAAGAAGCGACCGCATGACTCAATAGGTTAATGACATGCAAATGAGCCACATATATGACTCTCCATCCATCCTGGCATGATGACATGCCAACACAGTCTCACAGAAAATTGTATAATACCAACGATATGGACCAACGTTGCTATTTTACAATTTCGTCTCGAAAATTGTAAAATAGTAACGTTCTGAGATTTTAGGGTTAGGATTAGAGTAGGGGGAGGGGTTAGAAACAGAAAATCTCCGTAAAACACGCCCAAACCACGCCCACCGCTGTAGACACGTACGTTCCCATTTTACAATTTCTTAGCCGACATTGTAAAATACCAACGTTTGTCCACAAACGTTGCTATTTTACAATTTTTTTGGAGATCGGGTTGGACATGCGTGCCTGATCCTCCATTGTGGAAGCAAACATGATGTCATCATCCCATTTCCCATCTGGTTGATATGTCTCAATACTTGCCACATAGTCCGACACCTGAACATAACTCAGTTACAATGCAGTCGCTCACTAGATTCTAGCTCAGCCCTCCTGTTTTAAGCATGTTTTCAGACATTTCTGGGTGTTGCAGAAAGTAAAAAATGTGAAATCAATTTAATGTTGAAATGAATATTTGATGAGGGGCATCCTGTCAATGGACTTATAAAACATGCTTGCATTAATGTCGTCTTTCTTGTCACTCATTTGATCTAAAAGCTAACCACAGGAGTCTTTGGACCTGCCCTGTCCGGTTTATGAGAGGTGGTTTGTGATTTGTTTTTTTGAAACACAGTTGTCTTTGGTTTGTTTATTTGTTGTTATTTTAATTCTTAAATTGGTCAGTCATTGTTTTGTGATTTGTTCATCTGTTTTCTATTTTGTTCATTTGTTTTGGGGAAATGTAGATTTTTTTTTGGTCATTTGTTTGACATTTTCCTCATTTTGTTCTGTGAAATGGGATGAACTTAGAGTAAACCAGGGGCTGGCAATGTGCAGCCCGTGGGCCAATTGCAGCCTTGGGGAATGTTTCTGGTTGCCTGTGATGAGTTAGGTATGATGATGGTATTTGGTCTGATTCGCAATAGGTTTACTGTCTTTCAGAGGCTGTAGCAGGGCTCAGTTCTAAAGCCAGGCCGAGGTTCCTGGTATCATATGAAACTAGATGAGCTAAGGCGTCCATTGGCTACAGTAGCTTGTCAGGAAGGTGGATAACGCTCCATTTAGGGCAAAAAAAATAAAAGGCAACATGGCAGGTATGGTGTGTGTGTGTGTGCGTGCGTGAGTGTGTTAAAGCATCTACACTACAAATCGACAAATGGGATTTGTACATTTCAACATACTCACATATTCAACATACATGTACATTTCTCACATGATTCACAACGGGCATGACTTTTAGTTTAGAACAGGCTTTATTTGTTTCAGAATTATTTTGTGTTCCGTTTGCTTCTTGGGTGGCCCTTAATCCAATGTTGGCGCCCTCAATTGGCCCTCAGTCATCAAAACTCTGAGAACCACTGACTTAAAGAAACTCCTGAATAGCAGCCTTTTCACCCCCTCCACCCCCACCAGAGAAGAAGAAGACATTCAGGTGTAGAGCTGCTATCAAGAACCTGTTCCAGTGTATTCCCAGTCCCAACTGACCTCATTCACCCCAATCGATATGCCGCCACAATAACAGTCTGTGTTATTGATCATTAATAATAAGATCAGCGGCTGGGAGCCTTCTTCAAAACTTGAGTTTTAGAGTGTAACACGAGAGCTCCACAAACAATTTAACGAACAATTTAAAAGTCTTCTGAAGCCAGACGATTGCACCATTGGTCCAAAGTACAATATTTACCTCATTATGTAGATGTGCTGCACAGTAGCAAATGTACCTTCAAGTGCTGTTGGAAATATTGTAATTACAGAGAGAGCGCCCTTGAACGACCCATTATAAGTGGAAAATATAGTGGCGAGTTTTATCTTCGTTCTGTGATGTTGACCTCCAGTTACTTGAATTTCTCTCCCTTGCTCTTGTGTAGTGTTCTCTGAAGTAAGGCATTGTGTCAAATGTGCTTTAGCAGTTTTGAAAAGTTATTTGAGGCAAAAGTAACTGTACATAATGTCTTTCTTGAGTCATAAAACAAAAAGCGGCACATACATCTTTTACCCCAGACAATGTATACAGTAGAAATCGATAGCAATTAAGAAATCGGATTGATAAAAATAAGCAAAAATGTACAAGTTCAAGTTCCGCTTCTCAACTACATAAATCTACATATTATTGGAGAATATTTAAGTCTGAGGAGTGCACAATTTACGGAAGTCGCTTTACATGATTTCTGGGTAATTAAGTCCTTTATTAAACGGAACACGTCGCGAGGTGAACCGGGTCTCTCGTGATAAGGACGTTGAAAGACGAGGGCATTGCTGGTCCTCCAATCCCACCCCTTCACCTTCAGGGTGTCATTACATTAAAGGCAGCCAGAGGTCGCCATCACTTCCTGGTTACAGCCCCAACTCTGGCATGCACGCATGCACTTACTCACACGACCGCAACATTCATAAAAATCGGTCGTTTTAAGCACCTTGAAAATCAACCAATGTTGTTGTTTTCTTTGTGAGGATGGGCTGCCAATATAAATACTTTTCAGAAGAATATTGGTTTAACTTTATATTTTCAGCTGTGATGCAAAGCCAGTGTTAGTACCAGTACGTCAATTCATCAAGAAAAACTGCTTTGCCAGATGTGCAGTTTTTTTTTGCATCACTGGGGGGGACTTGCAAAGCTAGTGTTTGTCAGACACACTTCAAAGCCTGTAAAGTCATATTAGGCCCAGACCTTGTGTGCGTGTTTGCATATGTGTGGATTGTGTGTGTCATTGAGTGTGATTGTGTATTGTGTGTGTTCATGTGTGATTGAGCCAAAATAAGCCCATGCAGGCGTCTCAGTGACACCAGGCATTTGTGTGAAGAAGAGCAGGCATGGCTGCTGCTTCTTGCTGTGTGTGCCTGACTCGCGGGCCAGAGTGTGCGTGTGTGTGTGTGTGTATGTATGTATGTGTGTGTTTGTGTGTGTGTGCATGTGTGTGTGTATGTATGTGTGTGTGTGTGTGTGTGTGTGTATGTATGTATGTGTGTGTGTGTGTATGTGTATGTATGTGTGTGTGTGTGTGTGTGTGTGTGTGTGTGTGTGTGTGTGTGTGTGTGTGTGTGTGTGTGTGTGTGTGTGCACAGCGTGTGCTAACAGTGTGTGCACGCCTCATTACGTGCCCAATGTGATTCCTCGTTTTGTGTATCAGGAGCAGCGTCTTGTCAACTGTGTTGTGACAAATTGCAATACAAAAGGGATCAGCAGTCCTCATATTGTCAGCACACACACCCTCTTGCAATTCATGCTTTCTCTGTCTCTCTGTCTGTCTGTCTGTCTGTCTGTCTGTCTCTATGTCTGTCTGTCTGTCTCTATGTCTGTATCTATCTATCTATGTCTGTCTGTCTGTCTGTCTGTATCGATGTCTGTCTGTCTGTCTGTCTGTCTGTCTGTCTGTCTGTCTCTATGTCTGTCTGTTTCTGTCTGTCTGTCTGTCTCTCTGTCTGTATGTATCTATGGCTGTCTGTCTCTGTCTGTCTTTCTGTCTCTGTCTGTCTGTCTGTCTGTCTGTCTCTATGTCTGTATCTATGGCTGTCTGTCTCTGTCTGTCTTTCTGTCTCTGTCTGTCTGTCTGTCTGTCTGTCTGTCTGTCTCTATGTCTGTCTGTCTGTCTGTCTCTATGTCTGTATCTATGGCTGTCTGTCTCTGTCTGTCTGTCTGTCTGTCTGTCTGTCTGTCTGTCTGTCTCTCTCTCGTCCTTGCTCTCTATTTGTCAGAGGTGGCGTGATATATGTGGGTGCTGTAAATCAATAATGTAATTGTTTTTTTTCTTAACCCCCCCCCCCCCCCCCCATCCCCATCCAACAATATTTTAGCAATGTTTCCAGATAGTGCATCAATATTTGGACAGTTTGACAAAGTTGGACAGTGTTTGTATCCCCCAGATATTTGCAGGAGGATGGCCCACCTCCTCCCTACAGTATACATTCTGCCCCTAAAACCTACAGCAGAATGAAAATGAAAAAATAAACAAATAAAGTGAATGGTATCCTCTTTATATATCTAACCCTCAGTCTAATTCTTGATTAGAAAAAAACAAACACTTGCAGGCTATGAACGGTTCATTCTGAACTTGCTGCAGAGCATGGGGAAAAGAAAAAAGAAAAAGAAAATCAGACAATATTACATGTACTGCACATAGACATCTCTATGCTCAAAAACCATAATTATCTTGAAAGGAACAGGTTGAGGATGGCGCATAATTACTTAATTAGCATTAGCTTCATGCCAGTTTCATGTGTCTTACATATATCCTACAGTAATTAAGTGAGGACACAATGTAGTTAAAGCCAGCTATGTAACTGAATGACATGCCCAGTACTCTAAGTTGGCAGCTAACCACAACCCGCCTCAGGGCGGCTCTGGGTTTGCTTTCCCTCGCGCCACGTTGCATCCCCAATTGAATTCAACCAACTGCCCTATTGGGTTTTAAAACGACCACAGCAAAAGGTTACAGTTCTAGGTGGTAATTAACCGTTTTAAACGTCTACTTGAAGCCAGTTTGCGCCATCAAAGGCGTGAGAGAGTGAAATGAGCAGGAAGTGGTGCGTGTCGATGTCGTTTGTGTTTATAGGACCTTTCAGCGGCCTTAATAGGATTTCCGCTAATTAATAGTCTGATGTTTGTTTGATGTTGCTGGAACACTGTTGGTGGCAATTTCATGATGCGTTCACAACCAGCAGCTATTAGCGACATCATTACGCTCTCCTTCTCCGTTTTGATCTCGGCACACATTCTCAGCATCTCATACGACACGGGAAAACCAAGCTGCGGCGTGGAAAGATGAAGCCAACGCAGAAGTGCCAAAAACGACTTACTCAATGGCAAATGATGTTCATTTTGTAAATTATGGTCCCACATAGAAAAAATTGATGATAAAGCAAACTATGATGATTGATTGATAGGTGATACAGTAGGGTCGCCTGTCCAGCGATCGCGCAGCTTTGAGGAAAGCGCATGCTGACTGGTGTTGTGTACTGTATCATTTCTTCGAGGCAGTTCAAATCAGAAGGCCCTTTGTTTTTTGTAATTCTTAATTTCCAAATCATTTCTCTGGTGCAGATGGCGCGTGCATAATGAGAAGGGACCCACACGTGCATAATGAGAAGGGATCCATGTCAGATCAGATTAAGCCGAGAGTAGAGAGAAAAAGGCAAACTTGCTGCAAGTAAAAGAATTCTGTAACTTTGAAAATAGCAGCGCAGCCGCAACTCGCTCGCAAGGTCTTACAAATAAATGTAATTTCGTTTATCTTACTGAATGAAGCATGAAGGACTTTACTCCCATTTTGCACTATTCTCTTTGGGGAGGTCCTTGAAATAACTTTGAGTCCACATCAAGCAACTGTTTTGCACAGCGGGTTATTTTGGTATCTGGGGTAGCCCAGCCCACCACAAAACACAACAATATGTTCTTACTTGGCCTTATTGATGATGCGCAGCATGTTTGTTTATCATGGTAAAATAAATTCCCTCGTATACACGTGTGTTTTTTTAACACCAATTCTTGGATTCACCGAGAGGAATGCAATCCATTATTAATAAATAGAGCGGCCAGGTTTTATTCTGTTCGGCCATGTGCTATTTTTCTGTTGCCCTGTTTTCATCCAATTAAATAGAGTAAACTCAAATATACTCAATGCATTAAACTATAGAAGCATTGGTGTTTTTAAGTATTGGTGTGTGTTCTGTGTGTTCTGTGTGTGTGTGTGTGTGTGTGTGTGTGTGTGTGTGTGTAGGTGTGTGTGTGTGTGTGTGTGTGTGTGTGTGTGTGTGTGTGTGTGTGTGTGTGTGTGTGTGTGTGTGTGTGCTCGCGTGCGTGCGTGCGCGCGCATGCGTATATACTATATATAATATATACATATTAATCTAACATCTTTTGCTGGTCCAAAGTACCTGAAACTTACACAGGTTATTTTTGTGTACCCACTAAATCCATTTATGGGAGAGAAAAAAATTGCTAAATTTGGAGAAACCAGTTTTCCAAATCGATACAGCAATCGCGATATTCTTTCCACAATACTATCGATATTTTAGAAAAAAATCTTTTTTTTTTTTTTTTTCAGCGGTAACCCAGTGTGCAACTGCAAATTTGCATACTGTTCTAGTAAACTGAAATGACATTTTTTTAATTACAGAAAAATCATTTTCGCTCCATTTGTCCTCTGGGTTATCAATATAATGTGATGTACATATTATTACACTGCATGGGTGGTACACAGCAAGTTGTATGTTCATCTCTATTTTACATTTTTCAGTAAACTATGTGTAGAGTATTGCAATATATCGCAATATGGATCGTATCGCAATGTATCACGATGCAATCGTATGGTGACCCATGTATCGTGATACATATCGTATCGTGGGGTCCTTGCCAATACCCAGCCTTATAGTAAACACATTAATTTGGCACAGGAGAAGCGACGATGTGCTTTGTCTATGGGGCTACGATACTGCATGCAGTCCAAGGTGAAATTAACCAGTCACACAGAGGAAGTCATTTGCAGCACTGACATGGCTCCAAATCCACAGAACACACACAGAAAGTGTGCAGTGCAGTTTGGCGTGGTGCCAGTGCATCCAGAGCACGCACCTGTCCAGAGCACGCACCTGCTTAGTCAATCACAGTTAGAATCCACAGTTTTGACGTGTGCAGAAATCATTAGTGCCGGCTCAATGATCCAGGCCTAACTGCTGTAAAGCCATTACACAGTTTCTGAGTAGAACAATGAGGGATGAGGGATTGAGGAATAGAGTTGAAGAATGGTCTGTGGCGCTAGGCTACGCTGCATGCTGCAACGTGGAAATTAAAATACTCAGAAACACCTGTGCGGCAAATAAGACACATCATTTATGTATGTTTCCCCCCCCTGTAACGCAATATCCAGGGCTTTGTCTGACTAGAAGCAGCTTTGTGATTTCAGAGAATTCCTCTGTGAATGCATTCCAGGAAACACAAGATAATTCATTACAGTCATTAAATGAGTTCTCCATATGAAACCTGTTCCATGTGAGGCGCTCATATGGGTTATAGGGGTATTTGGGGTCAAATAAATCAACATCATCGGGTTTTCCCAAAAGATGTTCAGACGCGTGGCATCGAACCCTATGATTCCCATTCATTATCAGAACTTCAATCATAGCATCTATACACCCCATAGCATTGTGGGCTTTTTATTTGCTGCGGGGTCAGGATTTCTCCTTGCGGAGGGCTACCTTTAAAGAGAAGCCCCATTGGCGGTTTCTTTACAAAGCGCAACGACATTGAGCCCCACAATGATGTACATGCTTGATACACAGTTACAGTTTTGGGAACACAAGAGATTTGGAGGAAGTGTCGGTGGGGGGGGAAGCACTTAACACTTTCCACACAAGAGTATCATTTTTAAGTTGCCAGCCACCGCCAGCATTTTTGATCATATTATTCACTCATCTTTCAAGACCCCCAGAATAGTTCTATAAATATGTAAACAGTGAATATATCAAAAGAAAGAACATAGGTTCTGTTTTCATTTCATTTTTTATTAATTTTTTCATTTTCATCTGAAAAAATAGGACAAAAAGCTGAGAAAATTTCATTTTTGTCAAAGACAGTAATTTTAAAAATATTCTTATTGGCAAATGTGACCCGCGTCCTCCACGTTACTCCGTCGCCGACCTGCCAGTAGCGAGACCAAGCCCCCTCTGCCCCAGTTGTCCTACCACTTTCACGACAAACTCTCTCTTTCCCTTACTCTCTATGAGCTGTACAAACTCTATCCTCTCTCCTTCCAGGTGGACTTTCTTCTTCTTCTTGTTTTTGGACCTGGAACTGCTGTTATTAGTATATTTTCATAAGAGCGCCCCCTACAATGGCGGCGGAAAGACCATGTCGGGGGAAGAGTTAACATGACGGGGGAAATGGTTAACAGCAGGGATGGAGAGTCGACTCCAAAAGAATCAATTATCGATTCCATCAAGTTGATTCTACTAATAAATGGAATTAGAGCCGATATGAATTTGGAATCGAATTAGAATTGATTTTGTCAATTCCATTACAAGGAGATGGAGTCGGATTTAAAAAAAGAAGAGTGGAATCATTCATGCAGAGTTAACAGGTTCTCTCCAGATTGAGCACTATAGAAAAATGTATTCAGAAACAAAGAAGGAAGACATCATATTCCCTCACCAAGGAAGGCTTGTGTGCGGCGTGAACATTCCAGATTGCATGTAAGTGCTGCTCTCACAGCAGAGTGGTGCGGAGCCGCTTTGACTTCTAATATGTCGTGCATGTCAAGTCATCATCATTTTGCAGACATTACATTTTCTCGCAGTGTTCCTCGCAGTTTTGTGTCACGCCTCGGGGAACAATACAGGAGGCCACCTCGACGCTTCGGCGGCGCCCCCCGAAGTGAGCCAGCCGCGCGCTCCGTTCGACCGCGGCGGTATGTTTTCACGGGGGTCGACTCCCTGATTTGTTATGTCGGGCGTGCGGCCGCGCCCCGAGGCTGCCGGCACGCCTTAATGGAGCCGAGGCGCCCGGGTGACGGACAGACGGGGTCTCGACTCCCCGCCTCTGACTGTGGCCCCTGCAGCTCCCGCGGTCCCTCTCCTCTGGGTCTACGGCGCCCCCTTTGCTCTCAGAGGGAAGATGACAGGCAGTTGCTCAACAACCCCCCCCCCCTCCCCCCATTCGCGCTGCAAACAGCTATGGGTGAAATAAACCGGCAGTCTTCCAGAACACATCTCAGGCATACAGTAGGCTATGCCAGTCATTCAGCATCTCAGCTAAGGGTGAAATTAATCTGTAGTCTTCCATAACACACCTGGCGCCATATCCACAAACATTCAGAGTCCTCTCAGAGAGCTCTTCTCTGAGGAAGGAATGGACAGAACTTTGATCTCAGTGAGGAGGTGTGGTTGGCCCGTTGCTAGGTGTGATGCTCTCTTTGGACGCTGTCATTGGTTGATCAAGAGACATCAACACGCCTCTTTTTGTCATCTAGAATGAACACAAGGAATCACACAAGATGAAAGAGTTCTATTTTAATTATACAGTTATATATTAACTAGGCAACCTAGGCTCGGCCTCGCCTTTTGCCTATTGGGTGGGTGTGTGGCTCACTAAATGTTGCATCAGTGATGTCAAAATGCCTCCTTGTGTGTGCCTGTGTACCCCACTATGATATCACTGATGACAACATCAGTGTGTGTGTGTGTGTGTGTGTGTGTGTGCCCCCCTATGACATCACTGATCAGTCTTGTCACAATGCCTCCATTGTGTGTGTGTGTGACATCACTGATCAGGCTAGTCACAATGCCTCCTTGTGTGTGTCTGTGACATCACTCAGTCTTGTCACAATGCCTTCTTGTGTGTGTGTGTGTATGTGTGTGTGTGTGTGTGTGTGTGTGTGTACATGTGTGTGAGCGCCCTTATGACATCATCACTGATGACATCATTATTGATGACAACACATCATCACTGATGACAACACATCATTAGCTAATTAGCCTAATTAGAAACTCCGGCTCCGTCACATCACCCACACGAGTGCCCTTTACACACCCTGAAGGTTTCAGCCCGATCGCACGTAAAACGGCATAGCTGTGGCCGAACA
Organism: Poromitra crassiceps; assembly: GCF_964638095.1. NCBI lineage: Eukaryota > Metazoa > Chordata > Actinopteri > Beryciformes > Melamphaidae > Poromitra > Poromitra crassiceps. The sequence goes on from NC_139632.1 coordinate 11,069,510, forward strand.
CAGAACTTGAAACAAACAAAGTCCACATACTCAATTTTATATATACAGATAGATGTGTGGTTTGCTTATACCAGTGGTTCTCAAATGGGGGTCCGTGGCACTTTGGGTCCGCAAAAAGTTTTCAGGTTAAAAAAAAAAAAAAAAATGCTACATGTTACTTATTCCTTCTCAAACTATACTAAATCAAAATATCTTGGCTGTCATTGATTGTGTTGCATAGTGGTTTTCTGTACTGCTTTGGACAACACAAAAGCGTCTGCTAAATGACGTAATGTAAATGTAATGTAATAAAAAAAAAAAAAAAAAAAATTGTGCAAAATCTTCATAGTTCAACGAAAATAGTTTATGCTTTAAATCTAAAATGGTTCATGGATTACATTCTAATAACAAACCTATCAAATTAAAAGTCAAGCACGTTACCGTGGAAACAATAGCCCAAAATCACAAATCAGAATGAGGGGGTCCCCGGTATATCTTGTAAGGGGTCCTTGGCTGAAAAACATTTGAGAACCTCTGGCTTATACTATCAAAAATAAAATAAAAATATAGCCCATTGGATAAAATCTTATGAAAAAACAATATGAACCAGACTTTTTAATACATGTACGGCAGTGTCCAAAGCCTTGCTGCGTGTCCTCGGATTAGTGTGAACCAGGCGCGTAGCCACGGGTTATTATTTTTGGGTGTGCCAGCAGCCTGTCTGGGTGGCATTTGCACGCCCTGGCACACCCAAAAATAATGGGGTAAAAAAAGTTTTTTGTTTTGTCTGCAAAACACATGTCAACGCTGTCATGCACTGTGTCCAACTGTCCGCTGCCCTATGTGCCCCGGAGCATCATGGGAAACTAGTTAAGCTGTCGTCCACGTAAAGTAAACAAATGCACGCACTCACAGCAGCAGCAGCAGCGCCAAATCAAGAAGACATGAAACAAAGCTCGCTTTTAAGCTTTTTCGCCAAAGGCAAGAAAAGTCGCATTGACGACGAGGAAGAAGATGACTCGTCGTCACCCTCCCCCTCAACAAGTGCGGATTGTAGTGCACCCGTTCCCGCACCTGTATTGGTGGTGTACAGTGGAGAAGAGACAGACGATGATGAAGAAGTTGATGCAGCCGAAACAATGACGTTAACAGCGGGGAACGCAGCCAACAACACACCGGAGGTTTGTGCAGAGCCAGAGGACACTGACGCTACAGATCTCTCTGCAGTAGACGAACCTGCATGCCAACCAAATTTGCATTCTTCCCCGACTAGAACACTCATTGGAAAAAGTAGGTGAGACTTTTTTGAGATACTAAACAAAGTGGTTTTACATGTTGCCAAAAAATACAATTTAATTGACTGCTTCTACCTGCTAATAATGAGTGCGAAAAGGAGCAAACAACACACAAATATTCCTCTAAATCTGGTTTGAAAAGACCCCCAAAAAATTTGGTGGGGTTAGGGTTAAATGGTCCGCCCCCTGGCATACCCTGGCATTCTGTGGCACACCCAATGAGCCAAGTCTGGCTACGCTACTGGTGTGAACGATGCATCCGCTTCAAGTGAGGACCAACATCTTTTTTGTGGACTGTCCGACCGACCGACCGACCGACCAACCAACAGAGTGACTTATGGAGCTGCTGCCCAGCTATGCTGCGAACTTCTGTGATACCATACATCTATTGATTTTGTGGACCAACCAATTGCTCAACTGAGCATGCTCAGCCCGAGTGATGTGATCATTGTGGTGATCATGTCATCAGTGATGTCACTCACGCAATTGTAATGTCATCAGTGAGGACATCACTGATGCTGTCAGAAAGTCAATGTGTGTGTGTGTGTGTGTGTGTGTGTGTGTGTGTGTGTGTGTGTGTGTGTGTTAGCCTGAGAAAAATGTGCTGTGTGGTTGCAGCTGGTCTATTCCACTCTTTCAGCATCTTACTGAGAAGAGCAAAGGGTGGAATACATCTGCGGTCCTCCACATCAGACTGTTTCTGTTAGTGTGTTTCTCTGTGTCTGTGTGTGTGTGTGTGTGTGTGTGTGTGTGTGTGTGTGTGTGTGTGTCCCCTGCTCCAGCTTAGCCGCGGCACCATCCATAACTGTCCATCAGCAAGCAGCATGGCGAGGCAGCGCGTCGATCACAGCTAAGCTCTCTCTCGCTCTCTCTCTCTCTCCCTCGCTCTCTCTCTCTCCCTCGCTCTCTCTCTCTCTCTGTCTCCCTCGCTCTCTCTCTCTCTCTCTCCCTCGATCGCTCTCTTCCCCGCTCGCTCGTCCAGCCGGGCCCCAGTGGGCGCACAGAAACACTAATGGCCACTCGTTATAGAGAAACGGCGACATGAAACAGGCCCTAATGAGCTACTTTCTGTTTTGTATTTTTCTCGAGGGGGTCATTGTTATTGGTGGGAAATTGATTGGCAGCAGGCCTGCACCCATGGGGGCTCTCCGCCATATTCCAGACTGCAGTGAAGTTAGACTTGCAGCGAGGGCAGCTTTGTTTAGTTGTTTTTCGGCAGTGTGTGTGTGTGTGTGTGTGTGTGTGTGTGTGTGAGGGGGCAGTGTGTGTGTGTGTGTGTGGGGGGGCATGGAGGGCGTGAGTGGGTTGTATGTGCGATAGAGGGAGAAAGACTCATTGCACAACCCAAACTTGCAGTGTGTTCCCATTAAAGTGTTACATAGTGTTAAGTCCTGCTCTTAATCTCTGATGTGGTTAAAGGTACGCTCGGCGAGTTCACACTTTGGCTGCAGGTGGTGCGGAGGTTCAGCCATCATTCTCACACACCGCTCGCTGTGTAGGAGACACTTTGGAATTCACTTTAAAGGTCACATTATTTGACTCTTTCTGTAACACGCTTCCCTGGTGTTTAAAAACCTTTGGGAAGCGTAGAGTGAAAACCCCCTCCTAAATCTAGCTTTTTATAGTGGGGGCTCCCATCCAGCCTGTGACTGTCTCCATTGTTTTCTGTGGGCATGGATTTTATGCTAATGAAGCGCTGCTCTGTTCGACCACATCAGAGGGGGCGGGGCTTTCAGCGCCGACAAGAAAAGCTAGAGCAGCAGTTCCAAACCTTTTCCGACTCATGGCCCACTTGAAATATCGCAAATGTTGGCAGCCCGCATCCGACCGTAAATAAACAGTACGGAGGCCAAATAATGTGTTCTCACAGCACTTTTTTATTTTAACGATAAAAGGAGCTGTCCATCAGCACCACACAGAAATCAGACACTAAAAGTGAGGGGATGTCTTGGCTAATTAACAAATAATTGATTACAAATTAAATAACGGTATTATTCATCAATGGAGAAATGCATTCTTATACATAATAATTATATACATTCAAGGTGCCAAAGGCAGCGTTGGCACTTTTCTACACATCCACCGTCAAGTCAATCCTCACCTCCTCCATCACCGTCTGGTATGCTCCAGACTGCAGCGCATCATCTGCCAAGCTGAAAGGGTAGTTGGTGTAGCCTGCCTTCCATTCAGGACCTACACACTGCCAGGATGCTAAAGCAGTCTCAGAAAATGATGGCCGACCCCACCCACCCATCCAGGACATAAACTCTTCAGGTTCCTCCCCCCATGGCAGAAGATTGATTTCTTGCAGTACTTCCTGTCACAGGGACAGCTTCTACCCAACTACTATGCGCCTCTTCAAGACCCGAAAGCCCCCCAAAATCAGGACTTTGCCACAACCCCAGCCCCCAGCCACTGCATACTGCACAAAGACAAATTCCTCATTTGCAACATGTTTACTTACTATGGCCATTACAATCATCATGAATCTTGAACTTGAATTCACCTTGGTGTGCTCAATGTTACAGAATCACATGAATTTAAGGGAAACTATGGCAAAACAGGGGAAGTTTTGTATTTCACATTTTCTATTAGATACAATGGCAACATGCTTGCATATGGAAGGGCAAGGAAAATAATATGCGGCCTCTCTAAGTTTTGATTTGCGGTAGAATTTAATTTCGGACCAATATGGTAAATCTACACTATGTGGATTATAATGTGGATTATAATCTACAGTATGTGGATTAGTGTGGAGGAGCATCCCTGCCTGCTGTAGCCTCACAATGTGATAAAGGCTGCTAACGTGAAAAACTTGCCTAGCGCAGCTTTAAAAAAACACAGACATCCAAACACATGTCCAATATAGAATAGAGTCCACCACCTACTGTACCCAGTGACGGTTGAAAGGTCTTCAATCACCTTCCCTCACTCCCTCACTCTATTTATTACCAGCCGTATTTGAATAAGGCTAATCTATGCATCAAGCTGCAGCACTCACTCTGTGCTGGGCAGATAAAGATGTCTGGCACGCTCCAACGCAGGCTGCATATGAAACGACTCAAGATGAAGGTCTCTGTCTCACACTCTCTCTCCCTCTCTCTCCCTAAGAAGAGGACTCCATACATGATTACAGCCCTCCAACCGCAGCGTGTCAAAAAGTGTCTCGAAAGATGAGGAAGAGATTGCGCTATTATTTAAAATCGGCACGAAAAGACAATGTTGTCCGCCGCTGCGCAAAAAAAAAGGCAATTCTCGGAGCCGGAGGTTGAAACAACTTGAGAGACCATTCATCTTCGAGAGAATGGCCGACGGGATTCGTGCGGAGCTTGTGCAGACATTGTATTTTACGCCCCGGCGTGGAACAAATCTGAATATAAGCCTCCTTGTGCGGGGGCAAGCTGTGTCTTGTCCACTTCTAAATAAGGCCCTATTTTCCCTCCGCTTTCAAGAGGCAGAAAACAAGGGCTCAGAGCGACTCAGTGGATTTATATTGAGTCTTTTCATTGCGTGTCTCTACTGGAGATATCTCTGACAGCTCTCGAGCTCTTTCCCACCTCCCTGTCACGTCTGACCGTGATGGAAAGGGCCCACTAATGGACTGTGCCTTATTGTGTTTGTTTGTGTGTGCCCTTGTACTGTATACCGCCTACGTGTGCAGGTGTGTGTGCTTGTATACTGCCTACGTGTGCAGGTGTGCGCGCTTGTATACTGCCTACGTGTGCAGGTGTGTGTGCTTGTATACTGCCTACGTGTGCATGTGTGTGTGCTTGTATACTGCCTACATGTGCAGGTGTGTGTGCTTGTATACTGCCTACATGTGCAGGTGTGTGTGCTTGTATACTGCCTACATGTGCAGGTGTGTGCTTGTATACTGCCTACATGTGCAGGTGTGTGTGCTTGTATACTGCCTACATGTGCAGGTGTGTGTGCTTGTATACTGCCTACGTGTGCAGGTGTGCGTGCTTGTATACTGCCTACATGTGCAGGTGTGTGTGCTTGTATACTGCCTACATGTGCAGGTGTATGTGTTTGTATACTGCCTACGTGTGCAGGTGTGTGTGCTTGTATACTGCCTACGTGTGCAGGTGTGTGTGCTTGTATACTGCCTACATGTGCAGGTGTGTGTGCTTGTATACTACATGTGCAGGTGTATGTGTTTGTATACTGCCTATGTGTGCAGGTGTGTGTGTTTGTATACTGCCTACGTGTGCAGGTGTGGGTGCTTGTATACTGCCTACATGTGCAGGTGTGTGTGCTTGTATACTGCCTACATGTGCAGGTGTGCGTGCTTGTATACTGCCTACATGTGCAGGTGTGTGTGCTTGTATACTGCCTACATGTGCAGGTGTGCGTGCTTGTATACTAGCCTAGGTAAACCCAGCCACCACGTGACCTGCTCTCTCAGTTCCCAGTCACTATCGTCTAGCGAACGGGCCATTCAGAACGATTTCCGCGGCGGTTTAAAGACTCCCGCAGACCCGCAGCCACCCCGCAGCCAATGAGTGACGGCGTGACTGCCAACATCAGTCCTGCCGTGATCGGCCAATCAGAGAGTGCGTCTTTGTCAATGACGTGTAACAGCTGCAGCGGCTTAGCACTACCTAGCCGTTAGCATTTGGCCTCTCTAAAGCATAGCTCCCGAGCTAGCTACTAGCTGGCTAGCTATATGGCTATGCAACTACGTGAGGAAATTCAAGTGAAAACAGCTGTTGAGGTTGAGGTCTGTTGATCAAAATAACACCTAGCGTTATCGAAATCGGATTTTAGCGGACCATACAAGCCAGGGCTTCAGAGCTGATCACCTGGACACATTTTATGGCGAAATTATCTGATAAACTTGTCTGTGCTGCTCTGTGGTGATCAGCTAATGTCTTCATAGCATTGTGATTATGATTTAATGCATTATGGAAGATAAACGCTGGTTTAACATAATTAAAATAATTCCCTACCAAACATGTAAAGTGACGCTTCTGGGCAGTAGACCATTTGGGCATAACATTATGTAATGTGACATGAGATCACCACATTTCAATAAATATAACGTTTTTGCACATTTGAATGCTGCTGGTCGTTTGTTTAATGCTGTATATATTGGATATTTAAAGCTGATACACAACACAATTGTGTTGAGGTAATTCTGCAAAGCTCAGTTAAAAATATAACATGTAACACTTTACACAATCAAATCTAACTTATTCACAGCAATACACAGTCCAGTAGTACAGTGGGCTAATTGTTTGAATTATATCGAAATATATTTGCATGGTGTAGCATGTAATGCAGATAATGTAGCTAGATACTCTGACACAGAAAGGCAGACAAGCTAGCAGCAGGGATCTTGTCACACTGATTCCAGATAAACTCCTCTGTCTAGCCAGCTATACAATATTGATCAAAATAACACCTATATCGAAATCGGATTTTAGCGGACCATACAAGCCGGGGCTTCAGAGCTGATCACCTGGACACATTTTACGGCGAAATTATCTGATAAACTTGTCTGTGCAGCTCTGTGGTGATCAGCTAATGTCTTCGCATTGTGATTATGATTTAATGCATTATGGAAGATAAACGCTGGAAGGCTGGGTAGCATTAGCTGACGTCATCCAGGCTACAGTAACATTAGGCTATTATAGTTATGAAACGCTGATTCAAACGTTACAATAATAAGACACAATATAGGAGCCAGTTACCCTACTGTAGATAGAGAGTAATTTCAGACCACCAGATATCACCATATTTATGTTATTAAATGCTGTAACGTTAACGGTAATTCTCATGTGTATGGTTTATTTATAAGCATTCATTGATTGAAGCAGAGTGCTGGTCGGTTAAGTTTCTCTGTAGTCAATGTCCTCTGCTCCAATCTTCGTTCGTAGTTTCTTCTGTCTCTCGTCCAGCAGCTGCAGATGTCATCATTATCCACGTTATTGATTATTATTTATAAAAAAAATCTCGTGTAAATATTTTGTGAACGCACCAATAGTTAGAGAAGGAAACCTCTCTTTGCATTTTATTTTTTAATAAAAGTAGGCTACTTGTGATATCTCACGTGGTCGATCATCATTGCAAATTTATGTGAACAGCTAGGTTTAATGACAAATATGGAATATCACCCAAGGAAATACCACGGTTTAATGCCAACAGATAAACCATACAGATTTGTTGTAATTGTGAACACATAAGGGAGCAAAGACATGGTTTTCAAGTATAACACAACTTTTATTCAAAGACAGGATTGAAAAATATAGGTCACTTGTATTCACTTCAGTAATGTCAGGTCTCAGTCGCATTCACGCTAACCTCTTAACGTCTAGCTATAGCTAGGTTACATCTGGATTATGTATAATATACAGAATTGCACAGTACACAGTTGCACAGTTACTGCACAGTAACGTGTACAAATATTGAACGCAACAGTCTCGTTCTGGAGCGAACCCCTCAGCTGAATTCACGTTGGAATATGATATCAAGGCTTGATACATTTGATTGTAGCTACTCATACAGCCGTGTGGAGCTTATCTAGCTAGGTTGCATCTGGAATATGATATCAAGCCAGTAATGTAGCTAGCTAGCGTTAAATAGGTTTATCTGTAACCACGCTGAAATGTGAGGGCATTAACGTTAATATTTCAATTAGGTCAAACACACCTTACCGTTATGACTGCGGCCGTTTTGGATTAACATTAGCGTTAAGTCCATGATCAAATCTAGCATTTCGGTATATTCAGTGTGTGTGTGTGAAAAGGATGTTAGCATGCTAGCATTATTAGCACAGAATGTATACAGTCCATGGTACAACGTTAGGCCTTCAAGTCCTGAGGCGAACAGCACTGGAGGATGAAGTCTGCAGACTGGCATTCAGTGTCCAGCATAACAAGCACGCCTGTTTCCTCATCAGGTTGGCAGCAGCTGTATAGATGATGACTGTTCTTCACAGCCACAAATATCTCTCCAGATCTGCGGCCATCTGCAGCAGGGATCGAGGTTTGGGTCCGTGTAGACTAGGGCTGCCAACATTCCATCCCAGCAATACGGGACGGTCGGACCAACGGGGTGGGGGGGGGAGTTGTCCTGTTCCTCTTTCATTCCCTGACCACCGTCACGCGATGTTCTCTCTTCTTGTAGCTGGTTGTAACCATTTGCGTGCTAGCAGTACTGAAATGAAAAGTGTTAGCTCATGCGCTAACAACAAAGGTCGCAGAGTGATGACGCCATCTGCTGCACTGCGCATGTGCTCTGTGCACTAAACTGGTTGGATGATGGTTGCGTAATGGAGTGGTCTATCGGGGGGGGGGGCAACAACCGCAGGAAATCGTTTAACAATGGTGGGAATCCAGACCATAGTGACTGAGAACAGGTCTGAGAGCAGGTCACGTGGGGGATGGGTTTACCCAGGCTACTTGTATACTGCCTACATGTGCAGGTGTGTGTGCTTGTATACTGCCTACATGTGCAGGTGTGCGTGCTTGTATACTGCCTACGTGTGCAGGTGTGTGTGCTTGTATACTGCCTATGTGTGCAGGTGTGTGTGCTTGTATACTGCCTACATGTGCAGGTGTGTGTGCTTGTATACTGCCTACATGTGCAGGTGTGTGTGCTTGTATACTGCCTACATGTGCAGGTGTGCGTGCTTGTATACTGCCTACATGTGCAGGTGTGTGTGCTTGTATACTGCCTACATGTGCAGGTGTGTGTGTTTGTATACTGCCTACATGTGCAGGTGTGCGTGCTTGCATGTACAAATGCATCTATTCCAATTCACGCCCAAGCTGACTTAGAGTATGTGCGCCTGTGTGCTTTCCCTTACCTGCTGTATATACAATATGTGTGTTCTTGTGTCCTTTGCTTACATTGTGTGTGTGTGTGTTTGTGTGACCTTGCAGGGAGTTTGGCCGGTGGAAGGTGAACAGCCTGGCCCTGGAGAGACAAGAGAACAATGGCTTTGCCCTGCCGCTGGACCCCGAGTTCCTCCAGACCATCAGGCAGCTGGGCAGGCGGCCCAGCCTCAGAGCCATCACCGACAACATCATCAGGAAATACGGAACCCACTTCCTGCTCTCCGCTACGCTGGGAGGTAAATACATGTAGATGTGGCCGCCTAGCATTTCTAAAACATCAATATAGAATTGTCAAATTAATTGTGATTCCTCCCATTACCGTAAACAACGCCGTTGGAGATGATTGGTCGCCTCTATCCCACACCAGTGTTATAGTTAGCACCAGTTAGCACCAGTGTTATTGTTAGCACCAGTATTTGTCCACATTGACTACATCTCTCATGAACCCCACTGCTTCCATCAGCCTTTCACTTCTTTCACTGTGTTGCCTATGAGAAGCTCCGTTCACTCTGGAAGGACAGCGCCCTCTACCTGTTTTGTGCCGTTAATCTGACCTGGCGATGGCGATGGCCGGAGGCATTGCCTGGCGTTCCGATCGGCAAGTAGTTCCTCGCGAAGTGGACTGCACAGGGTATTCAGTCATATTACTTAACGTGGCTGGATACCCTGTGCAGTCCACTTTGCTGGGAACTACTAACCGATCGGAAGGGGGTCGATTGGAGGAGTGGCTAGGGGTATGTGGGTTGTGGGAGGGGGCATGGTCAGTAAGAGGGCGGGGATAGGGAAAATGGGCCACAGCTAGGGACAGGATGGTCATAGAGAGTGCGGGTTCGAGGCGTACATGGGTAGGTAGGGCGCAGGGGAGTGGCTAGGGGTATGTGGGTGGTGGGAGATTAGGATTATGGGTAGGACCCGCATGTTGAAAACAATTAGCCGTGTTGTTGAGGTACCCTCAAACATTGCCTAATGTGCGTAAGGCTGAATGGCCACAACGCTGCGTAGTGGGCTTCAAGGTATTTGTGCTTGTATGAGTCTGGACAGACATGGTTGTAGACTGCAACTTGACTTGTAGGCGGAGGCATACTGTACAACCGGGAGATGGTTGTTTCTAGTTTGTTTACAGTAATTGCACCCATTCTCAAAATGTATGTGGTAATTATTTATTGATGTAGCTACACATATAGCCCCCTTTAATTTCACACTTGAAGCATTCAAGAATTCACATTCATTTTAGGTTTAGCCTGGTGGGGGCTGCACCGCCATGGAACAAATCCATTTTGAACAGTCAGGGTGCGAAACTACCTGTAAGAGCTGCTCTACATTTCACAAATTCACACTGAAAAATGTATGAGAAACAAAATGCTGCCTATCTCAAGAATCAAAGGGATATCGTGCATTTTAATTTGGCTTATTATCTCATAGGCAGCTAGCTAACTAGTAGCCTGCTAAGCTAGCTAACTAAACTACTCAAATGTTGCTAGCTAATCTAACAGTTTATCTATCTGAAGTCCTCACTTATATGTTGAAGTAATGCTAAATTGATATCGATCTTTGTTCATATCTTTATCTGTTAATATCTGTGAAATCTTTTTTTTATATTCCATGTTATTTGTTTATATCTTGTATATTTGTTCTTATCACATTACTTGAGCACCAATCACACCAAGACAATTTCCTTGGTGAATGAAGAATTCTGATTCTGATCTTCCAGGTAGAGTTTCTCATCCTGAGTGTCCAAAATGGAAGGCATGTGAATAAGGTCAATGGGCCTCATGAATGAATGTTTTCTTATTTTTTACTTAGGCTATTTATTCTTACATAAAGCAATAAAAGGAAAATAAGAAAATCCTCTGTGGGATTCATGAAACGTGCTGACATCCAGTCTGTTCTTACCCACGTGCGTATGCTGATGAATTGTGTTTCATCTTAAATTGGATGTGGCACCAGGCAATTTGCAATTAGCATAAGGAAACCCCCATATAAACCCATATAAGGGTCTATAGGGTATAATCCATATAATGGTATGGTGCTGTGTGCAAACCACCAATCCACAGCAATTTGACAGTAACGTGAACTCATGTGGCCCTCCATCCGGGTAGGGTAGATTCCCTGCCTACCAACACGTGGGGTGCAGGTTCGCGCCCCCATGTTACCTCCGCCTTGTTTGGGTGTCCATACAGGCACACAGGCTGTGTCTGCGGGTGGGAAGCCGGAATGAGGGTATGTCTCCTGGTCGCTGCACTAGTGCCTCCGCTGGTCGGTCGGGGCGCATGTTCGGGGTGGAACGAAACTGGTGGGAATACCGTGATCCTCCCATGTGCTACTGTACGTCCTTCCGGTGAAGCTCCCCACTGTCAGGTGAAAAGAAGCGGCTGGCAACTGCACATGTATCGGAGGAAGCATGTGTGTGTCTACGGCTCACCCCAGATCAGCAGGGGAGGTGGGGCAGCGACCAGGGCAGCAGGGGGAATTGGCCAAGTACAATGGGGGGAAATCAGAAGGGGAAAAAACTTATCTGGCCCTCTGCGTGTGTCCGTGTGTGGGCATACTATTTGGTATAACTTTTGTTGTCATTTAAGCTAGACCTAAGTGTAATCATTCAACACTATTGTATAAATAGGGGCACGGTGGCGCAGTGTAGCGATGTCGGCTCACAGCAAGAAGGTCCTGGGTTCGATTCCCACCTAGGACGCTGTGGGCGCTGAGGGTGTGTCCCCATTCCCATGTCCTCAGTGACCATGGCCCAGGGGGGGCGTCAAAAAGGGCGATTCTGTGCGGGGGTTTGCATGTTCTCCCCATGCTCCCCTGGAATTTCCTCCAGATACGAACCGCCTGTTAAAAACATCCAATTAAAAAAAAAAACACAACATAGATGTAGAACATTTTGTAGAACATTTTTCTCCGTTTCACCATCCTCTACCTATATTTCCAAAAAGAGGAGAGGAAGAAATGTCGCTGCTTTCTCTGCAACGCCCCGGTTCCCCGGCCGCTAATAAACTTGACCTTTAACACCACTAAAACCGGTCTAAATGTGATTTTGTGTCCCTGACCAGTCAAACAGCGGACAGTTATCATTAGCAGATGTGTGCAAAGATTTATTCACATCCCAGGAATACAACCACACCGCTAATTAGTGGCATCGGGTTAATTTGGGGGTGGGGATGGAGATGGAGAGGGGGGGGGGGGGGGATGTGTGCCAAAAAAGATGCATGGAGTCAAAATCAGAGGAGATACTTTCTAAATGTGTGTTAGATGAGTAAGTCTCTGTGTTTTATTACATAAACTGCTTTATTAATATTTCATGGCACAAAACACAATTTGGCTTTTGTGGGTATGGTCTTACATGTGGGTCCAGGGCACTCTTTAATGTTGATCTTACCTAAGAACAAGTGGGTATGCAAGTATGCAAGCATTGATAATTGCCACAAGAGCACAATTTAAGGTCAAATCTGCGCCTACGCAAGATTCATGCATGAGGCCCAATGACACCGTAGATGGTGTGTGGGGGTCCATGCAAGGATGCAGCGGCGGATAAACCCACCTAAACTGCCGCAAGTTATATGAAGAGAAAGTAACAACAAAATCAATACTGCTTTTCTGAAAATGATTAGACCGTTTATTATTATTTATATAAGTGGTTGTTTGCATTTTGATGATCACGACCAGAGTTCGTCGTTTATTCACCTTTTTATTTACGATATCCCTGTGTGTGTGTGTGTGTGTGTGTGTGTGTGTGCGCGTGTGTGTGTGTGTGTGTGCACGCATGCGTGTGTGTGTGTGTGTGTGTGTGTGTGTGTGTGTGTGTGTGTGTGTGTGTGTGCACGCATGCGTGTGTGTGTGTGTGTGTGTGTGTGTGCGTGTGTGCGCGCGCGCGTGTGTGTGTTTGTATTCAAAGGAGAAGAGTCATTAATGATCTTTGTGGACAAGCGGAAGCTGAGTAGGACGGCTGAAGTGAGTGAAGCCAATGGAACAGCTGTGACTCTGGAAGCTCTGCACCAGCTGGCCGCCTCCTACTTCATCGACCGCGAGAGCACCCTGCGCAAGCTGCACCACATCCAGATCGCCTCCACTGCCATCAAGGTAACAAACCTGCTCCCTCTGCACCACATCCAGATCGCCTCCAATGCCCTCCAGGTACAAACCTGCTCCCTCAGCTGGCCTTGTGTGGAACACAAACCAAATGGAAAATTCAGCTGTTCTTGCGGAACAATCTGAGGGCCTTTGAAGGTCCTGCATTACAGGAATTGAAGTAGACTTCTATTACTACACACGGATTATTAAAGCTCATATTGTCAAAATGCAATTTAGCTTGAGTGGTTTAATGTTACAGTTATTACATTTTCAAAAGTCTGCAAGTATTTACAGGCAGTGTTGGACTAACTCCAGTCGACACATCAAAACTGCTCTTGATTAGCTCCCCTCGCAGAACAATCCTTCCAATCAAGTCCGATTGCAGCATTTAAACTGGAGAGCCTCCAATCAGCAGCTTTGCCTCAATTTGCTGTTGTCGGCCAATCAGGGTCAAGTATTGTGGCCGTTCTGCTTGTGAGGAATTAGTCTCCAAATTCATTCAGTAAATACCTTTTTCTACTACTTGTACCTTATATTTCTGTGCAAACATCACAATGACTGTTCCTATCCTACAACCCCTTTGAAGGCTATTGCAGCCTGTTTTTACATACCGAAACTTTGTCAAATTGTTCCCTAAGAATAACTGTATTTTTTATTTTATTTTTTATATTAAATTAAATTAAATTAAATTAAATTAAATTTCATCCCTTTAATTACTTTTGACTCATGCACTGTGGAAGAGATGCAATCTGATAACAGATTTGTAGTTCTTTGCGTGTAAAATGAGGCAAAAGCTTTTGGATTGTAAATGCAAAATTGATTATTTCTGTCCACAACATCTGACTTTCTGATTAAAAGATTAACATGAGTTATCGACTGGTTAAAACAGCTTATGCACTTGCGCTCCCCCCTCTGGGCATAAGTACTGGGAACAAATTATTGAAGTAAATCAAAGTCCACTATGTTGACTACTTGCCAAGTACTTACCACTTACTACCAATTACTGTATGAAGTTTATGACCCATCAACAGGCTCCGGGATACTCTGGCCTATCACAAATGCAGCAGATCATTATGCGGCATATTATTAAAACATATTTTAAAGGACAGAACTTAAATCCTTGCGTTGACACAATTATAACACTTTTACAGACCGGGGGCTCTATGGTGAATTTCAGCCATTTTTCTCCCCCCCCCCCCACATATTATTAATGAAGTCTGCAGAGTGATGGCACTTTCAGACCTGACCTAATGTGCCAGCCAAAACTGAAACCCTGTAGCAGCCATTGCATAGGTTACACATGGCCGCTTCCGCAGTGGAGTCCCTCCAAATAAATATTCTTGCTGTGCTACATGGGGAAATTATCCAGGGAGAACACCCTTGGTGAGGCGACCCGTATAACTTGAGACGTGGCGGCAGGGAAGGCAATCAATCATCCATATACTGCACCATTATACCAAAGAACTGTAGGGCAAAAGCCGTCCTGTAGCTGAAATCCCATTAAGACACTCTGTTATAAAACTCAAGAGCGTTTTCCATTTCAAAAGATGTCGAGGAGCCGGTGTTTTATTTTGTTTACTCGTCGTTATTTATCACAATATGCTCATATGCTCCACCTGTTAGAGATGTAACGATAAGCCGTTTTTAAGGTATACCACGCTATCAAGCAGCCGCGGTTAGCGTAGCGTAAGCTTTCTCTCTGTAATACCGTGGCCACGATATGTTGCGCAATATGCACGGTGCTGCTGCAGTGCACGCCACTAATAAGTTCATAATGGAGGAACCTTGTTCTCATATTAGTTTCAGTTTCAGTTCAATAAATCTATATTTTCAATTAAACATAGTATGTTTAATTAAGGGGGGGGGGCTAATACAGTGAAATAGCATACCATCATATTTTGGTAGATACCGTACCATACTGTGAAATTTCATATTGTTACATCCCTAGTACGCCCCGGAGATCTATGGGAGTGTCCACAGCCCTGGTCTTTTCTCATGTATTGTATGTTCATATGAGGAAATGAATTGGAATGAAATAGCTGACAGTCTATACTGGTGGATTTAAAATATGAATACATTTTCTTCATGACTGTGTTGCACTGCTGTATGACACGCGAGCAGCGCCAAGCTGAATGGAGCAGCACAGTTTACCTCCTCCTCCGCTCTTTCATGGGTCGTGTGTTCACAGGCTTGGAGATGGCACAGTATTCCATGCATATCAAGATATGCTTAGGATGTAAATATCACCCTGCATCTCCTACACTCCGTTCTACTCCTTTCTACCTTCAGGATATGTTCATTCATCACTCTGTCAGTTGTTATCAAGGAGAATGAATTGAATCGGCCGAGGTTTGCCCTTCGCACTAGAGAGGGAGCGGTTCTCTCCGTGCGTTAGGAGGAATTTGCTTTCTCATGCGCCCGTTATTTAGTTTACACTAGTGGTTACAGAACTGGGGGGGCACGCCCCCTAGGGAGGGAACAGAGAAATGAGGAGGGGGGGGGGGGGGGGGGGGAGGGGGGGTTGGCTACCTGCCAACACTCCCAATTTCCACGGGGGTCCTCCTATTTTGAACCCTTTCTCCCGCTGTGCTCCTGATTGGTAATTTGTCACATTACTGTCTTTCAGAGGCTGTAGCAGGCTTAGTTTGAAAGCCAGAGTGAAGTTGCTGGTATCATAAGAAACTGACTGAAGACTAAGTCATCCATTGCTACCAACCATGTCATGCTACCTTGTCGGGAAAAGGGGCTAAATAATGCTCCAAAGTTAGGAAAAATTTTGGTGAGGGAAAAACAATTGTTTCAAAGGTGTCCCTCACCTCAAGATAGCTGAATGAAAATGGGTTCTATGGGTACTACCCTCAAGTCTTCCTTGCTCTGTCCGTCTGTCAGTCTGTCTGTCCGTCTGTCTGTCTGTCAGTCTGTCCGTCTGTCTGTCTGTCTGTCAGCAGCGTGTCGATCACAGCTAAGCTCTCCGTCGCTCTCTCTCTCTCCCCGTTGTTAAAAGCGGGGAAATCTTGTTGTTGCACTGTTCACTTCAATGTAGATAATAATAATATAATAATAATAATAATAATAATAAAGTGAATTCTACTTTAAAATGTGAAAATAATGAGATGAGGTGAAACAAGATGAGTTGATAGATAAGACTAACGTTTCGACGCAAGTCAAAGAGTCGTTTTGACTCTGATGAAGACGCTGTCGCGTCGAAACGTCAGTCACTGAACCTATCCAAAAAAAAAATCCAGTGAATCGTGTGCTCCAGGATCCTCTTTGGGTTTACCCATTGAATTGTTAATACTGTCCTGTTCTGAGAGCACCAACCTCCCTTTGTGCAGGGGCTGAAGCGCAAGAGACTCCTTCTACATCCCCACAAAAGCATTTGGCTTCAGATGCTGTCTTTAATTGATTTCAACAAAGATATGTCTGTGGGCCCCAACGTCACAAAACGATGCAGGCAACGGCTAGGGACAATTACATTGTCATTCCAAGATCCATTTAGCTGCTGTATTTACACAGCTTTTCAATGATTTCAGAGGAAATAAGAGACCCATCAGAAAACAAGACTGCCACTGTTTAAGTGCAGTAAAATGCCTCTCCACTAACGCCTGGGAAGAGAACAACAATTTGAATTTCCCAATTCCCTCCAGGGCTGTAACCAGGCAGCCACATTTTATTGTCCAGTATACATTAATGAGTTCTGTGATGAGTGCATCTGTACTTTATACACAATACCCCATTTATTTTGCACAGACAATTCAATGGCGGTTAACTATGTTGTGACGGGGCATCAGCATCTTACAAATGTTCTGCATCTGTAGATCATGATGAGGTCACTGTAGGAAATTAACATTCGGCAGTCGGCAGCACGCAGCAGCAGCAGCATACCCAGGGTTGGGGAGTAACGGAATAAATGTATTCAGAATGCTACAGTATTATTATTGTAGTATTAAGTATTTTACTTACAAACATGCTGAAGAAGGTCACAACATTACATCAGTGCGCGTCGCGACCGCATTGCCATCGCATTTGCGTACATTTAGAGTGACCCAGACAAAATGGGCTCAGCGAGACGATTTTGAAGTATTCCAAAAGTAGTCCAAAGTAATCTGTTACTTAACTTGAGTTATCTAAATACGTTACAAATACATTTTAGGGCTGTCATCTCTATTGGAATACGTTTTAAAAGTAACCCTCCCAACACTGAGGATACCAACTGAGGAGCAGCGATCCTGAGGAAGAGCAGAAGCACTGTTATCTATCTCAGTCGTTCTGACGGCATCGCTTCAGCTAAAAACTCACTTCGCCTTTTCCAAGCCGCGGCCCATTTCTCAGTGGCTTTGTCCATAGTGATGCCCTGCTCGGCTATATTGCCCATTCCTCAGCGGCTTGTCCTCAGTGATGCCTCGCTATGCTGCCCATCACATCACAGATAAACCTCCACATTCTCTAAAGTGAATTGGCACGAGGACGGGCGAGCGGCTTTGGCAGCCAAAGTGCTGCTAAAAAAAAAACACCTGATTGAGACGAATAGAGAAAAGGCCCTCCGAGGTCCATTTGTTTGCTGGGCATCTCCAGGTGACGTGATGTGAAATATGCACGGCGTCAGCAGCCTTTAATTCAGAACACGGCCTCCGATGAAGATGGATGCCAAAACAAAGCTGCCTTTAAGAAGAGTGCGAAGAGACGAGATAACATATTTTAAACAGGGAGAACGGCCTGGGGGCCTATAGGACTATAAGCACAGAGAAGAATCAGATAGGGGAGGTTGGGGGGGGGGGTGGGGGTGGGAGGAGATAGACAGGAGTAAAAAGAGAAAGATAAAAAGCCTTCTAGTGCCTCTATTGTTTACACGGCTTTGATGAATAAGCCGTTCCTATTTTCAATAATATCCTCCGAGAGCCGCCTTCCATTTGTCAACCGGTTTAGCGGTGTGAGCTAAGGTGTCATGCGCTAATTAATGGAAGACGTGTGAGGAGTTCCAGGCAGCGCCTTTATTTAACAGGCCTTTTAGCCCTGGCTGGCAGCTCCTCGCTCGCGCGCGGCGCGAGGAGGCGGCCCGGGAAGCGCCGCATCAATCAGCCGCGCTTTACCTTTGATTTACAGCCCCGCCTCCGTCCGGTAGTGAAGCTTCATTAACGTTACGTTGGGAGGAGAACATCATTGACGTGGGAGGAGAGGCGATAAGGATTGTTTGACCCAATTTGCGGCAGGCCCCCTTTCTCCAGCGTTCAGTCAGTCAGTCACGCCGCGTCACGCTTCGTTTGACGCGCGAGTGTGAGAGGAGAATATATATATAAGGCCCAGCCTCAGACATCTGATAATGGCCGGTGAGGGATGGTCGGCGACGACAGAGGCAGCTAGCTCCTCTCAATCCGGAGCTGTTTTGATGGCAGGATAAACAAACACACACACAAAAAAAGAGGCTAAAAACCAAAACAAAGCACTCTGTCCTCTCTACTCTGTCCTCTCTTTTATCGCTCATGTGCGGATGAATTATTCATTACGTTTTTTTTTTTTAGCATCTTCATTATTCCGGAGGAAGATAAATGCTCGCCGCTGACTCCCTCTTTTAACTTTTCACCACGTCTTCGACCCCCGCGTGCCCGCCACAGGATCTATAGAGCTCCAGAGGTTGTACGTAGAGAAGCTTCGTATAATTGTATGGACTTGATGGGGAGATAGCTGCTGGCCACGGTTAGATCTTTACTTGGCTTCTGAAGTCGAGCTTTGGAAGAATTTAACCTCTCCCAGCTTGGATTCCTCCTTGATCTGGAGCCCTTTCTTTTTCTTCCTTTCTTCTTCTTATTTTAGGGTAAAGCCTGGATAGGGTCTTTAGGGTAAAGCCTGGAGACCGAGAGCAACTGCAGAGAAGCATATTTGCTATTTTAGCTCTCCTTCAAGTGACTGCTACTCGCTGCTAAATAGCATAGCTTATACTTTCCCTTAAAAGTGACTCAATGGACAGAGCGCCATGCACTATTAAGTCCTGCTTTCTTCTCCGAAAGGTTCCCTGCTTCCCCCGCGCCTCTCACTGGCTCCGTGTTTTTCTGTTGAGGCCAAGACATCGTCTCATTCTCCGGTCCTATTTTCTCCCTCTTCTCTTCTTCTCTCTTAGTTGATAAGCTCCTCCCGGCCTGGTTGACATTAAAGTGTAAGCCAGACAGGAGCAACAAAGTGCTCTTCAAACATGCGACGCAATCCTCAAAGAGCGAATAAACAAGCAGAAAGCTATCTCGGATGCATAAAATGTGGATTTGCATGTCGACTACGCCTTGGTGATTAAGAAAGCAGCGCGATTCTTGAAGGTGCGGCGAATGAGGCAATTTTTCGCTGAGCAAAATGATCCTCATGAAACATTAATGCTATCTTAGACCCTTTCCCCCCCAGCAAGCAGGGAGTGTCGGCATTTTAGAGTCCATTATTGTTCAGACGTCTGACAACACTTGCCCAGTAAGTGACATTTTATGTCCGTTTTTGTGGAATTATTCATAGTTGGACTTTGCAAGACGATGAATCTTCATCAGTTAATGCGTGTGACTCATTGGTATTATGATCATATTAATGCCATTTTTGAAATAATAATGAATGCGCTGCAAAGCCATCTGCGTCAGTGGACCATTAAGGGACTTTCCGAGCACTTTGCGAATTATTACTTTCCATGATTCACCGTCTAAAAAAAAAAGTCTCTATAGAGGTTATCAGAAGACTATTTGCAGGATTAGTTGGTTTTTGTGCAAATCTCCAATGCGCTGGAGCACTTAGACAGCGTGAGACATCAAAAGACACACATGGAAGAATCGCACACGCCAATCATGCACACGAGTCACGTCCGCAGCATGCGAAGGCAACACAAACTGCTTATTCTAGAAAGTGCAATTACTGGATCCATTAAATGCAGCTGTTGGGTATTCTCACACAGTCAGCACAATTATCTCACACTCAATTATAGCATATATTAATAATTCCCCCCACACCGCCCTGATGCATGTCATTTACATTGCATTTTTAGAATATCTTGTGTGTTTTTTCCCTGTGTTTGTAGCAAAATGCTCCATGAGGTCTGGGGGGGGGGGGGGAGAAGGGGGGGGGGGACTTAAAATATACAAAAATGATTTTCTTTTCTTTTTTGGGGGGGGAGGGGGGATTTCTAATAGACGAGGCCGACTGTGCGCACATGCTCTGCTCCACTGGGTTCTGGTTGCAGATGGTCTCATTGCTATGCATAGAAAAGCCATCTTTAGATTCACATTCAGTCAATTTTCCCTTTAAGTTGGACATCTGTCTGTGTTGGAAAATTAATCTGCGGGGTCCCTGTGGAGGCGGCTCGGAATTTAATTAATTGCGTTGACACATCAATAAAAAAAATAAAAAAAGGAGAATGGAACTCAAAGTTTCTCTCTCTCTCTCTCTCTCTCTCTCTCTCTCTCTCTCTCTCTCTCTCTCTCTCTCTCTCTCTCTCTCTCTCTCTCTCTCTCTCTCTCTCTCTCTCTCTCTCTCTCTCTCTCTCTCCCTCCCTCTCTCTCTCTCTCTCTCCCTCCCTCTCTCTCTCTCTCTCTCCCTCCCTCTCTCTCTCTCTCTCTCTCCCCCCCCCCCCCCCCCATCTGGGGTCAGTGATTTTCCGTGCGCTGAAAATCATCACGCCATTATACTCCAAAAGAATTGATATTTCAATGATCGCAAATTGAACAGCTCGAGTAGCTTTTAGCTGTTTAAATAAGTAGCCTACACCAATTTTTCCGTCAGCCAGGTGTTGCACAGTAGCAATCCGATGCAATGCAGTGCATTAGGCCTACCGTACACAAACCCGTGCGTTTTCTTCTACATGTCACACTGTTCTCAGTATCCTCATTGACCTTAAAGTAGACGTGTAGTAACTTTTCTGCCCACCGAGGGAAAAATGTCTGCTTTTTCTGCTGGCTGGATGACATAGCTGTCATTAATCTCGCGAGGCGGTGTGGTTACTTTTATTGGGCCTTTGGGAAAATATTAAAGAAGCCCGTCATGGTGTTTGGCAATAATTCGCCGATGACAACGAAAGGAGATGGATTTCCCTTCAGGCTGGCAGTTTGTCTTTCGGAGCCTAGATACACGCGTGCTCTAAATCTGCTTTTGTCAAGTATGATTGAGCTGCGATTGTGAACAACCTTAACCATGAGCTGGAATAAGAGGAGAGATTCTGCACTGGCTTTTTCTCGTCTTTTCTTCTTCTTCTTTTTTCTTTTTGTGCATTTTGTCAGCACAAATTGTGTCTTTGAGGCTTGGGGAGTTAGTCGGATCTTTCAAGGCACGAAGTTGTAGGACATTTCTGTGCCTATCTCCAAAGGTATTTTCATTCCACTGAACTGCATTGCTAACTTCCTTTTTTTTTTGCCTCCTGGCTTCTCTGGTTGGCTCCACATGCTCTCCACCCACACTTCATTTTGAAAGGATTTTCTTTTTCCACTGCGTTTCCTCATGATTCTGTGTAAAAAATGAAAGTCGCTTTGACCCCTAAAGCTTCTTAAGGCTGTCTATTTTCTGCTTAATGTAGCTCACTTACTTTACTATGCCTCTTCTTGGTCCATACATCAAATCCAATGGGTTCTCAGCGTCTGAAAACACAATATCAATCTTCAAAACAATTACCTCAATATTCATGGTCAAGTGTCTCTCCAACTTCCTGGGTAAACGAAGCATTTTTCAAAATAGTTTCAAAGAATGCATCTTTCAGGAAATGTATCAGTCTAACTTTATTGTACCAGTCCTCTAAACAAGCCTGGCAGGTTTGAACGCATCATTAAAATGAACCAACCATCCAGCCTTAGAGCTGCTAGACAGTTCTCATTTTCTCACTTTTAGGTTAACGCTTGTGAGTTCTGATTAATACTGTAACACATTTTATGCAAAAGTGTTAGCATGCTAATGTTAGGACCAAGTTACTGGACTCACTTAGATATTATTGGTGCCAATCCTCTCATATTGGGTGACCAATGAGACAATCAGTGTAGTAATAATGTATGAACGAAATATGAGCTGCATGCATTAGTGACAAAACAGCATGTTTTCACAATAGCATCGACGCCATCTGATACTTTATTACTATTCACCTTATGTTCCAACACAGAGGTCAGCCAATTACTTCCTATTGTGTTGACACTTCCTGTGACAGTAGGCTACAGTACCTCAGAGCCACCAGTGAGTCAGACTAGGTCTGAGCAGGTAAAGCAGATGGCGTATTGAACAGGAAGTTGTAACACAACTGGGTCAAGTGGGCGGGGCTACATAAGTTGAATACTTTATTACACTTTATTACTATACTTTAATACAATTTATTACTATACTCACTGTAAAGTACCAAGTTTGCACCAAGCAATTAATACTCAAGTTCTGGATGTCATTGAATGGGGTTTGCTTAAAGTGGCATCACAATGGATTTGAACATGTCATGTTCAAATCATAACGGGTAAAAACATGAGATGGATTGACTCTATCATTTGACATATCACAACACAACACAGCCATTCAGTTTGACTCGGGCTCTTTATGATCACAACTCTGTTTCCACCCCGTCGAGTTCCCAAAGTCATTATCCTAAAATATGATTTGCAGATTGGAGAAGTCTAACAAATGTGTAGTATATTTTTGTTTCAAGAGAAAGTGATGGGGAAAGGGTATTATTAATCTTGTTCTACATGACATTCACTCTCACAATCTTTTTCTCCTCATCTCAGGCTCTCTGTATATTTAACGACGTTCGTTAGTGGGTGTCTCTCTCTCTCACACACTATGCTTTATCGTAATGGTGCTTCTGTTGTCTTCCCTCTAGGTGACCGAAACAAGGACGGGCCCTCTTGGATGTAGTAACTATGACAACCTCGACTCTGTCAGCTCCGTTCTGGTTCAGAGCCCCGAAAACAAGATTCATTTGCAAGGTTGGCCATTCCTAATTGAACCCCTCCCCCCTCCCCCCACTCCCAATTTCTGATGGAATTGTCACAGTGTCTGTTCTCTGGCAGGCTTAGAACTGCAACACAGGCTTATAACCGAGAGTGTCAGAACCAATTTAGCTTCAA
This sequence comes from Poromitra crassiceps, assembly GCF_964638095.1. Classification (NCBI taxonomy): domain Eukaryota; kingdom Metazoa; phylum Chordata; class Actinopteri; order Beryciformes; family Melamphaidae; genus Poromitra; species Poromitra crassiceps. The sequence goes on from NC_139632.1 coordinate 11,092,751, forward strand.
TCACTCTTCCTTCTTTCTTTCTTTCTTTTCTTTTTGCCATGCACGCCGCAGAGTTCTGAAGTGACTCCCAGATAATTATGAATCAGAACAAAAGTAGCGGAACCGCATAGTGAAAAATACAGTTTTAAGTGAATCTCTGTGTTATTGCCTGTGACGCCAAGCGTATGCCAATCATGGCAACAACAACAACAACAACAACAAAAAGAGAAAAACAGTGTCGCTCTTTACACACCGATTTCTATGCAACACCTGTCAAATATTTACAATTCGCCCTTCAGGTGTCTGTGTGTGACATGTCTGTGCTTCTGCCCGCGTTATCTGTCCCCTGTGTGCCCCAGGCCTCCAGGCCATACTGCCACAGTACCTGCGGGCTCGGTTCGTGCAGGCGGCTCTCAGCTACATCGGCTGTCATGAGGAGGGCCAGCTGGTGTGCCGGGACAGCGACTGCTGGTGCCAGTGCAGCTCCGACTTCCCCCGCTGCAACTGCCCCCAGGTGGACCTGAGCGCCATGGAGGCCAGCCTGAGGCACATCAGAGACTCCTGGAACGTGGCCAACCAAGACTTCATGGAGTCAGGTCAGTGTTTCAGCGTGCGTGTCTCCTCCCACGCGGTCGGGATGACCCCCTTATGCTGTATATCGCTCGCAGATTTGAAAGGCGAAGAAAGCAGAGAGAGAAAGGAAATGAAAGCAAGCAAAAGGACGATTACAGCATTATACGCTGTGTATCTGGATGTAATAAGGCCATTTTATAGCTGTGTGGTGGTGCAAAGTTATTATGTACAAATCAGGCAATATCACGGAGTGGGGCTGCGAGAGAAGAGCATCCTTATTCACCCCGATTCTGTTGATTCACCACATTTGTCCCAATTATTTTTTCGTTGTCGGTATGTTCGCCGGGTACCTTGATGCTGCCAGATGATTTGTTTTCACATAACCATTTGGGAACGAGTCGCTCGGGCAGACACTTGGGGGGAAAAAAACCTGTCATGTGATTGGATGAACCACCCGTCTATCACGGGGCTCGCTCTCGCTGGCGTCACACCTAAAGCCCGCCCGCGTAGCTGCCTCATAGGAGACGCTGATTGACGCTGATGAACCTCTGGCGGTTGGGATTCAAACCAACAGATTGGAGCGTGGCAAGATGGAATTTTTGACGTATGATCGTGATCTCGCGTGAATCCAGCTGCCTGGCGAGGCTCGGTCACTGGTGGGAAATGAATCCAAAGTGAAAGGGCCACTTTGCCCATTTTCAACCAGCTTTGTATCGTTACAAAATCGGTACAGTAGTATTATGCAACTGAAGAATGTTTAAGTTCCCTCCATCTTGCCTGGACTGAGAGCCCCATTCATTATTATTGAGATAACTCTTGTTTGGCATTTATATACATATACAATTTATTGATTGATTCACAGAACTTCCTGGTCCAAATGTTATCATAATGATGTCATTTGGAACAGTTTTGCCACGGTGTCACTATTACGCTCACTATCATTATTATTATTGCTCTCTCTACAGCACCTTCAATTCAAAGAGCTGTCAGTCCAGGCAAGATGGAGGGAAGTTCAACATTCTTCATTTGCATATACTATCGATTTTGTAATGATACAAAGCTGGTTGAAGATCTGAAAAGCTCCATCCAGAGATGATGTTTTCTCACCAAAGCCATAGATCTTTCCTCCCTCGTTCCTTTGGCATCCCCCTGGTATATATAATGAGATCACAAACCAGCCGGCTTGGTAGACAGTAACACCACCATGATGTGCTCCGCTTACTGGCATCACGCTCCGTGATATCTGACTGCTGCTGTCATCAAAATTCAAACACCTCTCTCGCTGACATTTGGGGGCCATAGCGCGTGAAAATTGCATGGTGCAGCTTTTGATCTCTTGAAAGTAAATGTCTTCTGAGGTTTCGCTTTTGATGTGGCTGGTTCACACACGTATATCGAGTCAAAACCAGGGCAGTGGCCTGAACTACAAACCCCAGAAAGCTGCTCTTGTCATTGCCTTACATCAAGGCTTTTACAGGAGCTCCTTTACAGAAAGTTGATTTCTGCATATTCTGCTCATTTAATGTTGGGGGTAGAATCCATGCACCCATATCAGCCAACAGATTTGTTCTGAATGTTACTCCTTAACACTAGATCACCTATTATAGCTCGCGCTCGCTTGCTAAGGCATCTTTGTTATATTGAAGCCATTAGTGCAAGCTGCACTCATAGCTCCTCAGTGCACTTTGCTGCTTTATTATTGCTGGCTACATCCATCTGTTTTAAGGCTAACGTGGTTAGGGCAGAGCCAGCAATAACTTCAAGAGGAATGCTGCCAGTTTCCAATAGTAAAATATGCCGCACTGTACCCCTCGGGGAGAACCGTGATTAAGAAATAAAAAATAAAATAAGAGAGAATATCAGTGGATCTTGGTGAGCTTTCTTTCTTTTGCAAAAACACCACATCAGAATTATTTGGCTCACTGGCGCGTCGGGGACACACAAATATTTTACTGTCAAATCGCCAGGTTCAGCTCTTAGATCCCAACTCCCCCATTGACATTGGACTGGAAAGCAGGCGTGCCAAAATAGCATCCGAGGCCCATGTGACGTGACCCAGCTGGGCCCGGGAAGTCCGGCTCTAGACCCAATTGGCACTTTTGTTGCTTCTGATCACCCCCAACCCCCACCCCCACCCCACCCCACCCCACCCGAGGGGTGGAGAGGCATCTTTCACTGAAAATGCGTGGTGCTCCACATTAACCAGCAAGGTGCCCTGAGAACTGTAGCAAGCCGAGTTCCAATGTGCTGTATTTATGACAAACACACCCTGTGTGGGCACACTGTTATCCCTGCACACAATACAGATACAATTAATGACACAGATAGACAAATCAATATTCATTATTCTGACTGTTAAATTGAGTTTCCCTGGTCAACGAGTGGCAAAATACGATTAACTAACAATCGCCCCCCTCCCCCCCCACCCCCCACCCCCCCGCAGCTTTCACTTATGTTGAATCAGCACAGCCGTTAATTACTTGACTAATATGAATATGAATATCATTAATATTAATCAGGTAAGTGGCACCCCTGCTTGATGCAGCAGCCTCTTCTTAGCTGGGACATTTGAGGGTGACTGAACGTCACTGTCATCGTTGGTAATCGACGTTGACTAAGAAGCAGATGTGTGCCGTTTTTAATTTGAGCACAACAACGCTGAACGAGTCAGCGAGGCGAAGGGTCAGGCGCTACTGACGAGTAAATAAAATAGCCTACAGTGTGTATTCTAATCCCAGGCTCAAACGTTTGTTTTTCCATGTGCTGTGAACATTTAAATGAAGGCGTTTAAAAAACAAACACCCCGGCTAATAGAATTCACTTCTAAAAGAAAGAATTCAAATGGATTCTAAGCTCATAATTTGGCTGATTTCATACAGTAATGCCAGCTGAGCCTCTCGCTACCAGCCGACACCCCCATTGAGCTTCTTCTCTGAGGTTGTGACATTTTTAATAATGCCCGCGCGCGCACGCACGCACGCACGCACACACACACACACACACACACACACACACACACACACACACACACACACACACACACACACACACACACACACACACACACACACACACACACACACACAGCCTCTCTGCGCTGGAATCTGACATTATGTTCTATATGTTTTTTTTGGTAAGTCATAACAGAAGTGAAGCGTTGTTAACGCTCCGGGTTCGAGGCTGACATGATAATAACAGGAGGGACACGCGGGGGTGACGTGTCATCGTCTTTATAGCCAAATAACATTCAAGTGTTGGCAGCGTGGTGGTACACCCCCCACCCACCCAATGAAACTTGGCAGTATCGTGCGGTTTACTTACAGCATTGGACAAGTAAATAAATAAATATATCAATAGATATGGTAACACTTTACAATAAGGGCACATTAATGAAGGGTTAATGCTTAATACGCATGAACTACATTACCCTTAATTAACACTTAACTAACGTGTCTAGTAATAATTGACTAATGGTGTTCATGTTATTCAGTCATGCAAGGTATTGTGGTTGGGTTGAGGCATGAAGTCACTAAGGTTAAGGCAAGCTTACAGTCCAGACTGTTAATGAAGAGTTAACTAACCGTTAAGCAGGTGGATAAATATGCTAATAAACTTTACCTAACACATCAAGGAATCCCACGATTGGCAGTCGAGCATCTCTCTCTCTCTCTCTCCTCTTTATGAAGGTAGGCCTTGGAAAAGCGACTGCTAAAATCCCTTCATTTAATTACAAGCCATTGAATCACCTTATTAATTTTGCAGCAACATGTAATACACCTTGAGTAATCACCGGGGAAGCCATTGACTCCAAATAGGCTTTCTAATCAGATGCTGTATTATCAAGATGACTTTAACTAATTACAAACAGCGTGGTCATTTTCTCATCAGCGATGCGTCCGTATTGATTCTCCCAGATAAGTGATGGCGACGGTGATGATGATGATATTGTTATTGAATGCCTTGGAAGTGTCGTCTGTTTATTCGCCCTCGTGTGTGCCGGGGAGACAGCAGGTCTGAAAGCCCAGGCCCTTTGTCCGACATTTTTTGGCCGCTGCTCCCGAAACTAGGGCTGGGCGATATATCGAATATACTCGATGTATCGCGGCTTGTGCCACGTGAGATGTAGAAATGACTATATCGCGAACATTCGAGTATAATTGTCACGCATTGTTTATAACTTAAGCCGCCGGCATGACTCGCTTCACGTTTCCTCTTGTCAGCTCTCTCTCTCAAGGGAGATCTCTGTCACACTCAGGAAGGGAGGGGGAATCACATGGATACGTCAAACGCGTCAAACCGCGTCAGACACACCCGTCCTTAACCTATGTGCGATTCGAAATCACGCGTCCGCACCTATGGTCCGCACCAACCCAAGGAGGCGCAGCTAGCGAAACATGGCCGCCTCCACTGTGGCTGTTGACAGTTTCAAATGATAACAAAACAACCACTATTGCGATTTGCAATACATGTCCCGCAAGGTTTCTTTGATTAGGGGAAAGTCTGAGCTGGCGTTACGCTAAACCAACATGGGGAGGAGGCAGCGGATTTGTTTGGCGTTAACGTTAGCTGTTGTGATGGGGGCTAACATTAGCTAGCTGGTTGTGACTACCTAGAGCAAGCAGCGCTCCACAAGCTTATTGTGACCAAAATCCCCGCATTTAAAGCACTTCATACTCCCAGAGCTGGCGTAAACCATAGAGAACCTCATGCATTACTCAAAATGAAACGTCCAGGGTTTGTGTCTCCGGTCTCCAAAAGCAACTAACGTTAACGTTACATGCAAGCTAACGTAGCTAGCTGCAGGGCTGTCATGATCTATCAGGAAAACGAATGCGCACATATGTTGCCGTCATGCCAATAAGAGTCTAAATGTAATTTTTTATGTTTTATCTGCAGACTAAGCAGCTAGGCTTTCGGTTCTATAAAAGCCATTATTTTTTGTATTGACTATTGAGTGATACACTTTACTAAAACAATCATATTAGGCTATATCAGAATAGTGATGTCAGATTTGCGTAGGTCAGAGCTATGGAATATTAAATCATCCATCTTTGCTCACTATCTGCCCTTTCTTCTTATTTTTTACCCCAGGTGTGCATAAAATACAGGTTAAGAACTTATGGAAAAGTCATGGAAATCCATTGGTCAAAATGTGTATGAACCCTGAAGGGTTAAATTGAGCATTTATGAGAGATTTCAAAAATATCGAGATATATATCGTGTATCGCGATATAGCCGAAAAACATCGCGATATTCTTTAGAGGCCATATCGCCCAGCCCTACCCGAAACCTGCATACTGAGCCCTGGAAAAGCTGTTGGCTGTTCATTAAGAAAGAAAAAAATAAGAATGAAATGGACCCAACCCCAAATTTAGTTCTGCCTCTTGCTATTAGCATATGTGTCAAACAATATCACTGCCAGTTTTCCCCCGCGGCTCCCGAGCCCATGTGGTCCCCACAAAACACTTCTCTCATTTGCTGTGATGATAGCAGCAGCGGCATATATTTGGGTAAGAATGATTGAAGAGGGGGGGGCGTCGGGGTAGTGTAGAGGTAAACGCACTCGCCTAACACCAGGGGGCGTCAGCGTAGTGTAGAGGTAAAAGCACTCTCCTACCACCGTGGAGACCCGAGTTCAATTCCCAGCTGGGTCAGACGTACCTACAGACACAGCTGGCCCTGTCTGCGGGGTGGAAGCCGGTGGGGGATGGAGTCAGGTCGCTGCACTAGCGCCTCCTCTGGTCTGTCAGGGCAGATTCAGACGGGAGGGGAACTGGGGGGAATATACAGACCCAGCACCACATTTCTTTGCCTTGCCTCTGAGGCGCTGCATGGCCACGGGAGCACGGCGTGCACTCCACAATGTAACCCAACCAGCAGGGGGCGCTCAGAGTTGAGCGGTTGATTTTGACTTGACTTTTTGATATTGACTGGAGGGCAAGGCAAATAAATGTAGTGCTAGGTCTCTAGCGTGATCTTCCCACGTGCTGCGTCCTGCCGGTGAAACTCCTCGCTGCCAGGTGAAAAAAGGAGCGGCACATGTATCGGAGGAAGCATGTGCTAGTCTACGGCTCTCCCCAGATCGGCATATAGGGGGTGGAGCAACGAATTGGCCAAGTACAATTGGGGAGAAAAAAAACAAAAGCAAGTGAGTCTGTTTGGAGTTAAGAGGATGGGGGTGTTCAATTCTTGGCACTTCTCTTTGCCTTTCAGAGGAGTTCCAGAACTTCGTGCGGAGGCTGCCCACCTTCTACGCCCTCAACGCCTCCGCCATCCAGTACCTGTGGCAGACGGAGCCGGCGGTGCACCAGCGCTACCGGCAGCTGCAGCTCAGCAGCCAGCAGCTCCTGAGCAAAGCCCGGCGCATCGTCACCAAGCTCTTCACGCTCAGCAAGAGGTGTCAAACGCAGCCCCAAATCATCATGCTGAGGGAGAGGTGAGAAGAACCACGACGGTCCTGATGGCCTTTCTGTTTGCCGTCGGTGTGCAGGTGGAGCCGGCAGTTATGTAGGTGTGAAACGAGTCAAAAAATACCACCGCCTGCCACCTTTAAACTAAGGTGTGAACGTCAGCGCTCATTGACTCTGTTCACTTCAGCCCAATAGTACGTACAGCGTGTGTCTCTGCTATCCCCTGAACTAGGCAGTATGCTAATAATAAACACAATCCAGCGCTTTTGCTATCCTACTGAGGCCTTAGTGGAGCGAGCTGCACTGTCACGTGTCTTGGCCAGACTCCCAGCCTGGTCTCTTTTATACATCCAGGGAATCTAAGCGGTGTGTCTGTGCAGTGAAAGTGTTGGCAGTGTTTACAGGGTATTTGGCAGATTGTCCCATTGGTCAACTCCCCTGTTAAGTGATGAGAACAACCGAAATCGTCCGTGTGTCCCCCCACTAGATTGTTGGCTCAGGTGCCCCATGGGAACACGTTAGTGTAGTGCTTCTCAAAGTGGGTTACCCAGGGGTACTTGAGGGGGGGTTCCACGGGGTCCCCGGCGGAAAAAGGGGAATCATTTATTTTCACTATAATTGCATCCATAAGCAACACAATGACAGAATTGACTATTTGATTATGGCCCATGACCAAAGTGGAATTACATGACACTTTTCTACATCAAATTTTTTCCCGTTATGGAATGTATCTTAGACATATTGCATTTTGACCAAATCAGCCCATAGTCACTGTCAGCGGAAACTCAACTCAACAAGATTAAACCTGTAAAAAAAAAAGAAGGTACCAAAAGAAGAAGCTCAAACTGCAGGCGTTTCCTCTATTCCATGACATATTTCCCATAATGCCTTGTGTGTAATGACCTAGTTCATGATGGATTTGTTTTTCCTTTTTTGTAAAGAGAATATGCAGGCATCTTGTCAGCCATTATTCATGTACTGAAGCATTATGGTCTTCGTCAGACGATAAAAAAAAATTGTTGACAGAAGAAGAAAAAAAAACAGTCTTTGTAGCTTATTCTACAAATCCATTGTGGAGTTTATTTTGCCGGAGAAGAGCAATGCTTTTTGAGTTATACTGTCGGGGGCAATACAAGAGGTGTCAGAATGGCAGTGATGCAGCCGCACAAAACAACCGATATTGCTTCTGTGGTTCACCAAGTAAATAAATGTAGCTTTTAATGGAGAAAATGTAGTGCCTGTCTTCCGCGGCGCAAAAAAAAAAAAAAAATCAAATGTTTACTCGCTGCTGAAACTGTTACCGGTGGCTTTATCAGGAGGAGGCTGGTCTGTGTGAAATGGGCTGACAGAAAATGAGCATGTTGTTTGGTGACCACCCACCTGCTCTTTGGCCCCTATGGTCACTGCATTTCCCTCACAGTCTGCGTATCCTAGCTGCCAGAGTGCCAGGCGGGGGTGACGGGACTGCTCCCTCGTCCCCCCGCTGTGCACAGCTTCCATTGTGGAGGCCAGATATACACAAGCTCCACAATTACTGCTAAAGATAGCACAGTTTGTTGTTGTTGTTGTTATTCTTTTTAATTGAATGGATTAATAAGTTACAAAAGGCTTATCTGTACTGAGGATGTACTGATTATTTGATTCAAATTGGAGAAACTGGGCCAGCTCTACTGATTCAAACATATGGGACTGGGAGAAAGTTGTGGGGGATCGTTAACAAATCAGGAACTCCTTTCGACGATCAAAATCATGATTACTGATTTGTCTATCAGAGCATCTTTCTTTTGCATATTTATGTTTTCCCCATCTGTCACACCTCTATGCAACAACCACCCCCTCCCTTGGTGAATATATAGCTGATGTGGTGCCTTCACATGATGTGGGAATGTTGTGGTGGAATGACTTGATGGCTCATGCATTCAAACGTGTTTGAAGGTCATAATTTAACTTTTCTACAAATCCACGTGATCATTATTCTCAGCTTTTTCACACTTAACACATTATGCACTTCATGATGCCTTTGAGTTGATGTTTTACAGCAAACCTGTTACAATGGCAGTCTCAATGTCCTGCCATTGCTTTTTATCATTGCAATTGGTCACAATCTGTTAAATTTATAGCACTGTCACTGTTTCCACAGTGGTTCTGTTCAGCTGCTTTCTTTCATTTGAGGGAGTTTGAAATGATGTTCATGTTTCTTGCAGTGGGTTAAATTTTCCCATTACTTTATGAATGTATACCCTACTCCAATCATGAATTAATAAAGTCAAAGTCATCAAACGCGAGCACACATAACTTTACTTTTACTTTATTGTATTTAGCAGACGCTTTTATCCAAAGCGACGTACAGAACATGATAAGAACATAGAATAAAAGAACATAGTCAATATAAAAGTGCATAACAGTATACAAAACACGGTGTGCAAACTGCATTAAAATTCAACTATCAAGCCGCACATTCAGCAACATCCAAACAATAACAATGTATAAAAGTCAGCATCAAGCCATTCATTCCACATCATACAGCAATAACATTCAACCAAAACTAATATAATTACCATTCACATCCTTCTTAATCAATTCTTAATCAATTTGATAGTGATTACATTATTATAACGTGTTACAATAAAATGTGCAACTGGCCAAAATGTCTGTTGCTTTACGCAGGCGTTTTGTCTGTAATTCTAATGCCATTATCATGTTAACATAATGTGTTTCATTATTGCTGGAACATCTAGATAGAGTTCCAACCACGATCAAAATCTAAAATCTAAAATTGCGTGGTTGATATAGCTGAAGTGGCTCCTTTCCATTCTGCATCAACAGTGAAATGCCCAATGCACTTTGCAACTGTTTGGACAGTTGTTCGGCATCTAAATATGTTTTTTCAATCTATATTGAAAAGCTTACACGTTTCCCGTAAATTCATTCGGCAGCAGTCCACCACCACAAGATAATTCCCATCACTGCTAGAGAACAAAACTGGATCCAAAACAGACACAGATGTGTGCAAAAATTACAGCCAATCCCCACTGCTGCACACCAAAAAGTTTGTGGAATATTGATTTAGAGTATTATGTGCTTTTCATCTGCACCATCTGGTCCTTTCTCACAAACAATCTTGGAGGAATTCCGAGTTACCGTTGGAACTTGCCTTTTTGAATAAATAAAATGTTTTACAATTGTTACTTATGCTCCTGGACACTGACTCTAGATCAGATCTTATGTATCAGAAATCACAAATAAAACTTTGTCAAAAGTCCCAAAATGGCCTGTCAGTCAGTGACATGACAAGAGCAAATTAAATTTAGTTTTTGAGCAAATCCATAAAAGCTTAACCACTGGCGCCCTAAGTTTCCCTTTAAATGTCTTCAAAGTTATTATTATTGTTAATATTTTTTAAGCTGTAGAATCAGAATCAGAATAATTTTATTCTGCCATACTGTAGTATGTTTGCACATACAAGGAATTTACATGGTGTAGTTGGTGCACAAGTTACAGTACATGAGATACATAACGCACAATAAATACACATACACATTACACTTACGACAACATACATAATAAGATATGGACAGAGTATTAACAGCCAAGTGTGGCCAAGTACAAAGTTAGCAAGCCAAAGTGTAAGTGCAAGTACAAAGTTGGCAAAAGTACAGTTATCAAAGATGGCAATTTTAGGGTGGAGACTCTGGAGATGATGCGCCATGGCTGCAGTTATGGAAATCGCCCACTCGCGCGCTCCCAAAACCGTAACTGACAGACAGATGCTAGAGGTTTAATAAAGATCTGTGGGTTTGAACAAAGCTTGTCCATGAAACATGCTTTTCTAATTATCATAATGCATGAGGAACCGTAAGGATTTAAGAACGTTTGCATATTGTTTTTACATATACTTACTTGACTTTGTATTCTATAGATATTTTTAAAAGAATTCGCGTATTTTTCCTTCAAATTCTTACATGCTGCTCCATCTTTGTTGCAGGCCATTCAGCTACTGGCTGAGCTACATCCTCTCCATCATGTACTGCAGCGAGAACAACCACATCGGCTCCTACCTGGAGGAGACCCGGAGCTGCTCCTGCCCCTATGAGCACCCCCCCTGCCAGGGCGTGATCCCCTGCGCGGTGGGTGAGGGCACCTCCTGCGCCTCCTGCTCCTATGAGAACCGCTCGCGCTGCGCCACCTGCAACCAGGGCTACATGTTGAGCCAGGGCCAGTGCCGCAACGAAGTGCCCGACTCCACCGACCACTACATCGGCTTCGAGACGGACCTGCAGGACCTGGAGCTGCGCTACCTGCTGCAGAAGCGCGACAGCCGCATCAGCATTCACGGGATCTTCGTCAGCAACGACGTCCGGCTCAATAACTGGTTCGACCCGTCTTGGAGGAAGAGGATGCTGCTGACGCTGAAGAGCAACAAGTACAAGTCCAACCACGTCCACATGCTGCTGGGGATGTCTCTACAGATCTGCCTTACCAAGAACAGCACTCTGGAGCCCTTGCTGTCCGTCTATATCAACCCGTTTGGCGGCAGTCACTCGGAGAGTTGGATCATGCCCATCGACCAGAACAGCTACCCAGACTGGGAGAGGACTAAATTAGACCTTCCCTTGGACTGTTACAACTGGACATTAACTTTGGGCAACAAGTGGAAAACCTTTTTCGAGACGGTCCACTTTTACCTACGGAGTCGCCTCAAGGGGCCGTCGCCTAACGGGAATGGGACGGTCTATTACGAACCCTTGGAGTTCCTGGAACCCGGACGGAACCTGGGCTACATGAAGATCAACAGCATCCAGGTGTACGGTTACAGTATGCACTTTGACCCGGAAGCGATCCAGGACCTGATTTTACAGCTGGACTACCCGTATACTCAGGGATCGCAGGACTCGGCCCTGCTGCAGCTGCTGGAGATCCGGGACCGGGTCAACCGGCTGTCCCCGCCCGGACCCCAGCCTCTGGACCTGTTCTCCTGTCTGCTGCGGCACCGGCTCAAACTGTCCACCACGGATGTTGTCCGGATCCAGGCAGCGCTGCAGACTTTCAGCGCCAAACAGCCCAACTCAATGGAATACGAAGCAACCAAATTATGTAGTTAGTAAGTGGCCAAGTGTCCAGCTGCACAGAAGGCAGGGGGGCGGTTATCACGCAGGCCTGCTAACGGTTAAGAGCAATTCTGGAGCGGCACGAGGGACGTTTGGGGGACATGTCCATTGTCGTTACGGATCTCAAGAGTGTGTTTAGGATTCTCATGTCAGCTTTCCTATGAATTTGTACAACATCGTAGAATTATGGAGGATTTCACCACATCCGCCGCACAGTTTGTTCTTTTCTTTCCGATGATCATGAAATAACAGTTACAAGTATTCAAATGAAAACTCCATCATCACTGACATGTTGCCTATGTGCTGACGTTTGTAGATTGCACAGATTTTAACCACTTACATACAGTACGTAAACAAAAGCTTTTGCTGATGAAGTATTATCCAAGCAATGTAATCATTTCACAATATAAACATTTCCACACCAGCATGTTTTTCCCCCTCATTATAACATTTATTTTACAAGTGCAAAGAAAAAAGAAACAAAAAAAAAACGTTTTTTTAATTGCCATGGCCCTCCCTTTTTAAACTAGGATTATAATGGGTAAACTCATTGCTTTCAATTGTCCATACAACAGCGAAATCAGTCTTTGTTTTCTGTCATACTTTTTGTAAAAAAGAAAAGAAAAAGAAAAAAAAGCTGTATTACTCCAGATTTGCTGAGACAAAAAGAAAACACATCATGATGATCACAATATCTGTTACATGTGCTTTTATTTTTATAATACTGTTGTTTGTGAAACAAAAGTTACAAAAAACACTATAAAATGTATAAAACACTTTGTTAATACACTAAATAAAAGACATTTTTATGTGTGGTCTACAGATGGTGTACATTTTACTTTTAATGACTACATTATTGTATTACATGTAGGTTTAATTCTACAATTCAGACATGCAGTACAGTATAATAGCTGACTTACTGTAGGGTTGGGATTGACCCCGAATGACTGTAGGCATTCACCGTGTCTTTCACAAAGTGCATTACCACAAGGTAGTCATAATCATAATAAAGTATATGAACACGGTAAAAATGAACAGTGGAAAATAAAGATATCAGTTGGTGCCAATTTGCAGACACTGAATGCAAATGGAACAATTGAGACAGCTACATTCAAATCCATTTCATCTGGGGAAGGACATTTAATTCAGCGGTTGGTGAATATCATTATCGGTCCCAAAGTGCATTTCTGAATGATATACCTTTTAACGTGGATTTAACCGAAATATTTCCTCCAGGGAACCTTTGCCTGCATCTGCTTGGCCGGCTTTGATGAGGTGATGTACCCCAACCATAATGAATAATACAGTATATTAAAGCAAAAGAACAGCAAAGAGTACAGCTCGTAGCTACTGCTTGGCATAACATAGCTGGCTTGTCTTGCTCTTTCGCTTATTCCTTTGGATACAAGCTTTCTCCGATGATTTTGAAATAGTACATGTAATCCAACTTGAAAAGAGAATATCACCCGTTCATAACAAGGTTCTGATTTGAACAAAATTACAATCTGAAGATGCTTCATCCGTTGACTTTTTTTTTATTACAGTGTGGAAGCAATTGACAGTTTGTGTGTGCATGTGCGAAGTGCTAATTGATCCGATTTAGCAGTTTTATCTGTTTTATAAGACATAAAGCAATGGGTACGGACTTGGCGGTATTCTTTCGGGAGTGTGATGGCCACAATTGTACCTATTCTCTGAACAAGGGGGAGTGCGTAGGCAGAAGATTACCTCCCATCACCCAGATCCACACCACTGAGCAGTAACCGGGGGAGAATTACCAGCCTCTAGATCTTAGCCCTTTTGATTTACATTGATGGATGGCTGCCGGAGACAGCGAGAAAGACAGCGCGCATCAAAGCCTGTTTTCTCAGGTGGCGCTCACTGGTTTGTAGTCGCTTGTAATTTGCAGGGATTCATGTCTCACTCCCAGCCGAGAAATACAAAGTATTACATTTGGAGCCCTCGAGAGCTTTGGGCCCACGCAGAGCATGCTGCCCTGACTGAAGCAAGCACAGGCAGGCATTCTCGTCTTCTTACGCCTCATTGATGTCCAACCATCATATGATGAGAACAGCCAACGTGCCAATGCAGATCACAGACTCAAACCCTATGAGGATGAGATGTTGTCGTGTTTAGGAAGAATGCTGTGTGCCACACACAGCATTAACTTACAATGTGCCAGATGTTAGGGTCGACTATGGAAAGAAAATGTGATGGTGTTGAAACTTATAGCAAGTGAGATGTCTAAACCCTCACATTTTTGGTGTAGGCATGACACCATGGCTGGTAAATGCGACACACAGCATACTTACTTTTAACATGTTTATTCATCTTTAAAATACATTTAATTTGAATTTCAGCTTCACGTGAACTATCAAAATACCTGTGTGGTAAACAGTGTTGGGCAGTAAAGTCAAGTCAAGTGTTATTGTTATTTTATTACCTTCCCAGTAAGGGATTGCATTTTCCAAAACAGTAATTATATTACAGTTACTAATACAAGTCACTTCAAGTTACTGCATTACTTTCTCCAGCACAGCAAAACGAAGCGTGGAGATAGATCTGGCTATGCGAGACTAGATTCAAGATTCAAGATTCAAGATTCAAGATTTTTATTGTCACTCCATGGTACAAGTATCACGTGTGAAATTCTTGTGCTGTGGACTCCGTTTACGACATAGTACAAATAGGCAACAAGCAATGAGCAATAGGCAATAAGAAATAGGCATCAATAAGCAATACTAAGCAGCAATAGGCAATGAGGCAGAATAGCGATAAGACAAGTCAGTGGCATATTCATTGCACATAGGTGCACATGTTATGTGCATACGTTAGACATGTTCGGACATTTTAATTCGACGTATTTGACATACAGTGCAAATAGCATGTACCTTATTAAACATACAATTAAACATTAGGCATTGTGCATACGTTAGACTAATGCTGATTTGGCTGATTGTTGACTCCTCCTGTAACAAGTAATGTAACCAACTACTTTTGATACCATGTAATAGGTAAAGTAATTATATTACTTTTTAAATAAGTAATAAGTAACTAATTAATTAAACTGAGTCCAATTCCTAGTATGTGTACATGTATACTTGGCCAATAAAGCTGATTCTGATATTTTCTGAGTAACTTGCTCAACACTGGTGGGAAATGGCTAAATGTATTAGTTTGAAAGGTAAAGTTGCCCAGTGCAGTCGCTAACTAGGTAGTTAGCCTAGCTAGTAGACAAATATCACTGATAATACATTGGCTGTTGCGTGGGGAACAACAGTAGGCCTATTTACGTTGGTTAAATTTAATCTCGCAAGCGTCCACGTTTCTCCCCTGGTGTTTCTGTGCTGGGCAACATACTAAGATTGTAATTACATTCTGCCAGTTGGGAATTTGCGACTTCCAACTTTTAATGGAACGAGGCATACGCGCCATCATGCATCAGTGTTTTACTTTGGTCAATATTTTCCTTGCCTCAATTGCAATTTGGTTTTGAATTATTGTGCATTACAATAATCAAAACCGATGTCTTCTCGCAATGTTTTGCTTTCTGTCTCGACACGACATTTTCATTTGGATTAGCTCAGACACAAAATGTGTGACTTTAAACGACACATTGGATCCTGAGTGCTTCATGCTTAGAGAACCATAGTGATGAAACTATATCCCCTTGGGTCAATTCATTTCAGGACCAGTCAGTGAAGCATGCAAAACACACATAGACTCCTGTACCGCATGTGATCAAAACAACACAGAACCCAAACAGGTCAAAATGCCAGAGTGATGAACATGGAAAAATAACAACATAAAACAAAAATGGTGCATAATTCGGTCAATTTAGCACAATGACTATATGGTCACGTTTGCACAATTGCAGATGAATTGGCTCAGGGCAAAAAGGTGGTTCTGCACCTGACTGTTCATGCAGCATTTAAGAAGCACACGGAGATGAATTTCCTCGAGAATATGTGTAATCATCTATCGGGGGAGTGGTAGCCTGATATTCAGACTGAATCGTCAATTCATAAACTAATTTCCTCTTCTGGTCTGAGATCGCAGTCACTTCAGAGCTTTTCTATGAGGGGGTCGGTCTTCGGTCTTCCCTAACCAATCACTAGAGGCCGAGGTGTCCACGGCAACCGGCGGCAGCACTGCACTAGTAGTAGCCATGCATAACAGAAACAGACACAGGAGGCTATCGCTACTTTGGCTACTAAATTTGCCAGTTGTAAAACAATTATATATAATAAATAAAATATAATTCATAATTAAATATATTATGAATCGATCTATTCAACATCCCCCTAGCTATCAACAGCGCCGCTAGGCCAGGCTGCGCCGGGACATTTCCTTGGGCGGCTGGCGGAGCAGAGCTTCACTTACCGCGTTACCGTTAACGTTACTCCCCGCCCAGACAGATACACCTCCAGCAGGCAGCGATCTCTCGCAGGCAAGACCGACTGACAACAGCGTTAGCCAATCAGCGCCCGTGATTGGATTTTCAACTGGAGAAAAAGCCTTTTCCACATGACGATGCCAGACCAAGAAGAGCCAAATCCACAACTGTGGAGTCGGCGTATGGTCTGGAGCCAGGCTAGGGGAGGAGGGGGGACAGTTTTTCCTTTGCTGTGTAAAAGCTGCTTTAGTCATGCAGACATGCAGTCTCTGACCTCCGATCCCAATCAACAGAGGAGCAGATGAGGGCTCATCACACGCGGAGACGAGGGCTCATTGGTGGCGGCCCGGCGATAATTCAGGCCATGACTCAGTGATGTGGGGGCTTGTGTAGATGTGGAGGGGAACAGAGATCCTGGCCTCGAGATGAAAACAGAAATCAGGACCACTCAGCTTCACACTCCGACACACACACACACACACACACACACACACACACACACACACACACAACCCCCTCCTTCGTTTAATTTAATTACCAGCCGCGACAACGTGTGCCTGCTGATTTCAACCTGACTGAGTCTGTGTGTGTGTGTGTGTGTGTGTGTGTGTGTGTGTGTGTGTGTGTGTGCGTGTGCGTGTGCGTGTCGTTGACTGTATGTCTGGACAGATTTTGTCAACGCGATCGCGTCACAAGTGTGCAAGATGCAGTCATGAAGGTTTACAGGTGTGTAGAACCCCATTTACTGTACACCTGTTTTTGAAATGCGACCTATATCTGGATAATGGTCACATTTAAAAATCAGGTGTAAATGGGGTGAAAGAGATCTCTGAACACAATGTGAGCCAGACTACCTCCAGATGTGGTCAGGCAGATCTGATCACATTCTGATCACATTCAATTTAAGTCGCAGGCGTTGCACCTGGTGTGATCACATCCCAAGACGGTATCTCGTTATACATATTTCTGTTTAGTGAAAGTAAATGTTTAGTGTATGCCGTGCGTTTATTTTTTTCATACTAAAACAAATGGAAACAACAATATTGTAGTTAAATTCAAATGCTGAAGAATGCTTCAAAATAAGACATCCGCACTTTCAAAACTGTGACAGCAACAAGATTGTTGGCATGAAAGCACAATTCAATATTGACCACAATTGACACTATTAGCTGTCGTTAGTCCTCTACATTCAAATCAGTAACTTGAGCAGACCTAATCATCTGTTATTTAATATTGAGCAATGAACCAGTGATTTCGAAATGCAATCTTTCATTTAAAGCCACTTCGGTAACATAATAAATCTTCAGTTTCTACACCTCAATACAATGGGCTTTGCGCATACAAGTCTCAAGTAGCAGTACTTCCGATGATATCACTTCCCTCAAGAGACAGTAATCGGAGTCCAAACATTTCTCCAATCAGAGCGTTGCTTTTATTGACCGCCATTGTTTTGTTTCCCCTCAGCTTAGTCCTAGTTGCAGCTCCCCACAGAGCAATCTGTGTATCTCTTTGAAAATGTACTTCATAGTTCACCACACAAGCTACAATCACACACACACACACACACACACACACACACACACGGACGCACGCACACGCGCGCACGCACACACACACACACACACACACACACACACACCAATTCCCCAATGTGACCCCGACAGCAGTGACCCCCCCCCCCACTCCTCCGCCAGAAAGAAAACACTCATGCGAACCCATAATGCCTTAATAGTAGCACTAAAACATAACGGTAACGCATGAAAGTGAAGCGCTGCTGTCTGCACAGAATGTGGTGGGTGAAGGTGACAACTTAATAGTATCGTCATTCTCAGTGTCAGATCCTCGGAGGAAACGTTCCCTCAGAAACCTAAAGAAGGCGGGGTGGAGAGAGACGAGGCGTCCCGTACCGGCCCGGGCAGGCGGAGACAAGCCCGTGACTTTTTAGAAGATCTCTCTCCTCTGTGAAAAAGACTGCGCTTAACACCGCTCATATCACACAGACACACCTCAATGTCTGAAGGAGTTTTGAAGGTAATTGACATTCATGTGGCCTACCTGCGGTGTACTTGAGCAGAATATTTTTGAGTATGTTTAGGGGTGTAAGTTATTTTTATGCACATTAGGCTTCCTTGCCAGAGGGGGTAAGTGAATCTAATTTAGCGGCAATAAAACTAAATTAATGGACTACAAGCATCGGAGCACATAAAGAACTAATTCCATCTGAAAGTAGCATTAACATGGAGGGTACGTAAATTGCGAGAGGGGGGTCTATAAAAATAGTGATTTGGTCGGCCAAATGCAAATGTGTCTCTCACTCAACTCTGCCAAGTTCCAATCAGGCGTGATGCTCCGACCGGATTGGAGAGGCCAGGAGCTTTTTCTCCCCAAATCATCAGATTTCACAATAGCGCCGAAGTGCATGAAATATTTTGGAGTAATGAAATAGAACGAGTTTAGACCAGATCAATCTCTGGCTTTGGAAATGGCACACGGGCTCAAAGTGCCTGTAGGTCCTATTGTTACCAGCTGCTTTGTGCCCTGTAGATACGTCGGTTGCAAAATTACATCATCACTTTTAGCGATCTTTTTTTAAGACCACATTTACATAGTCAATGGGTCCTGTTGTTCAGCCTCACAATGCTATTGTATTGGATAGTAAATGTGTTTATAGGTCCTCCTGAGCTACACAACCTCCAAATCGCACTGGGCCTTACAGGAAGGATATTACAGGAAGGCTGATTGCTGCACTGTCTACACTACAGTCATGTTTCACAAACATTTGAAAGAGCTGTTAAAGGAACACTCCGCCCAATTTCAACCAGCTTTGTATCATTAGAACATCAGTAGTATATCAGAAAACTGTAAACTGTTTTGAAGTCTGTCATTTAATTTGACAGTTATTGAGTGTTAAATTGTGGACCAGTGACACATCACTGGTCCACACTAACTCAAATTAATAACTCATTAACTCAAATCAACTCTCAATAACTGTCAAACTAGATGAAGGTTTTGAAGTTATTCATCTAGTTTGACAGTTATTGAGAGTTGATTTGAGTTAATGAGTTATTAATTTGGGTTAGTGTGGACCAGTGATGTCACTGGTCCACAATTTAACACTCAATAACTGTCAAATTAAATGACAGACTTCAAAACAGTTTACAGTTTTCTGATATACTACTGATGTTCTAATGATACAAAGCTGGTTGAAAATGGGCGGAGTGTTCCTTTAAGAGCTCCGTTCTGTTCCGTTCTGAACTGAACAATGTGCTATTTCTGCTCTGGACTTTCAAAGGCCTGTCAGTTCTAGCCCTTGCAGTACTAGGACTGGGGCCCATTCATCTGATCTCTCGTCGTTCTTGAACAAGAAAAAACAAATAAATAAATGAATAAATAAATAAATAAATAAATAAATAAATAAATAAACACATAAATAATACAAGTCTTTAGGGGGGAGGGGAAGATGAAACTAACTAAAATACACCAACCTTGTTTCTTCCGGAAATAAAAAACACATGTCTCTTTTTGTTCCCACTCTCTTATCCCGCCGCTCTTTGAACATCACAGCTGCCCTCCTGCCTACTTACACATGCCAGCAAAAAAAAGACCTATTTTTTTGTCCGTTTCTATTCCAATTGCTTATGATGATAGCAAGAGAGACGTGGTTTCCTCTGAGACATGCTCATTTGAAAAATTGCCCAGATGTGCATGCCGGTTGCCAACCTCCATTTTTGATGCAGTAGCTCATTTTGTGTGTCGTCCTCTGGAGTCACAGCCTGGCCCCCCTGGAGGCCCCCGGACCACACCAGCCAGCCATAGCCAATCTCCTGTCCCTGCCTGCTCTGGGGCCCTGTCCCTGCCTGCTCTGGGGCTCTGTCCCTGCCCGGTCTGGGGCTCTGCAGCTCCGCTCCAGGGCAAGGAGCAATCAAAGCTGCTGACATCCAAAGTTGAGCTACAGCTCAACTTTGAGAGGCTGGCGGCGTGCAGTGGTGGCATTTAAATGTTTTGAGCTCAAGTGTTTTGGGCTGTGCTGAATGCATCCACTAAGCTGCAGGGTTTTCTTATTCACAATTCTGTTCCCATCAATTTACTGTATTTTAAGTGGGGTTAGACTGATATAGCAGCTTGCTGATACTGGCCTTTAAATAAGAAATAGGATATGCAGATGTATTATGCATTTATTGTATATTTCATAGTTGTTTATGGAAAACCCTTAACCTGAATGGTTTCTAGTGTGATATTTTGATTGGATTCCACACACTATTATTACTATTACCATTACTGTTACTGGTATTATTAGAATATTAGCATCCATTCAGACTTTCACCATCTTTGCTGCTAAACGATCAAGGACCACAATGGAAATAGGTCTGTGACTTTATTGTGCCATCCTTGTCCATTTTTAAAGCTAAAGATTTTAAAGCCCACTCAGCCGTGGGGATGGTTTACCAGCAAATTGTGAGAAAACCACACACACAAATTGTTGCTCTTGTTATTGGACTAGTTCTATAGAGAAATCGTGTAGTGCGTGCCACTGCCACCCCCCATTTCAGACTTAAAACGTTTTTTCCCTTGTTTTTTAAGCCCTGCATTCCTCTCAAAGTAGAGTACCAAACAACATGTTTCTGTCTTGAACTTGCTCTCAGGAGAAATGCAGTGGAAACACTCTGGCCATGTAAACTCCCAGGTTATCTTGAGCTGAAGTATCTGCATGTGGACCAACAGAGAAAGATAACATTGTTGTGGGAATAAAACTATGTACAGCAATTCAGCCACTAGCTTTTAGATGTTAGAGTGGAGGAAGGATGTAGCTTAAGAAAGCTACTTAATTAGTATCCTCAAAGAAAATACCTCCACGCCCTACCATCTTGTATAGCAGATTGCACTAAGCGCATTCTTTTTTTAGTCGTTTTTTCGGGGAACGAGTTATTTTTTCCTCATTTCCAGCACACTGTTAAAACCTGGGTGAAAATGAATGGTCAACGCGTAATTAAAAACCTGCTCAAAATATGTGTAGCTTTGCAGGCGTTTGGCGAGAAGTCTGTCGAGTGTTTCTCCAAAACCAGATTATTCCTATTAAAATATTAATTAATTTCATCCCATTTGGCTCTCTTCACGCACACTGAGAACTCCCTTCTTAGCCCAGATACCAAAGTAATTTGGTTGGTTTTGGCCATCTGCATAGACTCACACAGCATTATCGCTACGTTTTGATGAAAGGGAGAAAAAAATAAGAGTTACTATTGGGATTATCTTTTCTTTCCCCTGCATTAGGTAACCTCAGACGAAGAGGGAAATAAGGGTCGCTGCCGGACGAACCTCTTATACTTTTTTGCTGACAGGCAAAAGTTGCAGGGAATCAAATTTTTGACCTGAATAAGACCGGAAAGGCATGACCAATACTCTGTTTCTCTGTGTATGTAAACACAGCAGCTCTGTTTCTCTGTGTAGGTAAACACAGCAGGTGAAGTCTATACACTGTATTCAGGTCACTTCACTATTGATCAGGAATCCACTACTTGAATCTTTCAAGGCCAGACCTCTCTCTGCCACATCATTTGAGTAAAACAGCAGAACAATAGTAAAGTACAAATATCTGAAAATCCTGCAGCTACGAGCAACTTTTTCGATTGTTATTAAACAGTATAAATTTAATATCAATGCATCACATCTTACCTCTAATAGTCGACGAGACCAACGCAGAGTAGTCTCGCTTGAACCCCGAGTGAATCGGCCAGTGTTAGTCTGTCTGTGGCCAGGGAAGATCAGGAAGTGAAATGAAACGGTTTGCAGCAGCCACTTCGGCCATAACCACAAAATAACTTCCAAAAAACCTGTTAGAATATAACGAGAGATGTTCCCGAGAGTATGCGTGGCGTTCACATTGTTTATGCTATGTTGCTAGGCAGCGCGAACGGGGTAGGCAGGCAGCTGCGTTTCACTTCCGGGTTTCACTTCCGCGTTTCACTTCCGGGTTTAGCCGGTCCGGCGGTAGGAGAGAGAGAGAGAGAGCCCCCTGTTGACGCGAGTTTAGACAGACACAGACTTAATAATCACCTAAGGGAGCAATCTCCGATTCACACGGCTTTGGTCTCAGCTACTATTATAGGTAAGATGTGATGCATCAATATTGTAATTATACTGTTTAATAACAATCGAAAAAGTTGCTCGTAGCTGCTTTAAGTAAAGTATTTGTACTTAGTTACTTGCCATCTCTGGAGATGAGGACATTGTCAACAGTGACAGGGGCTGGGAGATAAACCAATTGAAGTTGGAGGCTAAGAAATGGTCCATATGAAATGTTCCTGTTATTCACAATTTGCTTTAAAAGGCCCAAAGACACTGTATTCTGCAGTAGTCATTCTTTGTATGTAGTGTGATGTTTCTAGCCAAGTCCCCTGACGGCTATCTCGGGATCTTTGGCGGCCATGTTGGCCACAAACCTCAAAGATTAATGTGAGTTAAAGTAAAAACAACTTGGGCAATTAAGGTTAGGGAAAGAGTTTGGTCACGGTTAAATGAGGAAGATGTTTGCTAAAAATGACAATTAATCAGGCTATTTGTAGAGAGTTCTCCAGTGGACCTCCACGCCAGCTGCTGTATGAGAGTGTGTGACTTATCACAGCCTCCATAGTTTGACAAACTTGGATGGCACTGTTAGGTGTGACACCCCTATAGGCTAGGAAACACTGAGCTGTGCGGAAATTTCCACCACCATGTACTATAATGAAGTTCTAACGGCGGTTCAGTCAGGATGGAAGACTATAATCTGCACTTTACGATTCCTCAGTTCACTTCTTATTTCTCCACCGCTTCAAATCTGCTCACACGCTCAAAATAAGCCTGTCAACCTCCAGGCTTCAATTGAATAATCTGCTGTTTTCCGCCTGGTTTCTTTTAACCAATAGCATAGCGTCACATCACCTCTCACCCCACACACCTCCATTGTAAGCCTATCACATTGCTTTTCACCCCCCCCATTGTAAGCCAATCACATGGCTGCGGTCTTCTTAAATCATGCTTTTTCTATCCCATTCAGCCTCTCAACTTTGCTGCTGTCAGTCTCGCACCCTCCACCTCCCCTTCCCCACCCAGTTTTTGCAGGTCCCATCAGATTCTTCAGTCTGAAGAGTCTCATCAGTCTCAGAAGGCGAGGCATCACCATCACCACCACCAGCATCTAGACTCTACAGGGGGATATAACTGGCTGCTGCGCCGGGCTGATACAGCTCTACCTCCCTGTGGTGTCTAAGCACCAACAATACCTAATTCTCATCATACTTTCTGGAATGCATCATTCATTTTGCTATTGTAATAAATATTATTTTATTCATTCACTGGTCTCTCCTGATTTAAATTACATTTTGTGGTTTGAGAGAATGAGCTATCCACTATCCCCCACTATTTAGAATAGGCCTAATGAAGTGTTCCATTTCACTTTGTCCATTAAATACAGTATTAATTAGCACATCTTGGAAGGGCTAGGTCTTTCTCCTTGGCTGGGCCAGTGTGTTTTTTTTTAACCTGGATTCTGTTGGGATTGGGAATGCAGCCAGTAGCCTTGCATGTAAATATCTATGTCATTTTGTTGCTCTGCCAATCAAGAGGAATGCTAAATAAGTCTCACAGGGATGTCTACATACTGTATTTTTCTCTGGAAGTTAAAGTTTGAACTTGGCCACCGAATATGTCTTTACATTTTCCAGGATGCCTGCTAGTATTGATGTGATTCCAGCAGTACTGATGTGACGTGTATACCAGCCCTAACACTGATATTGTGCCAGGCAGGGCATGTCAAAAATGTACCCTCTGAGTATGGCGAAAGAAAAATATATTTTGATTTTGTAAAAAGTGTTTTTGTGTATATGACAGCCAAAAGACATTGCACTGCACTAGAAATGTGCCGATGTATTGGACAGTGATCAGTGGTTGAGGTCTTTCCTAGACATGTTGGTGATGGAGAAGGCTGCCACTAACCTTGTGGAGCTATACGAGGAACATTCTGAGTGGGCCAAGGTGATCGAACTGTTGAAGAAAACTTTGCTCAAAGACTGGACCCCCAACCACCCATGGCCTAAACTTGTGACTTGTGACCCAGTGGTTATTCCAAGTGTTTGTTTATAACTCTTTGAAAATAAAAATGACAAATCGGGGGAAAAAAGGTAAAAAACAACTTTTCTAAAACAAAAGCAGGGATGCACCAGCAGCAGGAGTGTCTGCATCCTTCACAAACACTTTAGCATTTTCAATTTTCTCTCCGCCGTTAACATACTTTACTGTGTCTTTTGTTCTTCTTGGTTTTTTTTGCCCTCGCTGCGCAGCACTTGTACATGGTCATGATGAGGTTGTTGGCACTGGAAAGAGCCTGTCACCATCTCCAAACAATATGAATGTGCACTGTTTGTCACCGCGCACCGCGTCGGAGCCCTGGCCATTCCTCCGGGGTGTTTTCCCATTTAGGAGTTTACGCTCTCGCACTCGGTCTTCTCGTCCCCCTCTCCTCTCCTCTCTCTCTCTCTCATGCTCTTTCTATTTCTTTAATATATGTCCTGACTCGCGGGCACTCCCTCATTATTCCTATCTTGATATCTGCCAGTGATAATGAGCGCAGGGACCGCCGTTGCGGAGTCGGAGCCTGTGGATGAATGTGTTGGGGAAGTTTGGGAATAGTGTGTGTGCTCTCACAGTTCATTACTGTGGATATATGACATTTTAAGGCTGGGAGAGACGCTGGGCCTAATGATGCTCGGTGGTAAACACTGGAGACTGCCAGCCACTGCACCTGAGAAGGTTCCTCTAATAGCATTGATGTCAACATGGTGACAGGTCCAGCTTCCTCTGTGCCCGCTGTAACTGTACGCTGCATTGTCCTTTGTACAGCAAACCTTCCTCATCCTCTTATTGATTGTTCAAGGACAGACGGGGTTCCCACAGGTCCTTGAAATCCTTGAAAGTTTGAGAGTTTCAGAAAAAAAATCAAGCCTTTGAACGTTTTTGAAAATAGACATGAATAGACATTAGCAATCAGCTAGTCTCGGCTCCCAGACGTTTGGTGAGCTGCGCCACCAAACGTCTGGGAATTTCACTGTCAGAAACTGTCTGTCAGAGCCCGGCGAGAACAGCCGGCAGCAGACACGCCTACATTTATTATTAGAATTTTATTTGGTAGCGGCAATGCCATTTATCATAGTTCCAATATAGAGCAAGACACCGATGTGCTGCAAAGAGAGTTTATACCTGTTGTTTATTTTACAATCATTTTTC
The DNA here is from genome assembly GCF_964638095.1 of Poromitra crassiceps. NCBI lineage: Eukaryota > Metazoa > Chordata > Actinopteri > Beryciformes > Melamphaidae > Poromitra > Poromitra crassiceps. The sequence continues at coordinate 11,118,478 of NC_139632.1, forward strand.
CTACCCGGAAGTGGTCCGCTTGCTACTGTGAGTCATCAGCAGGCTCTGTAACGTTAGCCTCGGGAGTCGGGCTTATCGCTGGGGGAAAGACCTCTAGCCGCCGGGGCCGGATGAAACACGTCCTATTAACAGGTTATGTTTGCTTCTAAGTGATTAATATGTTTCTCCGCAAACGCGCCGATGTTTTGCGAGACACCCGTTCTGCATGAGCGTCACTGCCCCCAGAAAGCAGGCCCGCCCACAACACTCATGATTGGTTCTCCGATGCAAGGCTTCCAACAGCGCCACCTAGCAAAGATTTAAATAGTAATATTCTCAGTCTTACAGGAGTGAAACGGATTAAGACTGAGGGCTGAGTCTAGCAATCAGCATGCATGGCAAATACTTTGGCGCATGACTCCATTGGACAGTGGCGCTCCTCTTGAGGCAAGATGAGGGCATCTGCATAGGCTAGGATAGGGGATCCCGCCCGTGGGGGATCCTACAGGAGTCAAGACTCGTTGGTGGCGGACTGAGGAGGTGGATGGGGCAAAACGGCGCTTCAGAGGACGGCTTCAGGGGAGATGGACTGCCGTGAAGCTAGCTGCTGCTATGATCGGCCAGAGAGAGAGAGGTGACGTAGAACCCTTGCTATATATGAGAATGAACTGACGTCATATCTGACGTCATTGCAGACGTCATACTTGGACTTGACTGACCACAACATAGCTGATGTCATACTAGAACTTGACTGACGTCACGGGGTGATCAGGTTATGCATGTGTGGCCTTCTGCTTGAAATTTGGTCTGGAGACCTCACTTCTTTTGAATTTTGTAATTGTTGTCTGTGGGCTCCTGTAAAGTCTGCTAGTTCTCATGATAAAAATTCTCACTGTTTCTAACATAAATGAACCTTGAGCCATGTCTCAAACTTTGCCAGGTCTGGGTCCTTGAATTTGAGGGACTTGGGCCTGGGAAGTCCTTGAAAATGTTTAAGAAGGTGTGTGTGGGAGCCATATAGGAAGACTGGCATAAAACATGGGAGTTTATAAAGCTGTCATATGGACCATGTCCTGTGGGGTAAAAAAAAAGTATTTGCATTCGCCTCTTTGTTTCATTTGCGTTTTCGGTACGAATGCATTTTTATGTGCAAGTATCGATTTGGACAACATAAAATGGGCTGCAAGGGGCCAGTTGAAAGGCATTGATCAACTCAGAGGCCTGACAGCGACCTTTTTTTTTAAATTCCAAGTCATGTCATTGTGCAGACGGAGGGTCATATTTCAACTTTATCGAGTCCTGCCCCGTCGGCGCCGCGGGCAACAAGGCGTCAGCGGAAAAAAACACCTTCGGGTTGCAAGCCGAACCTCTTTTGGGGATAAAATATGCCATCCGAACACGGGAAGTATTTATCAGGCCTCAAATTGATAGTGTCAACAGCCGTGGCTCTGGCCTCGCCCGGCAGCGCAAGAACACACCAGCTTCGCATGCGTGCAGCTATATACCCGATATAACTCGGGCCTGTCTCGCAGAAAAGCCTATACTTGAGCGGGAGACAAATTATGCTTTGATTTGAAATGGACCATTTCCTTAAATACCTGTATTCCTAATGAGTCCACCTCCTCCCCCCCCCTCTCTCTCTCTCTCTCTCTCCTCTCCCGCTCTCTGCTTGTCTTGCTATTAGTGTCCGGGGAGCTAGCGGCGAGCTGCCCGACTGCCTGGCTGGCTGAGTGATTAACTAAGGCTCCAGGCTGACAGGCCAGCTACCCCCTGATGGAGGCGGGAGGGGGGATAATGCGGGGCTCTGTTTAACAAGGCTGGGAGAGAGAGAGAGAGAGAGAGAGAGAGGGACAGAGAGAGAGAGAGAGAGGGAGGGAGGGACAGAGAGAGAGAGAGAGAGAGAGAGGGACAGAGAGAGAGAGAGAGAGAGAGAGAGGGAGGGACAGAGAGAGAGAGAGAGAGAGAGGGACAGAGAGAGAGGGACAGAGAGAGAGAGAGAGAGAGAAAGGGACAGAGAGAGAGAGAGGGACAGAGAGAGAGAGGGACAGAGAGAGAGAGAGAGGGACAGAGAGAGAGAGGGACAGAGAGAGAGAGAGAGGGACAGAGAGAGAGAGATAGGGGACTGGTTGAAGGGGAGGACAAAATAGGGGGAGAGGGAAAGCAGAGATGATAGAGAGAAGAACAAATGGACAGAGCGAATGGGGGGGGGGGGGGGCGGAGGGTGAGAGGGATGGCGAGAGGGTAGGAAGAGAGTGAACGGAGGGCGCGGAGGAGGGGTTAGAGGACGAGACAAGGCCGCGAGCGCGAGGCAACAGAGACGGAACGGTTGCTGAGTGTGGAAGGTGGGGACGATCAGGAGGAGATGAATGGAGGAGAGGGGATGGATGGATGGATGGATGGATAGATGGATACAGCGATGAAGGAGAGGCTGACGGAGCATCAGTGGAAGTTGATCGGGGAGAATTGTAGGCAGTGGGGAGGGAGAAGCGGGCGACGCATGGGACCGCGGCAACGAGTCCCATGTGAGATAACAGTTAAGTCTATGTAGTGATAGGGGCTCAAGCAAAACTAATGATCTCGGCCAATTGAGAATAGGCCATCTGAGACTAGCTTATAGATAATGGATGGTACAGTAGGCAGTGCAGGTGTTTCAGATGGGCTTTTTGAGAACTTCTCCCTTAAGCCCTCCTATATAGAGCTGGTATACAGTAGAGTGTGTCTGAATCACACATCTATAGGTACAGTAGCTCCTACTTTTTTGGTTTTCCTCGCCAAGTCGGTGACTGTTGTGAATCAAACTGACAGCAATATGGGCTGGGACAGTTTTCCAAATGATCCTGCTGCGAATGTGGAATTGAGAGTGGAAACAGCTTCATTAGCACAATGGAGGAGCGGTTCATTAACAGACACACACACACACACACACACACACACACACACACACACACACACACACACACACACACAAAAAGGATCTGTAAGTTCTATCCGTTGACAAACACGTCATTTTCCTCCCAATGAACACATTTCAAAAAAGCGGATCCCCTTGAGGCTTTTTAATTGACGTCAAATAAACCTATCAAGATGTAGCAATTAAATATTCCATTTATAACTTCTCTCGAGGCAGCTTTTTATAGTTGGAAGTGTTTAGCTTTATGCTTGGCTGTTTACCTTACATGTTTAAACGTACACCTGAGTACGCGCACAAATTGCCCTGACTGCACCACAGTGACAATGGGTACTAGTTTATCTCATTTTATTTCTATTCCGTTATGTTTTTCACTGTGCCCTTATACTGTATACATCTGAGTACTACTGTTTTGAAATGATGTACCTCCTGACTTGCACTACTGTATGTCTTGTATTGGAGCTTCTTGCATAACAATTTCACATGTACTATATGTACTCGTACAACGAAGAGACAATAACTATCGAATATTGAATCTTTTTATTTCCAGTGTCTGTTTTAGGTATACAGTATTTGTTAGCAATCTCATTACAAATAATACTCTATTCTGTCTGTCCATGACTGAGCATCCTGATGTTCCATCACTTTGCTAAAACGGCTTAACGGAAAAAGAATGAACATTATTGTGCAAGCATTTATTTTGGTCAGTATTTACTGCAAATAAAGACACCCTGCAAAATCACACTTTTCCCTTCTTCTTTTTCTGAAAAGCCTGGAGAAATCCAGCTATTTTTTGGTGGCGATAACTTGTGAAAATTCTGAGGGGACAGATAAGATTCAGGATTGTAGCAGCGGCGCATTAATTTTCTCTTCCGTATGAAATCACGATGGCAGCGTTTTCCCCCTAGAAAATGCTTGGCTCTGCGTTTTGTCACCTTATTAGTGTCTTCTTGTCGCGCCGTACTGCTGTGGCTACTTTCCATATGTGACAATATGACACGCTGTGAAAAGCCACCGCGCACTTTTACCTGAAATATGTCAATGAATGAGCGATGGCAACTATTGAAGAAATATTAAATTGTACACTTAAAAAGCCTATTGGGGCCTTATCCTCTGCCATACCTCAATATCCCTGCTTAGGGTTATGGGTTAGTGCTGTTCTTAATGTGTTGATGGATAGTAAAACCATATCCACTCACAATAGGAGGAGAGAGCTCTGTTATATTCCTATTTCAAGTAGCTTGAGTAAGAAAGTAAAAACTCAGTCAGATTTCTGTGTTTTACAATGCATTTGTCTTTTCTCTTTGAGCAAAGAGGGAGACGGAGGAACGTACAGTACACACACACACACACACACACACAACACACACACACACACAGTCTCGCTCTTATTTCTCGTTCCGTTTATATTTTAAAAAAAATCATTCTCATTCTTTTCTCCACTAAAGTGAGAACGAGCAGCTTCAGAAGAAGACTCGTGAGGAAAACTCCCAGGAAGGGTAATTCACCAATTGGGGATCAAAATACTGCAACCTGTCATGTTTGCATCCCGGGCTCGATCGTCTTCTGCTGCCGTCCTTTGAAGGCCTCTCACAGGCATTCAGTCACAGCTAATTATCATCATAGAAATGTTAACGGCGCCGCCGCCGCCGCCGCCGCTAATCCCAACCCGCAAACAAGGACAAGCATCCATGAGAAAAACTAAGTTCTTAAGATGGAGAAGGAGTGAGGAAGTAACATCGTGTAACCCCTCCCCCCTCCTCCTCCTCCTCCTCCTCCCTGTTCTTGGTGAATATTCATCAAGGAATATTTATTGCAAATGCACCTACATTGTACATCTGAACAGAAGAAGAAGAAGATGAAGAAGTGCGTTTATTCATGGATTTTATCACATCCGTTGCCGCGCCCAGTGAGACTGACATGTCTGCCTTTGCACGGCGCAGCCAATTATTTCCCTCTCCGAGTGAGTACTACTGTGCTGACTCTCAAATACTGACACATTTCGGCACCGGCGTTTAAAAGAAAAACGTCGCTACTTTAAAGCGTGCAACCTTTTGAATCCACTTATTCCAATCAGACATGCGTTGAACTCTCTAGAGCCTTTATTACAAATAGGTTAAAAAGGACAATCGTCTTATTTCTCCTGTTTGCCCTTGCCGTGGCTGTTTTGCTGCAAATGGCCTGAGGAGAAACACGAGTAGAGAGGGATGCACAGACGATGCCACGTTCAGAGATCAGAGGTGCAGAAGATGACAGAGCGACTCCGAATCACGCTCAGGGGACCCAACCCGTCTGTAGTCCTCCATCGTGTGCAGAAATAACATGTTCGCCCCAGTCTCCCAGAACACACATAAACCATCTTCAACTCAAGCTTTCGCACCTTTTAAACCATTTAAAATGCAGTGATGGGAAAAGGCATTTGCCACCGTTAGTCCCGTTGTTCCCGAATACGTCCGTCTTATTTCGAGTTTTTATCCGTTTTGCCCGAGGGGGTCATAAGAGGATCCGAGAACTTCCAATGCACCTCTCCCACCTTTATTGTCTTTCAGTTTATTGTTAATAGCAATAAACCCTAAAAACCCGCAAGCGCGTAAACACACAAACGCAAACAAGTATGTGCGTGACGCCTGCAGAGTCACACGTACAAAGCGAATGCATCAGAGACTCTTTTTTTTGTACCAAGTCGAGAACAGAATAGGTGCTTTTTAACACTCTTACTTCCAAATTACTTTGCTCTTTTCTTGCTCACAATGAAAGACTTTCAAACAGCCTTTCACCGGTGTCATTTGATTCGTCTTCGAGATACAGAAATGGCGTCGCTTTCTCTCCTCGTGCAGCAAAGGCAAGACCAGGCAGAAGACGGCTGTTCTGCATATCAGCCAGCACACGACAATTAGGAGGGAAAAAACAGTGACAAGCTGTCGCTGTGCCCCACACACACACGCGCACGCACACGCACGCGCACACACACACACACACACACACACACACACACACACACACACACACACACACACACACACACACACACACACACACACACAACACAGCGTGAGGCACTGTCTGGCTGCTTTAGTCTCACTAAATGCTGAATTTATGAGTCTTTAAATGAATACTTCGGGGAGGGTGGATTTACGTCCTGCTGTGGTGATTTAAAGCATTTTTGTGCAACATTTGTTCGGAGAAGAAGATCGCACTGAATATTTATGATTTTGTCTTAATTTGGAGATGAGCCACACACAAAACTTTGAGGAACACTTTAAAAGAGACTACAAAGACAAGACTGTGGAATTGTTGAACACTCTTTGTTTGTCCTTGCCAATACTGTCATAAATACCTTTGCCCGGTTGCATAAAACCAGGTAATTGAATTGAATATCTTTATTGTCATTGTACCAGGTACAACGAAATTAAGTTTGCCACTTCCAAACTCCATCCAATAAAAGAAACAATAAAAAGGTTTGCCCTTATATTTTCATTTAAGGATGCCTTAAGGGGGGGGGGGGGGGATTGTTGCATGAAATCGACACAATGATTCCCTTAGGGTTTAAGTCAGGGAGAACCCTTAGAGCAGTGATACTCAACTTGTGGCCCGGGGGCCAAATTGTCAAATATCGCCGCCCGCCCAGGCACTTATATGTACTTAACTAACTTCACTTAACCTAAGTAACTAACTATCCTCTGCATAAAACTGTCAGACTAAACTCTGGTTGACACCACAAAAACCTACAATTCACTACAGATTTTTTATTATTTTTTATTAATGTTTGTTTATTAACTGGTTTTTCATTTTTTATTAATGTTTGTTTATTAACTGGTCCCTGACCTCATGTCATTTTGCAAAAGTTGCCCCTGGGCAAAGCTAGTTGGGGTATCCCTGCCTTAGAGTGTTTGCCCTTAACTAATTAAGTATTCCCTTATGCGTTGCTAGAAGGTCCTTAGTAACCATTTTCATCAGAACATTTTACGGGACCCAGAACAGTCTCTTAAATGTGGATTTGTCTGAAATTATTTGTAGAACATAATAATAATAAGAAGAAGGTGGTGGTGGTGGTTGAAGAGTTGGAGGAGATACTACTGTCCATAGACTAAAATGGGGTGGTGTATTGTACTGTACTTTGGTGAAAATGAAATTTTGGTAAAGAAATACCTGCACTCTTCTTATAGGAGAAAGAGAGCTGAGTTGATAGTGACTGTGTGCTGCTGTAGCATCAGATAGAAACCAGTAAGGAGCGTCGATACAAAAATCCTTTCACAGACAGGTACAAAAGGCCACACAAGCTAAGGCACCGCGACATTTATATTTTAGAGCAATCTCCCAATCATTTGACCTCAGGGTCCTTTAGCATAGAGGAATACAAATGACGGGGAGAGCGCAATCAAAAGTACTGTACAGCCTTTATTTACTTCTCCCTCGGGGGTCGCAGTCAGCTGACAGCACTCAGCATTTCTCACAAACTATTCTCTGGCTCATCAGCAGCAGCTAGACTAAGGAAGGCATACAGGAGAAGGTTAATGGAGTTCAGGTCGCGCTCATTTGCTGTTTATCAACGGCAAGAACGTTCTCCAAGTCAATACGCTCGCGTCCTTGTGCGGAGAATGAACGAGTTGTCTCGAAGAGAACAAACTTATCAAGAATGCCAGACAGACTGTCCTTACGGTTTGAGATAGGCTGTCAATGGCGTGATGCCACGCCATCAGTTAAGACACACAGGTGAACTGTTTGAACTACTAGACGTACACTACAGATTTGCACGTACTAGAGGCTGCACTGTCGGTGTTGTTCCAAGAACGGTTTGGACGGAATGTGTTCAGAATCTCGGAGCTTCAGTTACCAATCACGGGATTTGATGTGTCACTCCTTTGTGCCATAATCCAAGGTGAGCATGCTCACAGCATGCCCAATTCAGATGTCAAAAGAAATGATGTACTAACCCTCAAATGGCGAACGTAGAGGACATAGGGCTGCACCATCATAAATCTCCAGGACCACGAGACAGGCGGCACCATTCACCGGCCACCTAATCTAACTGTTACAGGGTTGAGAGTGTGAGTGCGTCGGCTGGAGTTATGAAGTGGCCACCTCCCATGACAGATGTTTGGTAGAACTGGGACACATCGCCTCCAGCAAGCTCAACAGTGATTTGTGGCAACCAGGAACCCCAGTGCCCCCCACCCCGACACCCCCTCTCGACACCAAATACATCTAAAGTCGCCGACACCGCCGCTTCTCAAACTGGGGTCCGGGGGACCGCCGGGGTCCTTGAGTGGGTTCCAGTGGGGTCCCCAGAAATAAAGGCTAATCTTTAATTTTCACTATAATTACATCCATAAGTAACACAATGACAGAATGAATGACTTTTTTGGGCCATGGGTTTCATACACTTCTGGGTGTTTCTGTAATAAAACATCTAAATGCTAATCTTATCAGATGGGGGAGGCTGGGACAAAATCGTATCAGATGGGGGACCCTGGGACAAAATCTGATCAAATGCGAGTCCGTGGTCTGATTTGTGTCAGTTCAGGGGTCCTTGACATGAAGAAGTTTGAGAACCACTGGCCTATGTAGGGCTGGCACGGATCAGAAAACCCACGGATCGGATCGCGTGACGGATTTTGAGCCACGGATCACGGATTTTTCGGATCAGCAAACAAATATATATATCAGATTTTTTCTCTCAAAATTTGATTTTCGATTAGATTTTTTTAATACTATTATAATTCTCTAACCATTTGTTGCCCTGCACAGCTCAAAAAATATTTTTTTGTCATAAGTGACACAATGTAGCTTTTACTCTGAAGGCAGAACGACCCAACTTCCTGTTTTAGGTGGCACTGCTATGCCTAACTTCGTGGCTGTTGCTTGCACCAGCCACATGACACGGGTACAGACCTACAGACCAGACCGCAGGTCTGTCTGGAAATATAACGTTGATGCTACGTTAAGCTACTCAGTGGCCCCACGTGTTGTTTTGTTGTTATGTGTCCTAAGGCAACATTTCACCGTCCGGTGATAATGTGTTTGTGAAACGTGTGCGCGCGTGTGTGTGTGTGTTGTGGCTCTCGTTATCTGACTTGTGCAGCCCGCAGCACGCTGATCGCATTCCTGTGCTTTTTCAGAGGTGTTGAAATAAGTTTGTGTGACGCTGTCTTTAGTAGCCACTAGCCACAGCCTTCAGACATACTTTACAGCAGCGACAAGGGATGAGGAAGCTCACTTGTGCTTGCCATGATTATGCCTGTCTGTGTCTGGCTGCGCTGGGCGTTCTCATACACTAACGTTAAACGTTAAATGAAACGAAAGGGGGGGGGGGGGGTCCGCGGACCATTGACGTTCCGAACCGCGTTCCGAACCGTGGGGGCTGATCCGTACGGGTCACGGATTATCCGTGATCCGTGCCAGCCCTACTATACAGTACCACCCTGTATGCTCAGACTTATTCTTATAGGTCCCAGCATTTCACAGTAGGTTATACAGGTGTTTTGCTGTGCTACTGCTGTGCTGCCGTGGCAGCAGTGAGGGGGCTTTTGTAAAGAACAAAGAAAACTTAAAGCCCCTCTTACCGCAGCAGCAGTACCGCAGCAAAGTGGCCTGAACCAAATGAGTAACAACTGTCATTTGCTATGGAGGCTTTTGAGCAGACTAATTGGATGCAGCTGGATGGTGATTGAGAACCACAGTGCCTGCTGGGCTGGTGAGTCTCCCTTCTAGTAACGTATGTTTTCGTACTTTTGACCTAAGTGCACGTTCACACAATAGGCAGAGCATCTATAGGCAGAACTGAAGCTCGAGGCAGGGCTCACGCTTAACCTTTCACACGAGAAGCCTTTTCCTCTCAGGGCCTCCTCGGCGCGCCTTGAACCAGCCCACAACTCCCATTGAATTCATGCCTGGCAGCTTCAAGCTTCACGTGTCATGCCTGGAAAATAGAACTGAATTCTGGACGATCGCTTCAGCGCGGCTTTGGCATGGCATGCGGCTGGTGTGAACGGTCTCACCTGTTAACAAGGACGGCGAAATGAACTGCGTGGTTTCAGCGTGGTTTCAGCGTGGTTTCAGCGTGGCTTCAGCATGACTTTGGCGTTGCTTCGGCGTATTGTGTGAACGGCCACTAAGATGACTTTGTCACTACCGCTAGAATCTTTAACCCATCTTCCCAGTGTCCTTTTGTTTTGGAATTGTACATTTGACGAGTAGGTATTAAGTCAAATGTGTCAGAGAGGACACAAGAATGCATATTGAGGAAGCCCCCACATACCAGCCTCAGACCCCAACATCATAATACTCAATATAAACAGCAGCTAATAAACACAACATACCAGTCCAAAATTAAAAAGAGCCACAATTGCAATGCCAAAGTCGCTCTCGTTTGACCTTAGGGATGACCTGCCTTCCCCTCAAAGATTTTTTTTTCCTTGGATCTTCTCTTGAGGCAGTTTGGGTTTCTCTAACCTTTGTCTGTTCAGTCCATGCTCATGTTAACTAACGTTACCCAGGAAATATTCTATTTGTTGCAAACAAACAAGCTGTTGCTGCTTCTGGAAACATGAATGAAATGCATCAGATAATGTATCCCAGCAAAGACCTAACATTGGCTTAAAAACAGCAAATCCAAGTCAAGTCATGTCAAGTCAAGTCAAGTTCAGTTGTATAGCCCTATAGTTCACAAGTGTGTCTCAGGACTTTACAGAGAATGTGTCAGCTAAATCACAATCAATGAGCAGAATTGACCAATCTTGTATAATGCATATAAAACAAGCATAGAAGAGAACAGAGGGAGGGGAATAAAGAGCAGAGAGAGAGAGAAGAAGTAGAAGGGAGAAGAGTGGAGAGAGGAGTGTGCAGAGCGAGAGAGGAGAGCGAGAAGAGAGAGAACAGACCAATAAGACCATACAGCCGTTACTCATTTGGCTTGGCCACTCTGCTGTAGTACACAGAGAAAGAGATGGCGTCTATCTTCTCATCTTGGGAATAGAGCAAATAGGTGAATCTCCCCAAAATGTTGGTGTGCTCCTCTAAACCCTTCATGCTTCAACCCGGGCACCCAGCTGTCAAGCCACGGCTCGAGACATGGCCAGGCCAGACAAGGCCAGGGCAGGAGCGGCCGCGGCCTGACCACCAGGTCTTGACGTGCAGGGTCCACCTCAGATGGATGCAAGGAGAAAACTGCCCCACCCCCACCCCCCCAACTGTGACAGGTTTCATGAGCTGCGGTAGCAGAGGGATTCAGGGTGCTATGGAGGACCGAGTGTAGTCAGGCTTTCATCTCACCCAAAGATCCTCCATGAATCCCCCTGTGGTCGTTTGAATCACTGGTCCGTAGCAAAACAGACATTTCTTACATAAAAACGTTGTGGATTATTAATTCAACTATACCTGGAGGGTCACACTATAGTACCATGGCTCCCGAGGAGCAGGATTGAAAGCCTCTGCAATGCTGTATTTTACACTGGGTTTCACTGGGAAATCTGCTGGATTGCGTTATAGAACAAAGAGAGGAATTACGAGAGTAAGATGCTGTTTTTCCAACACAAATAGAGCTACTCATCTTCAGAGTTTCTCCAGAGACAAACCCAAAGAGAAAAGACATGCACATAGAACCATAATAGCCCTGCGTGAGATAGAGGTAACCAATCAATTCATGCAAGCTCTGCGTTAGATAACGAGCTGCAGATACTGTTGTTACTTAGAAAGAACCGTCCCAAACCTCGGATCCATACTGACCAATCAATGCATTTGTAATTGGGGGTACAGTACATGCACCAACGCAGACGATCAGTTCACTGTGATCAATTACCCGTCAAATCGTCTTGATTTTAATTCAAAAGTAACTAAGCATTTTTGAGCTGTGAAAATATTGTTGCTGCTACAGTATTTCAGCCCTTGTTCCACCTGTTCTTGCTGCATCTCTCGCCTTTTCATATCAATTCATATGGTGCAGTGTTGTCTCGCTAGGCTATATGCTGCAGTGACCTGTTCCCCAGCCAGGAGAACGGCGTGAAGAGTAGCACAGATGATTGCATGAGACTAACAGTCCGCCCACCTTTTAACTAATGACTTGGAAGTAATGGCCTCCTCCACCAATTTGACACTTTTCATTGACAGTCCACATTACTGCCAGCAGCAATACAGAGAAGATAGTCTGTGTTACAGGAAGAGACAGAGACAGTAGAATGAGAGAGGAGTCAAGTATAGAGACACTGCGGAGTGCGTCATCATTCAGAAACCACGCCCTGGCGTTCTCCTATGTTGCGTTCATGGTCATGTGTTGCACACAAAGATCATATATACGGAAGATGAACACTCCAACTTACTTCCTCGACAGCTAGATCCACATTTTTCTTCTCGCCAATTCTCAATGGCTTCCTTGTTTTGCTCGGGAGTACAAAAAAACTTTAATTGGTGGGGTTTTTTTTTACATTTGTTGTGTGCGCAGCCCAACACACCACAGCTTTTAGCTATGTTTAATTCAAGGAAAATGACGCTGGTGTGTGGAAATGAATGGGGAGCTTTCCCCCGTGATGGCCGTGGCCTATTTTAGGCAGTGTCTCTATGAGATACGTTATTTTGTTTTATGTGTTATTTTGTTGCTGTGCTGCTTCTCTCATTATCATTATGCATGTATGTATTTTCATTTATGTATACCGTAGTTCCATGCAACTTTTGCCAGACAAGGCGATAGTTTTGGACAGAAACCGAAAGTTTATGTTAAACATGCAAGTCTCTGGTTTGGCTGAGTTTAAATTGAAGCAGGAAGATCTTATGCCAGAAAAAAAAAAAAAACATTACTGGCATGCTACACATTATTTGGCTTGAGGATATGTTATTTTTTTGTCTACAGTGTGTACTCCAGGATGTACTCCACACTGTGTGGTATATAAATAAATCATGCTGAACATTTCTTCCCATACCCCGTCCCAACATCATTTCCTCCCATCCACATTTGCACAGGACCTCAACTCAGTATCCAAGACGGCGCACTCTGGTAACTATGCCTCAGGAATACAAACATACTACAGAGTCGAGTCCATTCTAGACTAGTGTACTTCACCCTCAGAGACATTCTGTTCATACTGTACCACTCTCATATGGCAGAGACAGAAGTAAGACTTGAGGCTTTTGGGTAAACAATAAAAAAGTAAAAAAAATTATATTAAACCCATTTGTACTAAGGTTCATTTGCAGTCATCCGGTGCATGTTGTGCTCAGTTGTGGCTTTATTGACTACTTTTTGCGCTCATGAGAGGGATGGCTTGCAGAACTGGCAACCCTCCAACAATATCGCTGCGCCCGGCGACTGAAGCAGGAGCATCTTAAGAGAATAGAGAGAAGATGGAGAACAATTTGAAATGGAGATAGACGAGGAGCAATACATATTTAATCACTCCTAAATGGGACACTCTGAACACTGTTTACCATCTCCATTAGGACTTATACCTTACATGAGAAGATTACTGAACAGCACCCAAACCCCGCCCACCCTCACCCCAACCCCACCCACGATCACAACAACCCCACCCACCCTCACCCCAACTCCACCCACCCTCACAACAACCCCGCCCACCCTCACAATTGGTCCTATGGGGTCTAATTACTGTACACAATGCACTGTTTTGAAGCATGCCACTATACACTTTCGTTTGTGATGAAGCGCTGTTTAGGGACTGCGTCCGTGGACGACTTATTTTTTCTTTTTAACTTTCAGCTCTCATTCACGCATTATTTACAGAATCTATATTAATTCCCACCATCTTATTTGTATTATTTATGAGTTACTTCATGTATTTGTTTTCTTTAACTGGGGCAGCAATGCGGCGCCACTAATACCACTGTGTTTTATCTTGCTTGCTTTAAAGCAAGTGTTTTATGTGTTTAACACGGAGTAGGAAATATGATAGTAAAGCTGACATTAAGAAAGGGAGAGAAAAAGCTTGCTTTTAGAACATGTTTGGCCAACAATCAGACAATTACTCATCAAAGATGGATAATAAAGCAGACTATTGTTTAGAACATATAGATGCAGGCTGCGGGGCTAGTAGTACCTTGATTAACGAGAGTGAAGAAGCAAGTAAAGCAAAATATACTCGATTTGATTTGTTTGTCTTCTGCGTGGCAACTACAAAAACACGACTGAGTTATTATTGTAATAAACTAAAAAAACAAACATTCTCCCCAATTCCATTTCTGGTTGCATCGGTTGTTTTGATTCTTCTTCCTCCGCTCGGTGCATTTATATTTAGGCCTTCCGCTGCTATCTGGAGCAGTGTACGGTGACTTTGAGAGGACACCTAGTTTCTTAATGACTGGGATGTTGCGGGGAACCAAACCGGCGACCTTCCCGTTACAGGGTGATTGGTTGGGGGGAGGTCTTACGCCTAAATCGACTGTGACAGACAAAGGCGGGTTTATGCATCAGTGTGGTATTACATTTATTTTCTCATATCACACGTAATGGGCTAAAGCAAGCGAGGCATGCGGAGAGTAGACACACTTGTCACATAAATTCTACCGTCCCGCCCTTCCCCCCCATCGCCTAAATGACCAAAAAAAAGTCATTAATTGCTGTGGCTCGTCGTCGTGAGCTCCCCGCGGGGGATCTCAGATGACAGCCAAATGAAAGCTGTGACAGGGTATAGCTGTGCTTATTTGCGGCGATGTTGTGTATCTTGTAATTTGGGGGGGGGGGGGGGGGGAGAAAAAGCCTGGAATGGACCTAAATTGATGAAACGCAATTCATTTCACCGCTAGTAGATGAAGCATCATACTTAATTAAGGTCATCCACGTCAAGGGCGACGCGACGGCTCTAGAGGCAATCAAATGTTCGCCTCCGACGAGAAGCGAGTCCCTCAAAATCAGCTTGATACTGTATGCAAATGCAAGACGGTATTTAGACGTAATTAAGCTCCGTCAGGAGAAGAGGCGGAGAACGTCCTCATAGCAGGAAAATGATGTCTTTATTGCTGAAGCAGCTCACTCAGGGATCACTCAGCTCTGTTACGCGTTCGTTTTCCTCTTTGCCACTAATTCATTAACTCGGGTTTTTGCAGCACAGGGTTCTGTTAGGTGATGACACTGTCCTCCTGATAGCATGGTTTCTGTTAGGTGAGGTGGTTAGGTGGTTTCTGTTAGGTGATACACTGTCCTCCTGATAGCATGGTTTCTGTTAGGTGAGGTGGTTAGGTGGTTTCTGTTAGGTGATCACACTGTCCTCCTGATAGCATGGTTTCTGTTAGGTGATGACACTGTCTTCCTGACAGCATGGTTTCTGTTAGGTGATACACTGTCCTCCTGATAGCATGGTTTCTGTTAGGTGATGACACTGTCCTGATAGCATGGTTTCTGTTAGGTGATGACACTGTCCTCCTGATAGCATGGTTTCTGTTAGGTGATACACTGTCCTGATAGCATGGTTTCTGTTAGGTGATCACACTGTCCTCCTGATAGCATGGTTTCTGTTAGGTGATGACACTGTCTTCCTGACAGCATGGTTTCTGTTAGGTGATACACTGTCCTCCTGATAGCATGGTTTCTGTTAGGTGATGACACTGTCCTGATAGCATGGTTTCTGTTAGGTGATGACACTGTCCTCCTGATAGCATGGTTTCTGTTAGGTGATGACACTGTCCTGATAGCATGGTTTCTGTTAGGTGATCACACTGTCCTCCTGATAGCATGGTTTCTGTTAGGTGATGACACTGTCCTCCTGATAGCATGGTTTCTGTTAGGTGATGACACTGTCTTCCTGACAGCACGGGCCTACATAATTAGCCAACCGGGGTGGAAGTTGTGAAAGATCAAGCAGACAGAGAGAAGCAGTGGTGTGTGTGTGTGTGTGTGTGTGTGTGTGTGTGTGTGTGTGTGTGTGTGTGTTTGTTGCTACCTCTGACCGTGTTCGCAACTTACAGGAAATCACTCGATATGCCTTCACAGGTCACTACTGCTACATTCCAGGGAAATGGAAACAACAAGACAACACCCACCCCTACCACCTCCCCCCCCACCCCCCCCACACACACACACACATTGAAAGGAAAATATCAGCTGGTGGTGTAATGGCAATTGGAGCAGGTATAGAGACACTGCGTAATGCATCCTCATTCAGAAACCACGCCCAAGACGGGGGAAAACACAAACTCCTCTCCAATCCTGGCGTTCTCCTATGTCACGTGCATGGTTGCGTGTTGCACCAAAATATCGTATATACGGAAGATGAACACTCCAATTTACTTCTTGACAGCTAGATCCACATTTTTCTTCTCGCCAATTCTCAATGGCTTCCTTGTTTTGCTCAGGAGTACAAAAAAACTTTAACTGGCGATTTTTTACATTTGTTTTCTGCGCAGCCCACCACACAACAGCTTTTAGCTATGTTTAATTCAAGGAAAATGATGCTGGTGTGTAGAAATGAACGGAGCTCTTCCCCCGTGATGGGCGTGGCCTATTACATGCAGTGTATATTCATTTTAGTTTGATTGCAGTGAGAAGAGTCAGCAGGTGTATAAATGTAGCTACATTAGCCAGTCGTATGAACTTATAGTCTGATTTAGGCCTAGTAAGAAATATAAATGATTATTTCACTACTTTTTCAGTAAATCACAGCGTTGTATGGACACCTTCATGTGGACAGCTCCATCATGTTCAACTGAGCAAGCAGCTGGGTTTTTCCTGATTAAAAAAAAAAATTCATATCCATTATTATCTCCGTGGGGGACTTTATCCTCTGCATTTGATCGATCCTATCCAGCTTATTTTTGAATGTCCCACTGTACAAATAATTGTGGGTACAAGTTCCGGTTTAACCTGACTTATTGTTGCAGCTTGCCATTTCCTTTGTTATACTCTGGCTGCAGACCCGAATTATAAACCGGAAACTGGAGTACGTTATAAAAGTTATAAATATAGTCATGTTATACACAACTAACCAACGCTGGGGGTCCGTATGGAAACAGTGTTACTCGAAATGGTTAAAAGTGAAATCAATTTGGTCATTTAGTAGCGTTTTACTGCCATGTAACATAGCTAGCTAGCCGCTAACATTAGCCACAGTAAAGGGATATTCATCGACGAGATTTCTGCCAAGCTGGACCTGATTAGTGATTTGCTCCGTTTGCCCAGACGGGTGTCAAGCTGTCAGCAACAAGGCTGGGAGGATCACACCGGAAGAAAAACACTGAGCACATATCTAGGTGCCGAGTGCTGGGCGGCACCCTCCCATGCAGTAGTTTCCCGCGACAGGTAAGTGAGCGTCTAAGAGAACAAAAGAAATGTTAACATACAATTCTACTGCACTGTAACCAAACAAACAATAAAGGTAAATGACTTTGCAACACTGTTTGACTGTTGTGGTTATTGTGTGAAACGGAGGATACGTATGTGATTGAAGTGTTAACTGAAGATATGAAGGTTGGAAATATCACCAAATGTAATACTGAGCACAAACAGAAGATGAACTTAAAAAAATATGTAAAGATATACTAATGGGCTAAAAATGTGATTACAGAAATAAGGTATATTTAAAGAAATATGTTTACTAGTGACAAATACAGTGCAGCCATGCCCACTTTGTCAACCTAGGAGCAGTGGGCAGCCGAGGCACTGCATGGGAGGAAACCGGAATACCCGGCGGAAAACCACATGAACACGGGGAGAACATTGAGAAGATACAAACTCCACGCTGAAAGAACCTGCGATGGACCGGGGTTCAAACCCACAACCTTTTTTTTTTGCTGTGGGACAGCTGTGCTAACCACTGAGCCACCACGGGTATCTCTTACCTGTAGTACTTGGACCTGCCTGCAGGGAATATCGACTCCAGAGTCAGCTGTCAGTTGAACAGTGCGGCTCTGTTGCCTCGTGCTGCTACAGTAATGAGTCCAAATGGGCTTTGTCAAAACACCTCCAAAAAGTCATTTGTCGGCTCCGCAGGGGAGTGGAGAGTAAACGGAAAAGTTGCAGAGAACATGATTAGAATTAGCCCTGATTTCATGACACAGTTCCTCCAGACGCACACTGCCACTAATCAGGAAATCAAAGAAGTATTTTCTCTGATGCAGCGCAGCCCGCTGTGTGCATGGTGAAAGTGCGTTACTGATGTAGTTCTGCACCACCAGGTCAGATTGTAGATATCGTTTTTAACAGATTGGCTTTATATGTTTTGACCAATCCTGTTTGGACTCGTTGTTAGCAGCGTGAGGCCTAACAACAGACAGGAGTCGATATCCTCTGCATACCCAAGTACTTGGAACCAGTCAAAAAACAGGATTTCCAACACCAATTCTGTATCAAACTTCCCACATCCCTGCCTCCGTCGCTCACACTAACAGGCAATGTGTAACCAGATGCGTTACGGCTGCGTTGCGGATCCGGTAAAACTACCAGATCGACTCTCGCCCATGTTCATTGATGGGCGATACATGCGGTACGGAAGAATTACGCACCTGTTCTATTTTTGTCGGATCCCGCATACATCTGACCGATTACATGAGTGTGGGTCTGTTCGCAGCCGTATACCGGAGCCGTACCGCATCTGTTCCGGAGGCGGTGTACATTAGCCCTAATGCTGCATTTATGCTTCTCTCCTGCTGAATGCTGGGAATGCTGTCAGTGAAAGCACGTCGGAGGCAAGATGGGCGTACTACTGTGTGAACAAGGGCTAATGTCTTGGCTGCAGCTGCATATAACAACACACAACCACAAAACTCACCTCCTCTCTCTCTGGGAAGTTTATCACTCACGGTGTTCTTTGTGATTTCACGAAGTCATACATACATCAAGGACATGCCGATAAAAATATCGGGGGACACGTTCATTTAATTTCAGCGAAAACCAAAAGAAGGAAGTCAAGCGCGTGCCGTCTATGTAGCCAATCAGACTTAGTGACGTAGTCACTAAGTCACGTGGGGGCGGCTTTAGCTCAGGAGGTAGAGCGGGTCGGCCAATGACGCAAGGGCTGGCGGTTCGATCCCCGCTCCCTCCCAGCTGCCGTCGCTGTGTCCTTGGGCAAGACACTTAACCCTCCTTGCTCCCGATGGTGTGTAGGCACCCTGCGCGGCAGCCTGCCGCCATTGGTGTATGAATGGGTGAATGTAGACTATCTACTCATTGTAAAGCGCTTTGGATAAAAGCGCTATATAAATGCAGACCATTTACCATTTACCATTTAGTCAGCGACGCTACAAATTTCACCAGGTAGCAGACACCTCTCGCAGACACTTGAAAGTGTCGACTCAAGCCCTCATTTCTGTCGGCGACGGTTTCAAAAGTGTCGTCAGACGAAGCATAAATTGGGCTTAAGTCTTCAACTTCCCTGACAGCATGCCACTGCCACTCCACAAAAAAAAACGGAGGTCCTCTGCTCCCCCCATAAGACGTTTAATTCAATCAGTCTTTTTGCCTGTGAAAGATGTTTGCAGGCCTGACTAAAACTCCAGGCTGCCAGAAAGAAAAGTGTTATTCATCTGAATCATTGTGTTGGGCAGTGAGAGATGATTCCCCCATGCTCTCTGGTGCGTCACGGGGAGGCGGCGGGCAGCGCTCAGGCTGGGCTTCAGACAGCTTGCAGTCACACAGCCAAGACAGATAGAAAGACATTGAGCAAGTATCACAGACAGAGAGAGCAAGTCTATTCTCTACCCGACAAGTGGGCTTGGATTATTGCAAATGTAATATTTTTCGAAAGGTCATATTCCCCCCCCCACGACACCGCGTCTAAGTTAAAACTCACTCAGGAGGAGCGTGGCGACATAAAAATACTGTCCAACTAAGCATCCCTCAGCACATAAAGAACACTCAGCGCCATCCCCTCGCAGCGTGGTTTCTTTCCATTAAGCCCCCTCACGGCGGTTTCAAACCATGAGACGGATTTCCATATTATTGCACCGGGTTGCTGATTTGATCAAAAAGTGTTTTCCGCTGGATTTGCAGTATTGGAATTGGAGTCTCTGTGACACAAAAAAACTAAACTAATCTAGGCCCGAGGGATCCGTGAACTGTGCCAATGCAGCACTTCTCGTTTAGGCGATATCTGATTTGTGTAATTGAAAGTGAATATGAATTCACGGTTACAGTAGAATCCGCACGTTTAATGTTGTTTTGATTGACGGCGGAATATTTACCTCTCACCATTAATTCTAGGAGTCGCCGCTTGTTATTGGAATCCGGGATGTCGTTTCGTGTTCATTCATCGGCGGTGATTTCTCCGAATGTCTATATCGTGCGTGCCGAGAAGAAAGATGTGTCAGAGTGATTTGTGTCTGTTTGAGAGTCCCAGGAGGGCAGCGCTGCTCTGTTGTAAAGCCGGTATAAAACACCTCCCAGCAAGAGATCTGTCTCCAGAGACGATCATGCAGAAACCCTGTCAGCATGCAAGGGCCAGCTCCATTCCAAAAGTTTTCTCATAAGAGGATGGGCGATAACATATTAAGAACAAAAGGAAACGCTGACAAAGGTGAAGTGCTGAGATGTGTTTGCGTCTGCCTGTGTATTAAAAAGCAAAAAAAAAAAAAGCAGGCAATTTATGAGTGAGTGCCGACATGCAGCGTTCTCCTCTCTGTCTCGAGTGTAGGAGCCTATTGACTTTGGAAACTGAAGCATGAAGAGAAGATGTTGTTTGTTCCCTATTGTTTGAGGATTCTTAATGCAAAGCAGCAATAACGATCCATCTAAAGAGCCATCTCAAGGACGCGTCGCACATAGGGCTGAGTGTTTTGCACTCACTGGCATTTCAAACGAACCTGGAACTTATCAACGTATGCTTTAATTTGATATTTGCAATTTTTCTCATGTTTTGACATGACAGCTTACAAGTTGTCAACATATGATAATAATGGTTGTTTTGTTCGTTTGTTTGGGGGGGGGCATTTTTCCCATTATTCATTAACAGTTGAAAGCAGAGAGAGACAGAAAAAATAAATGTCTTGGGTCGGATTCAAAACCAGGACTTTGCGTTCACATACGCGCCTTAAACCAGTGGTTGTCAACGTGGGGTCCGGATCCTTGAGTGGGTTCTTGCTAAACTTCAGCATTATTTAATTTACAATTAGAGAATGTACAGTACAAGGATATCTATTTTAAACATTTCACTGTTATCTACCAACACCACAGATAATCATGGAAATGAATGTATAAACAAAGTGTAGAGATATGTACAGTATTCTGGCCAAGCGAGACTTGTATAAAAAATAGAGGGCCAAAGTGAACTTCACTTCCTGCCTTTCTCTGTGTACCAGCGTCTGAAAATATATGAATGGTGGTGAACGGAGTGATACGTTACTTAGTAGTTCAGTAAGCAACTGGTTGACACGTCATACCCAGCTGTCAGTGCGACTGCTTCTGAAGAAGACGAGAGTTGACTCGTCGAAACTGTCAAGGTAAATAAATAACATCTATAAACCTATGTCTGAACACAAGAAAACAAAAACGTCTATGATACGTTACTTGTTTTGATCCTGTTACAATTGTGCCACAGAGTGCACATGTAATGTTTGTCAATGTAAAAGATAACTTTGCAAGTCAAGAAAGTTGCAGTTTGTGGTAAAACTGTGGCACTATAGCCGAACAAATTTTCTTGGCTCATGCGCGCTCCCGCGAGCCTCCTCCTAGCCGGAGGGAAGTCTTGGGCTCAGGGTACACCCAGGGGCGGATTGAGTCGACATTCTGATTTTTTGTTACTAAGTAATACAACATTTATTTTATTTTGAAGGTAAAAACGTCTAGCTTCCTGTATTCTGTATAATTCTAGTAGGTTTGATGCATTTTAGGACTGAACATAGCAAAGACCTGTTTTGTTTGTAGTGCTTGCGACTCGAGGAAATCGATGCATCTGGGCGTGAGTTGTAGGGTTGTTTAATTAATTACTAACGTTATGCGCAAACGATTATATGCCGTGAACGTTAGGCAGTTATCGCCCATTATGTATTTTTTGTTTTCACAACTCCCCATTGTGTGGTCATGCCCAAATTCCCCCGCCCCCTCTCTACTTTACAAACTCTGCGGATGTGCTACTCATGTGAGAATGCAACATGCCTCATGTGTGAAAGGGTACACTTCACGTATCATCCGGGGCAGGCTCAGTGGGGAGCAACCCTCACCTGATCCGGAGTTCATGTGTGAAAATAGCTGAATAGCCAAGTTATAAATCAGAAAGACTATGCACAACCAGTCGCGTAAGTGATGTCTCTCTTGCCAGTCCAGGTTGTTGATGGTGTGACGTATATTGTGCGACATGAGAGATGTAGTTGATTAACAAAACAAATTAACTTATGTTTCAATTTCAGGACAAACTGCGACTTTCTTGACATAGTTATCTTTTAAATTGAGAAAATGTACGTGTGTACCCCGTGGCACAATTCAAACGGTAACTGTCTGCCTTTCCGAAGCCCTGCCACTCCGAACGTTAACTTCCATTATTCGGACTGGCGGTCGTTCACCTTAGAAGCCGCAATGCCGACCTTAGGTTTAGGCGTGGGGGTGGGAGAGGTTAGGTTTTGGGTTAGGGTCTGGGGGAGGTTAGGTTTAGGCATGGGGGGAGGTTAGGTTTGGCGTGGGAAAACGGGGAATATAGAACCCGGGGAACATAGACATGATCCCTTTCTGAGTGCCGATATTTCGGAGTGGCAGAACGTCGGAGTGGCAGCACGTCGGAGTGGCAGCATGTAACCATCTATATCTATAGATATATATATATATATATATATATATATATATATATATAGATATAGATATAGATATATATATAGATATATATAGATATATATATAGATATATATACCAAGTAAAGCTAGATATATATATATATCTATATCTATATATAGATATAGATACTATAGATGTCAAAAGACAGTAATCTATCTATCTATCTATCTATCTATATAGATAGATAGATAGATAGATAGATAGATAGATAGATTACTGTCTTTTGAATATACAGAGGACACACTTTTCTCTATGTACTGTAGGATACAGTACAAATCACCAAAATGAAAAGCCACAAATACCTCTCAACATCTCAAGACTCTTAATAGATTTTCCGCCCTGTGACCTTTTCAGGAACTAAAGAAGCGGCCTCGGCCTCGGCGGTCACGGAGCTGTCAGCCACGTAACAAGCAGCTGCCAGATGAGCTCAGGATGATGGATTGTGCAGTTTAGGGGGTGGAGCCAGTGGGGCTGCTTACTGCTTGATGGAATCTGGATATTTCATTCTCTAAGCCGGCCTTGGTAATTACCGTCCATTTCTGAATAGTCGATGCAAAGGTCAGGGCATGACTGGATTTCTGTCGCACATGGTTGCACCCTGTAATTTTAAAAGGAACAGTTATCTCTCTGTAAAATAAATACATTCATTTCCTCCTCTGGCAAGTGAATTGAATTTGCGGGATGTGAGTGACACATCCTCTGCGGGAAGTGGAGCCCGGGTGCGAGGCCCATGCAGACGGCTGCAGCAAGGCCGTATGCTGTGATGGACAAGTTTGATTAGATACTGTACCAAGGCTACCGACCCAGTGGGTCATGTGCAATTGTTTGGCCATGCCACGGTTCTGAATGCCGTGCGTCCACCCACTGCATTTAAATCAACCCTCAGTGTAGCATGACTGGTATTACCAAGGGTTATAGGCCATACTGCACGAGCTAGATAAATACTCCCTGGACTCGTATGAGGTTATCGTCCGTAACGGCAAATCCTAAATACATATTTTATGCCCATGGTGAAGATTAATGGTTATTCCATTCTAATGCATAATGTATTGATTTAAAAAATTCAGGTGACCATTGATCTGTTATTGAGTGGTCACATGGTTTCTAACATGCAAGGATAATGAAGGAAGTCATCAGTCATTTTCGCCTAAAGCATTGACGCTTGCTCGGGCTATTGACATGTTACAGTTGATTTGCAGGCTATGCCATTTCCCTATACATCATTCAGCACTTTGTAAATTTAAAGGGATAGTTGATGTTTTTTTTAA
Source organism: Poromitra crassiceps (assembly GCF_964638095.1). Lineage (NCBI taxonomy): Eukaryota > Metazoa > Chordata > Actinopteri > Beryciformes > Melamphaidae > Poromitra > Poromitra crassiceps. Next base: position 11,142,326 of record NC_139632.1, read on the forward strand.
GTCTAGTCCGATTTGCTACTTACCAATGATGATGTTGATTGGTAGAGTTATTTATAGCACAATCCATGCTGTGCCTCATAGTAGCTCTGGAAAGTTGTGAAAACCACTATATGGACAAGCTGACTGAAGCTGACTGAAATTGACTTTGTTTGCACTGTGGATGACATTTTAGTGAGCCTCAGTCAGCTTGTACAGACAGGAGGAGCGTGACCTCATTGATCTTGCATTCGTTTTTGCCCAACTTTCCAGAGCTACTGAGGAACAGGATGGATTGTGCCGAGAAAGAACTCTACCAATCAATATCATCATTGGTAACTAAGTTAGCAACAATCGGTTACCATTTGTTATCTTTTATTTGTCACTTAGCATTAATTGTAATAGAATGGCACTGTTACATGTCTTCTATCATGATTGATTGAGCATTAATGAGATGTAAGTGGGTAGGTTACCATGAGCCTATGGCTTCTCACCTATCCTTTTCGGTTGTTTTTTGTTAAACACTCAAAATAAAAATCATTCATTCATTCATTAAGTAGCAAAAAAAAGTGAACTATCCCTTTAAGTGATATGCACTTATGCAGACTATATTGTTGTTGTTGTTGTTGTTGTTGTTGTTATTATTATTATTATTATTATTATTATTATTATTGACTGGACAGACAATAGAGTTCTCTTAGCAGACAGGTAACAGATTACTCTGGCTTGTTCAGGCACCTGCGTGAGTTCACTAGAAGGAACACTACAGTACAGCGATCCGTCTCACTCAGCATCAGTCTCACTCTCAAAATGGCTTACATCAGATGAAAATCATTTAAAATGCACATGCATAACAAACTATTACCAGCATCAGCAGACTTGAAGATGGCTGATTATTCCAAACGCAGTAATGACTAAGGATTACACTGATAATGAATGCTTACAAGATCAGACATGAATAAGGCTCAGTGTGGCTAAAAATAATGCTATTGAGGCTCAACTCTCCTGATTACAGTGGGGTACTGACTCAAGCTTGCATTGATAACATTCAACATAACATAAAATAGTTCAGAGGAATGACTCCAAATGGCTTCTTGCTTTGCATGTTCAAATTGTCATTGCTTACACGAGGCAGGAGCATTCAAATGCGATGGGATTACTGAGTTTTAATTTTAATTAACACTTTTGAATTATGAATTTTGTTCACGTATGAAAAAATAGGTTGCGATTGTTTTATTAATTTGGATTTAAAATTTGAATGAACATTTGAATTGTAAACTACAAAGCGGGGCATGATTTTTTTAAAGTGAAATGTTAAATAGCTTTTTCATTAACATTTATAATATTGTCAGCAAATGCAAGTGCATATTAGACAGAGAGACAGAGATTGTAGACAGACATTATGCACAAGCTTGCGCGTGCACACACACACACACACACACACACACACACACACACGCACACACACGCACACAGTCACATGAGTTAAAGCTACAGGCTTTAACGAATAGAAAAGTTGGAAGCCTGTTTTAGTACAAGTTAAAAGTTTGGGGCACATCTCAGCTCATTTTGTCACGAGCGTAACAGCTAACAGCTAACAATGGCTTCGCCAGCTTTTGATTTCATCCTTGAAACAAGAGGCCAGAAGACATGAGAGGCCTAGTTGGCTCATATCTTATACAGTAAGCAAGTCTTTGTAGACGAGCAACAGAATGTTCAAGTTAACTCTAATGCTCACTGGAAGGCTGGAAGCCAATGTTCCGTTTTTCGAATCCCAATTAAGATTCTTGTTGAAGCATGTGGGTGCCCATATTCTATTTCCCTCGATTTATCACATGCCTTTGATATTAAGTATGGCAGCGTACTGTTGAGGAAGAAATGGGAAAAGTAGCTATACCTTTACTAAGCAACATCCCTAACTGCTCACTCATGTATCTGACCCAAATTTACACCTCAGCAATTGTCTATAACTCAAGAATAATGCTACACACCATTTATAAGATGAAACATCTCGTCTAAAAATAAAAAATAAATAACTGTCTTCTTAGCAGAAGTTACCTCTTATTACACACCTCCTTAATGTGCTATAATATATACCCTTTACCAGTGGGTTTATTGTTTATTTTTTTATCTGTATTCACATAATCAGGAATATTCGAGTCCATCCTCGACTTCGCCATCACCGTCTGGTATACTGCCCTCAAGGACATCTCCACACTGCAGCGCATCATCCGCTGTGCTAAAAAAGTGGTCAGATGTAGCCTGCCATCCCTTCCAGGACCTACACACTCCCAGGATGCTGGAGCGGTCTCGGAAGATCATGACCAACCCCTCCCACCCACGACATAAAACTCTTCAGGGCCCTCCCCCTTGGCAGAAGACTGATCAACTGCCATCCGCCTCTTCAACGAGACCCAGAAGCCCCACAAGCACTCTATCACGGGAACTGACCCACTCCACGGTTCCACTCCGCAGGGTGGAGTGGAAACGTGCCGCCTTAGTATAGTAGTAAGTAGGGCTGAAAAGATTCCTTGAGGAACTCGATTACCAAGAATTATCGATGCAAATAATTTGCATCGACATTTGCATCAACACGTCGTTTTGATCAGTGTTTCGCATGGATGCTTATTAGTGTGGCACAACGTGATGGGAGCAGACAACAAGTAATAACCCCCCCCCCCCACACACACACACACACACACACACACACACACACACACACACACACACACACCACAGAAAGGAACATAATCGTATTAACTTACAGTATGATTTAGGCCTAGTAAGAAATATACATTATTATTTCACTTCTTTTTCAGTAAATCACAGCGTCGTATGGACACCTTCATGCAGACAGCTCCCTCATGTTCAACTGAGCAAGCAGCTGAGTTCACAGATTCTGACTAGGACTGTCAGTCACAGACATGCTCCATGGTGAAGGATGAAGGCTTCCAGAAGATGATTTCCACAATCCAGTACACACTTCCATCAAGAACCTACTTCATGATCATGACGGAGAAAAAGTATGAAGACATCTAAGGCAAGGTGAAGAACAAGCTTAGGAAGACTATGGCACTCACTGTTGACATTTGGACGCGACATTGTGTCACTTTCTTGAGGAGGACTGGGAAATGGAGTCCCACAGACTGACAACCATGCCACTTGATTATTGTATGCAGTTCTATGCAATTTAAGAAATAAAAATGTTGATTTAAAAAAAGGAAACCAATGTAGTTGTTCATTTTAAGAGACCCGTCTTATTTTCCCTTGTATATTTACTATTACTCTTTAATAACGTGAGAGTAGTTCTTAGCCGGCTACTCGATTCATCGTTGGAATAATCGGTAGAACTCGATTATCAAAATAATCGATAGCTGCAGCCCTAGTAGTCTGATTTTGAGATCACTGGCTCCCAGCCTGCATATTCAATAAACCTGTCAAACTGCCATTCTCTCATCCTGAGTTTTCTTCTTCAGTAGGCTGATACGGCTGCTGTCACTATGGCCTTTAATTGAAAAACATGTAGGCTATGTAAACTAAAGTATAAAAATACAAACGTCTTTGAGAAATCGACACAGACATGTGGGCTCTCAACAGACGTGGGCTCTCAACGGACATGTGGGCTCTCAACGGACACGTGGGCTCTCAACGGACACGTGGGCTCTCAACGGACACGTGGGCTCTCAACGGACACGTGGGCTCTCAACGGACACGTGGGCTCTCAACGGACACGTGGGCTCTCAACGGACACGTGGGCTCTCAACAGACATGTGGGCTCTCAACAGACATGTGGGCTCTCAACAGACACGTGGGCTCTCAACGGACACGTGGGCTCTCAACGGACACGTGGGCTCTCAACGGAGACGTGGGCTCTCAACGGACACGTGGGCTCTCAACGGACACGTGGGCTCTCAACAGACACGTGGGCTCTCAACGGACACGTGGGCTCTCACAGACACGTGGGCTCTCAACGGACACGTGGGCTCTCAACAGACATGTGGTCTCTCAAGCCTGCGACTAGGGCTCCCTGAGGTGTCTTGCTAGAGGTGCTGTGGGAGTAGGGGGCTGCCGGGCCGGGTGCTGTGAAGCGTTCACTGCTTATTTACTCAGAGAGCTGATGCCATTCTTGGCATGAAGTCAAGCTCATCGAAGCTGGTGTGTCTGGCTCTCACAAGGATGCTCCTTATTCCCTCTCCTGTTTCTCATATTCTATTCAATTCAAAGAGGCTTTATTGGCATGGCCATATTGATGTACAGTATTGACAAAGCACATGCTAGCACAAGCTAGTACTGCTCACAATCAGAATTATTTTTATTCGGTCATAGTATGTTTGTACATACAAGGACATTTACTTTGTGTAGTTTGTGCGCAAGTTACATGAGATATATAGAGCTGAACAGTCATGTGACATCTCTTCCCCCCGGAAATGAGTTTCCCATTCATTTTCACCATAAACATTAAAAAAAAAAAAACGTAGAGTTTTAAGGCTGGAACCAAGCCAACCCGTGACCTACTGAACTGTGAGTGACCAAAACACATTTCAGCTGGAGCAAAAACAAAGAATAACAACGGGGGGGAATCTAATTTTCAATCCCCCCCACTCTGCATTTGTGTGTGTGTGTGTGTGTGTGTGTGTGTGTGTGTGTGTGCACGCGCGTGCGTGCGTGTGCATGCAGGGGGGTGTGCAGGGGGGGTATCGCTCACTGTCGCTCAAAGTGTGGCAGGTAAAGACATATTACTCTGCTGCTAGACTGCAGCTCTCCCAACAGTGTGGTATTGTGTTTGTGTGGGTGATGTGGTCAAATCCTGGATGTTTGGATTTAAACTTGGGGAGATATTTGGTTGGGACTGGTTGGAGTTTTGTGCATTCTGTCAGAAAGTGCAGCTCTGTCTCCACTTTGTCTTCTTTGCACACAGTTGGCAGAAGGACTCCTCTTCGGGGGGGAGCCATGCTTGTTTATACCGGCCTGTCTCGGCCAGGCTGTGCTGAGTCTGTCATTATGTCGAGGATGTTCTTTGTTTAATGTCAGTACACTGTGGTCAGGTAATCTGACACGGTGTACTGTCTTCAGATATCAAGGCCCAGCCGAGGTGTGGAGATTGAGAAGGTCTAGTTTGGTGACATCATAGTGTACCGTCTCTGCTGAAGATGCTCTTTGAGCCTCGTGGGCCTGTGATCTCCAATGTGCAGTTTGTAGCGTGTGACCGTGTGACACAACATGAGGGTCAGCGCCTCCAGATATGAGGCCAAGGTGTCACGAATGAAATGGAAAGATATTTCCACCTTGTTTGCAGTGAAATGGTCAAATGTCTTGCGATCATACATCGGCTAATCAGGGGGAACTGGGAAGAATCTGGTAGGCTAGTAGTGTACGGGCTGGTTAGATGCATTGGGGATACAAGTAGGAGTGGCCTCCTACTTGGATCGGTCACGCCCAGGTTGGTTTTACAATGTTACTGGTTGACTAATGACATAATGACAAGTTACAGTACGCAGCCTATTAGTATAAGTGTAACATGGAGAATATAAAGACAAAAGGGGTTAAAAGCAGAGAAAACACAAATGATGCACAGTATAGGATGCAGCTAAATGTGCCAAGCGGTGTTTGGCCGGTGTTTTGTTACTGCACAGTTGCAGTAAGTTACAGTAGCAAAGCAGATGCAAGCCAGAGGCCTGACAAGATGATAATGACGATGATGAGTCAGGTAGGGGGAGAGAGAGAGTAAGCATGCATTGTGCTGTTGAAGGATTTATTGGACTATGTACGATTGTATTTTTGTGTGTGCAAAATGGATATAATGTGGCCACTAAAATGATATGCAGCAGTGCGGTGACTGTGAAGTCATTAATCTATGTTATTTTCAGTCTCTGCTGTGTTTTTTTTTATAGTCACTGAGCAGAGTTTGCCAGTAGGTCAACATATTGATGAGGCTCAGCCAAGAGTCAAAGAGGCTGCCTGGGGACAGCCGGAGTTGTGCCCAGTGTCATTAAAAGTGGAATGCAGTGTGCAGTGCTGAAAGAGACATAAAGAAGACAAATTATAATATAGCCACTCTTATTATTACTATACTGCCATCACCGGCATTATGATTACCAGCCACGACAGCACGTGGCTGCTATTGTTTTCACCTTCACCGAGTGTGTGTGTGTGTGTGTGTGTGTGTGTGTGTGTGTGTGGGTGTGTGTGTTTGTGTGTGTCTGTGTGCGTGTGTCAAGACATGTATGTTAGGGTTAATACTCCTGTCAGTGCCCCTGACCAAGGCACTGCCAAAAGTACTGGAGTTGGTCCCCGCAAAATTGGTCACACTACCTTAAATGATCTTCCTAATCCTAACCTATACAAGGTTAGGTCCTTGAGGAAGGCCCAGTCTATCTTGGCTGACCCTGTCCATCCCCTGTCCTCAGAGTTTAAGTTGCTCCTGTCTGGCCGTAGATACAGTGTGCCAAGATGCAGGACCAATAGATCTAAAAACTCATTCGTTCCTGCTGCTACTGGCTTTTTAAACCGCTGTATGTAACTTTCGCCTTGTTTATTTCTGTTGTTTGCTGATTTGTTTGATTGTTTATGTTGATGTTTCTGCTGGCTGTACCACAAATTGTCCCTCGGGGATAATAAAGATAACCTTGAACCTCGCCTTTACGCCCCTGGGCCACATACCTTTTAAGTTAGGGTGTCACAGCTGGTGTGATCCCATCGCAAGATGGTCTTTGTTACTTGTTACTGTTACTTGTTACTGTTTGTTACTTGTTACTGTGTGTAATTACTGTATTATAGACCCTTTTCAGGGGGCCATTTTGTGTCGAAATCACAGGGTAAACACAGCTGAGTAATGAGGGTTGCCAACCTACAATCATGGAAGTTGGAAACCCTCATTAGTATTTTGCTTGCACCTGTGTTTACCCTGCCTTTTCGACACAAAATGGCCCCCATGAAAAGGGTCTATTGGATCAAAGTACAGAATGATAAACAAATAAGAATATAGAAAGGGAATAATTGAGAATGAAACAAGACCCCAAAATTCAACTGATTTTGTCTTCTGTGTCCTACAAGTTTGATTCACACTCTTCCTGAACAGTAGGCTGTTGTGCATGACACAAAATGATTCCCACTCTGCTGCTGTGCGTCTTCAAATCATTTCTCTCATAATGCAATTGTACTTAGGATTTCTCATTTGCTACTAATCTCCTTTCCTGTTAGTTATACGCCATTTCCAGCAAAGATTGAACATTCCTAAAATCTTCTCCCTTGCCTCCAATTTGTCTCACTTGCACAGTTCCCTCAGCTGCTTTCTTTTTCCCTTTTAGAATAATTTATGTGCAAAATAAAAACGAAGCTAAAAACCTACGCTTCATTTTAGACAGAGAGATGTCTGTCCAAACACATTTCCCCAATAGTTTTGTCGCAAAGTAACGAGAAAATGTAATCGATGAATACACAGCGCACGGAAAAACCTTATAGTCAGATGTAGGTTAACATGGAATTCAGTTTCAACTCACGGGTAATTTGATTCAATATTTGCTCAAGCTCTTCTGCAAAAAAAAGAGTTGAAAGTTTGTCGTTCATGATTACCAAAATATCAATATTTAGCGTTCAAACAATCATCTAATTATGTGTGTGTGTGTGTGTGTGTGTGTGTGTGTGTGTGTGTGTGTGTGTGTGTTGCATATTATTTTCCCATTGAATAGGGTGGGTCACAGAATTGCCAGCTCACCTAAATGAATTCCATTCGCTTTTACTTCATGAAGCACCGGTGCGTGGCGGGGGAAGCACATGGCACGGTGACTGATTTTTGGTCATTTTGTGGCCAGGGCCGTCCAGCGCACCTGCGGCACAGATGAAAACGATGAGTGGGTGTGGGTGTGACTGGCTTCAATTGTGACCAATCAAATTGCCTCCTTAAATGTTCACCCCCCCCCCCCCCCCCATATACCCCTGCCAACAGAGTTGCGGGAGGTTATTCTTTCGCCCCCGTTTGTCTCTCTAGCCGTTTTCACACATGCATACAGGAAAATTACCTGTAAATCAATATCGGCCATTTCCCGGAATTTCCCTTCACACCTGAGCGCTGCATGTGTGAATATAGTCGTCAAATAGCATGTATGTTGCGGGGGGCTTATTTTGGGGGTCGGCAAAACTCTGATGGTGAAATAAGTTCGCTTGTCATACAATAAATCACACTCATTTGACTTAAGAGTATGTTGTATCCTTCACATTCGCTCATGGGCTGCAGTGCAGAGTAGTATCCAGGCAGCGTCAAGCCAGCATAATAAACACAGCCGATTTCCCCCCTCCCCTCTCTGCTCGAGAGAGGCCAGTCCTTCAGTCCTCCGCACTTCGCAGCAGCCCGACACAGGACAGACACAGCGAGAATGGCAGCGGCTTGCAAGCCGCCCAACGCTTAACTGTGTAGAGAAAGCAAATGCACGAAGCGAAATGTGGAAGTAGTTTGCTTTGATGTGCGCGAATGCATGCTGGAAGTGACCGTTAAGCAATGTGTGTAGGCCTACACCTCGCCCATGAGAGAAGGACCGGCAAATGACTGGACCTGTTTCACACTTGTGTCCCTTATCGCGGCATACCGCTCTTCTGACTGGCTCGAAACTGGTGAAATGTCCGCGATGACGGGGGAACGCTTATACCGGAAAACAACTTTCACACATTAAGGCATTAGACCGCTTTCCGGTCATTTAGCGGTAAAAAGCGCATGTGTGAAAACGGCTTCTGTCTGTGTGTCTACATGATTTATCGGTCTATATCTCGAAAGGTTATGAGCGGATTTGCACGGAACTTGGCAGAAAAGCAGGTCATCGAACGACCACCTTAAAAATGATTAACTTTCCATGCCCACTGGCCAAAAGGGGGCGTGACAATGGGTGTGTCCAAAACACAAAAAGGCACCTAATGTAACGCCACAAAACTGGGTCAAGTAAAGTACCGTTGCTTCACTGAAAGTCACGCGTCCACTTTCACTTTTTGCTGTGAAACTCCAGGACTGTTTTGTGGAGTAAAAAAAACATCGCCCGCCCGTCCTTCCATCAACACAGGGTGTAGATAATGACAGCATTTTCACTTTTGGGTGAACTGTTCCTTTAACCTTTCCTTCCCTTTAAAGCAGGATGTGTCCGCCTCCGCAGTCGCTGCTCCCTGCGTCATGTGGCACACATTTGACAGCTCTATGCCGGATGACAATCATCCACACCACAGCTATTTCTACTGTAGGCCTACACAGCTAGAATGAAAAAGCTATCTTATATTTCTCCTGCTGGAGGAAAATAGACTAAAGATGTTTGAATAAGATGTGCTAATATGTAGCCTATGGTAAAGTGACAAAAATAGCATGGAACTCGCCTGCATGCGCTTTGTGCCGTTGTGCTTTGTCTGTAATCCCTGTCCAAACCAGGTGAGTGTGGTGAGAATTTAGAGTTGTTGTAATACCTCCCTATAGAGCTAGGGGGTGCTATCTGCAGTAAACTGCTCTAATCTAGGACTTCCTGTCTTAGGTAATAGACATCTGAATGGTGTGATTCTGGGTCAGTCCCCTAAGACAAGAGAGGAGGAGGGGGCTGATACCAGAGCTCTGTGACTTAGCTTTTTTGTAAATAAATCAATGTTATACTATTGGAAATTCTAGTTTATTGGTTTTATTAAGTTAGAGTACGTTACGTTACGTTACGTTACGTTACGTTACGTTACGTTACGTTACGTCATTTGGCAGACGCTTTTATCCAAAGCGACTTACAATAACACATTTTTGTCAGCAATAGAGCAATCAACTCTGGAGCACAGTCTATATGACAACTACAACTTCTGAAGGAACAGTGGTACAAGTTTAGGTCAGTGGTACAAGATTAGGTTAGTAGTTTTTTTGTTTTTTGTTTTTTAGAAAGAGAGAGAAAGAAGTTTGATCAAGAAGGGCCCAGATGGAGCCTGAAAAGGTGTGTCTTTAGTCTTTTCCGAAAGATCGGCAGTGATTCAGCTGTCCTGACCGAAGGCGGAAGCTCGTTCCACCATTGAGGTGCCAGGGACGAGAAGAGTCGAGATCGTAGTAGTCATTTTACCACATGAGGAAAGAACCTGTGTGTGGCCGACAAACAATGCCGGTACAAAAGCATTGGCACCCGCCATGGTCCAAATGCTCTCTACGTGCGTGTATGCAACCATCTCTGGAAGGAAAGCTAGAGCGAGAGTGACAAGCCGTGTAGAGCGTGATAAATGTTGCAGCATATCCTAATCAGAGCTATGCCAACAACCTACTTAGAAATTAATCGATACGCTAATGACTGCACTCTCTCTCTCTCTCTCTCAGTACCAACACGCCAGCGCTCTACTACTCCTATAGAGCATATAGACTGGTGACATATGTGTGACACCTCCCACGCAGACATGCCAGCGTATTGCGGCAGTCCTGAGTTGTGAGTTGTGAGCTGTGTGGAGCGCCGCGCTAACCCACAGCAACGCGCCCTCCCTGACAGCTCTCTCCGCTGTACACGCGGCGGGCGGCCCGTCAAGGTGCAGCTCAGCTCAGCCTGTCGTCGAGGTAGACCTCAGCTCCACATTGGAAGCTACTGTAAGAGAATTGGGCAATGGAGGAATTGAAAGTTTTCCGGGATGCGTCTTCATTGTGTCGAGCTCGATTGCTCTCAAAACTGTGGCCTTTTCAAATGATCTCACCGCTATGACGTTGATACGGCAATTTGAGCTACTTGACACTACTTTGCCGTTATGTCAATATTTTAAGAGGCCGCTGTAGGTAAATTACTCTTTAAGTCATGCGTCTGAGTTATGAGCCGACATGCAAAAGCTAAGAGACAAGTGAAACATATCTAATGCTCTGCTGCAGAGCCTGTCTCCTGCTGGATTTATTGCTCAGTAGTTATTCATGAATTTAACTCATGAATCATTAATATAGAGATACTTCCATTTCTAAGCGAACGTTACTGAAGATGGAATAGAGGACTTTAATGGTCGGCTGTGTGGGTTTGTTTGTGAGTTTGTAGGATATTAGTTACAGTAGCAACCCAATTGCATTGATATGGAACAATCTTTCTTCATTTGGTACTAGAAGCACCGGTATGTCAGCATTATGCTGTTAGTGATCTGCAGAGCCAGAAGAGAGTGCCATCTTTAAAAGGAGCAAGGAAAATGGATTTGACTATTAATTCAATGTATAAAAAAGGCCCTTTATATTAAAAGAAAGGTACATTTTACTGTATTAGAAAAGGGAGGCCCAGAACAATGTGATTTCAGGGGGCTCAGAGTCCTTATATTGCATTCCAGACAACTCGGAGATGGGAGTTTCCCAGTTGAAAAGCCCCACCTCCGACCTTCAAAGTGTTCCAGCTGCACAACACCGGTGTGTGTTGGGTGACGTCAGACAACTGATCCTCCGTGAAGTCAGGGTAGATTTTCCCCTCGAGTTTACAAGTCGGAACTCCGACTTTGAGTGGCTTTCCAATTGTACTTTTTCTAGTAGGAGGTCAGAACATCCTGAGGTCTGAGTTCTCTGGAACGCAGCATTATGTCCCTATAGTGTTACCGAACATAGGTCATGAACGTAACATTAGGTCATAGCGGTGAGACATCAGTAAGTGCATCACTGACCTCTCTTGTGTGGTTCCGTTTCTGTCGCACTCTTCTTTTTCTGAGGATTTTCCCCAGGAAACACACGCGCACGCACACACACACACACACACACACACACACACACACACACACACACACACACACAGGGTGTTTATTAGCAAATGTAATACTTTTCATGAAGCGAGTATGGGTTGAATCACTAGTGCACTCTATCAATTGGTTATAAAGACATGTAAAATGTGAATGAATGTATTACTATAAACTATATTAAACTATAGTGTGAACTGCCTAAGTAATGATGCTATCAGCACTATGGATTCCATTGGATAACCCAAGATCAACAAGCAACTTTTAAAACAAGGATCATTTACGTATCACAGCAGAAAGTGGTAGTAGAGGCACCCAAAGGGGGGGAAATCACTTTAAATTTACTCAATCCAAAATGTTAATATGCCATACCCTTCATGCTCACTAAATTTGCCAGACACTTATTAAATTAATGCTTTATGTCAAGAGTTTCATTTGTTTTCAGTTTTGAAGAAAGTCAATTTCACTTGATTGCAAAATGAAAGTGAACTAAAGACCACCGTTTTGTGACATTTTCCCCCAGTCGTTTAATTAAAACAAAATGATGTAAAATCACTGAGGTGGTTGAAGCTGGCAGTTGCACTTATAAAGTTCACAGCCATAAATGATCAGCCTCATATACAATGGCTCAGATCAACTGCTGCTGGGACTATATTGCTGGAATTAAGAGCAATTCCATAACCTGAGAAATGTGCAGTTCATTATCTGTCATTGAAGAGGATGGGCGTGTAAACGATTGCTCACTGAAACAGTTTATTTCAACTCTTCCCCACTTCGCATATTCTGACTTTTAAGTACATTTATCACTTTCAACTTTCATGTAGCGGTATTTTTTCTTTCTTTTTCTTTTCACGGACAGATTGATTTTCCACAGCGCAAAATCTGGGTTACATACTCTATAGGGCTTCAATTGAATTGTTTTGTTCCTGTGCACAGGTAGGGTTTCTCTTTGCTGCGGTTGCATGAAAACTAAAGTTAGTGACAGGTTTAATACTGCTGGTCAGAACTTTTAGCAGAAAAACCTCTGAAAGGCATAAAAATTGGGACACAGACCATAAGAAAAGGACAGAGTGTGTATGAGGGCAAAAGCAATGAGAGAGAGCGTATGCTTTAGGGGCAAATAAACTGAACAAATGAACCAAAAATGAATTGTTGCTCTCTGCTAACGGTGCCATATTCAACTTCACTTTCCAGTTTTTATTTTCCGTCTTCAGAATCAGAAATACTTTATTGATACCCGAGGGGAAATTATGTAATGCTGCAGTTGCTCACATTCCATTAGGGAACTATATAGAACAGTGGTTCTCAAACTGGGGTATGCGTACCCATAGGGGAACGTGGAGGAATTACAGGGCGTACTTGAGAGAAAGGGGGAAAATTGAAAAATGTATATGAATAAATCATGAAAATAAATGAAACATTAAAATAAATCTGCTCAGGAGGAGCTAATTGCAACTCGTTTGCCGCCCAATTTATCATGTTATATTCTTGAAATGGTGGGTTATCATTCATTCAGTCCATCTATGCAATAGTTTCTCTTTTCTCTCTCTTTTCTAAGTAAAATTAGGGGATACTTGGATTCAGAAATCAGGGAAAGGGGATACTGAAGCCAAAAAAGTTTGAGAACCACTGATAGAAGAATAGACTACGGCAGTAAAATAGAATAAGACAAAATAAAAATATGTAAAAGTAAAAAGAATGTGTTAAATATGTGTATTATTCTACAATATTTATCAACTATAGAAAGAGAGGGCAACATGTGTAAACTACAAAATAGTAATATATCTAGCAGTGTGAATAGTTGAGTGAAAAGTGCAAAAAGTAATTTGTAGATATAAACCACAAATCAAGTATTATGGATAGTAATTGCACATTGGATTATTGTACAAAGGGTCCAAAGGGTTTGAGGTCCATTGAAAGCTGTGTGTGGTGTAATCTACCAAAACTCTCAATCCATTTTCACACTTTTTCTACCAACTCTCTGAGCCTTACCAAGTTCCTGTCACTGTGCCTTTAAGGCTCATTAATATTAATGACCCATCTGTTTCAATTGGCTAACCGTTTCAAGTAGGGGTGCTCCGATCCGGCTAAGCCACGATCCGATCCGATTCCGATTCCTGGAGTCACGATCCGATTCCAGAATCGATTCTCGATTCCAACGATTCTCGATTCCAACGATTCTCGATTCCATAATCTAGAATCGATTCTCAATTATGTAGTTTTATATTGCAATAACACACAAATGTAAATCTAAGACAAAAAATGACAAATGTATTAATGCTGAACTTCAAATTCAAGTTCTGAAGTATTACAGTCAGGGCCTAAATTCATTTTGCAAACGAGGGGGGAATTCCCCCCTTATGTTCTTCAGATAAGATGGATTTATAGGCTGGAGGGGATCTGTAGACTTTGAGAAGGATTTATAGATTTTGGGGGGAATACATTAACCAGAGTTCTTAAGTGCAAGAGGTGGTGGCACCGTGGCAGTACAGTACACAAATGAACATTTGGACACTTATTCAGCCGGTATCTTGCATGTTGCCTTCAGGTGCACTGTAAAAAAAATAAAAATAATAATAATTGTTTTACAATACAAAGAAGAATCGATTCTTGGGAGTTTGGAATCGATCCAGGAATCGTGGCATTAAGAATCGCGATCCTTTCAGAATCGATTTTTTGGAGCACCCCTAGTTTCAAGATTGAACCGTGAGACGCTGCAGCCCAGCAGCTACAGGTAGGGACAACTCTCTGGTAATAATTAAAGAATGACAACCATTCAACCACTTTGTAAAAAAAAAAATGAAAAAAACAACACTTTATTAGTCTATTATTTCGGACAAAAATTATAACGAGCAAACCTTTGTGATGCCACAAAGTGACGGAAGTCCAAACGGCTTGTTTAGATGCTCGCTTTTCTCATATGAATTGTGTGGATTTAGTTGGCGTGCCTTTTGATACTTTCACCATGTTTAGATTAGTCTCACTTGCCACACTCTCCCTGCAGCGGGAGAGTGTCTGGCTGGTAATAGCGCCTTGCGGGGAAAAAGGCTCTGTTTAATACCTTTACAGCCATCCACCGAAAGTAACATACAGGCTGGCTTCATTGCACAGTCCACACATCAATCGTTTTCAGCTTGTAGCAATGAGCTAGTGGCTAGCGCTGCTGTTGTTATTGTTTCAAAGGCAGTGGCGCAGGCATTTGAGATCGGCAGATTCTACACGAACAGCAGCAGAGGCATTTGAGATCCACAGATTCGACACAGGGGGAGCGGAAAGTAAATCCATATATGGCACGCAGCCGCAGTGAGAGCGGGTCGGAGCCAATTGCAGAGCTTGCAGGGACTAGCGGAATGGGATTTCCATCCAGCACCAACTGAAATGGTCGGCACCAATGGGAGAGCTAAGTCCACCAGGCTGCTTCAAGCCAGTCAGAGTATGTTTAGAATAGACCATCCAACTCCTTTAGAATCAAAGAGGCATATGGGAGCTTTAATTATCAGGCCATAAAGATATTAAAACTTAACACCAAAATATCTGTGGCAGCCATAATGAGAGTAATTCCAACAGTTTCCCCCCCCAAGGCGAATAGATCTTTGAAATGAGCAGAGGTCAGATATTCGAGCTCGATTGAATTGATAAATAGTGACTTTGGCAGTGAAATGAGTGTCCGCCCACTTTAACATCCTACGACACTTTATCCTACTATAGCTCGACGAATGAGGGCCATTTTGTCATTCAGTTCCACATATCCCCCATCACTGGCAGAGACATGCTTTAAGGCGTGTAGTAAGCAGTGCGTTCTTCTCGAAAAGGAAAACAAGGTATATTATTTATTCCAGATGTGGCATCCCACATCCCAATGATCACTTTTAAGGCTTGTAGAGGACTGGCTCCAGAGTATATAGTTGACCTCCTGAACCCCTACGAGCCAAACCGCAACCTGAGATCCTCTGGGAGGTCACTCCTGGCCATTCCTCCATCCAGACTTATAACTAAAGGTGAGCGGGCCTTCTCTGTTCACGCTCCCCGGTTATGGAATGACCTCCCAGAGGAGATCAGGGAAGCGACCACATTGTCTTCTTTTAAGTCACATCTAAAAACTCACTATTTTAGACTTGCTTTTTATTGATCTTATTGTGATTTTATTGTTTTATTCCTCCTGGTTTTTCATTATTACACTTTTACATGTATATTTTATGTCTACCTAGTGTCTTTTAATTGTATGCAATTTTATGTATTGTCTGCCTTTTGCCTTTTTTAATCTGTATGTACAGTGCTTTGTAACTTGTTTTGAAAAGCGCTATATAAATAAAGGTATTATTATTATTATTATTATTCTTGGCCAACCTGCCAAAGTGCTGCTGTCTTTTTGTTTAGAAAGGCTTAACTGCCAGCTTCATCGCCCTCTATTGGGGCTACCCGAAGGAATCAGAGGAACTTTATGGCTAAAAAACAAATGGGGGACCCAACCTGCGACACCCCTGAAAGATGGCCCTTGCTGCAGCATATGTCTTCCGGACATTATAAGGGCTGTGATGGATGAAGGGGGACATTGGACAGGGAGCGTTTTTTCGAGGCGTAGATGCCTGAACGTGATAGTCTTCAGGGCCAGCAGGGAGGTAGGGGAGGGGGAGTCCCATTCTTCTATTGTAGATAGGGACGCAGTCACCTGGCTAACCTCTGGTGTCAAGGCGCCCGTTGACGCAAGTTAAACCCAAGGAGAAGAGTTTATGATGGTGATGGAATACCTCCAGATGGCTGTTGTTTTCCAATATGGCCACCGTTGTGTTTTGAAGGTAAAATGCCTTTGTTGGGCTGCTCGACCAACCCTTCATACGCTGCCCTCTTCCCATCAAAACAGAGCGCCTGCGTATCATCCACGCCCTCGACCCTCATTACGATATATGATAGATGATCCCATGTCCTTGAATCAATGCTGACCTTATGTGTCTGACGAGGCACTTATTATACCGCACTCTCTCCACAAGCGGAATACCAAGCGCGCGCACGCCTTCAATGACTTATCGTGCGACCATTAAAGTTTTTACGGGTAATTGCAAAATTTAAGGGGTCTCCTTTTTACGGCTTCATTTAAAGGCCATTAACGCGGTCACAGGGAGCAAAAACATTGGTGTTGAAGTTAATTTCCGCGGGGATCTGAAGACAATCTCTCGGCGGCGCAGCTGAAGTCACTCACTCAACGTTGTAATGCCAGTGTGTAAAGGTCGATGTGGAAGAGGCCCGGGGACCCCAGAGTGCCAGAGAGAGAAAGATTAAGATCCTGCGTATTGATAAACCATCACTGACAATACAAACAACCCGCCGGGAGTCTGTGACTTGTTTTCATTGAGTCGGATCTCTTTCACATTCCACCGGGGAGGGGTGGGGTTTAATTATAACAAACAATGTGATCGCTGTGTAGCATGGATTTATCTACACGGATATATCCACTTTTCCAGGCAAAGACACAGATGTAAAGCCGCGGGAGAGTAACCTTTCTGTTTCCTTCGTTCTTTCTTTCTTCCTAATCCGTCTGGATCAGGAATGCTCTTTGTCATTCCTGATCTCTGTAGCATAGCGCTTTCTTTCCGAACTCTGCACATTGTTAAAGGGGTGGGGCCGCTTTCTCCAGGTGCGTTTGTTTTGAAGCCCAAGAAGAATAGGAGTCAATAACAGCCTTTGATGAGCCAATATGCATTCAGAACAGGAACGCTCACCTGAAGCGGCAACTGTGCAGTTAGAGTAGTGGGACTGGTATAAAGTTGTGCATTAGTTGCAAAGTAGAATGCAATATTCCCTTGCATTGGTGTGTGTGTGTGTGTGTGTGTGTGTGTTGGGGGGGGGGGGGGGGGGGGTGTATGTATATATTATATATATTTATAAAACGGCTCTCTCAAATCAAGCAATCTGATTGGTTCACAGCCATTGTATAAATCCAATAACCCACTCCAATAACCCATGGCCATGGGTTATTGGAGTGGGTTGCGTGGTGTTGTGGCATATATCTGCGGCCTCGTGGGATAACAGCTTATCAGCGGGATATATTCGCCACAACACACTGGCTCTCATGCTATATTATATTATATAATATCGTTATAAAGCCAACAGATATCAAAGCTGGTGGGCTTTATGGAAAGAGCATGACTCAAATATGACCGTTATTATATCAAACTGGTTGTTTGTTATTGTTGTTGGTGTTTTATTACCACACAACTAACATGTAGCATGTACAGGGACCGGGTGGATTTGCGCGTAACGCCCTGCAGGGACACCCAGGAAGAAGTCAGGTGCTTGTTGTCGTCGCTTCACAGTCTTGTTGGTGTCTGTTAAACCCTTATCTATAGTCAGTGCAATAGAATAGTATATTGCGTGTGTACAATGACCTTGTGCCGCCTATACAAAGATACTGTATCTGTCACTCCGTCGCCAGGAAATATCTATGGAATCCATTGCCTCGATCTGTGTGATATCTTCCTGTGCAACCTGCAATACATTAGCTGTCATACCAGTGGTGCACTTGTTCATTGTGTGTGTAGCAGGATATCCGAGTTAGGACCCATACCGCTTTGCACAAGCCTGTCATGAATTCATTTTTATGCAACCTTTCACAAAAATGTATTATTCCGCTCCATAGGTTTCCCACAGTAAATCCATGGCATGCTTTTACAAACGCTACGATCAGTGTGAGAGATAAAGCACAGAAGCTGAGTAGGTGTCCACAGCAAAAAGAAGCCCTGCTCACATATACTGTAAATTATGTTTAGAGATATCTTTACACAGAGCATGTAACCCGGGGAACAGAGCGCGCTGCACGTCACTTTGTCTCAATATGTCATGTGGGTGGAGTAAGGTGTATGTGGGTTAAAACAACCACGTTCTGACCTCGTCCACCGAGGAGAAAAGCCCGATCTGGGCCCAGTATGTGCTGTGTAAATGAAAGCTGGAGAATATAGGGACAAACCGCCATGGTAACCGCCACTCAGCAGCACTCGCATAGCTACTGGCGAAGTCGAGCTGAACAATGGAGCGCCGCTGTGCAGCGCGTGAAGCTATTTCTCCAGTTCGCCTCCACAGTGTGAAAGCAGGACCTCCGCGTAAACGGATGAATATTAATTAAATAAATAAATAAATAAGGTCCACACATTTTGCCTTGGTGACACACACACGTGCACGTGTGTCACCGATGGGAATGAACAGGGACATTACTGCATCCTGATCTGTGTACCTACTGTATGAACTCTGACCCAACGTTTTCACCCGGGGTAAACTTCTCACTAGTAAAGTCACACTTATCACCACATTCATTAGAGGATCGTGTGCATCAGTGATCTCTCTCTCTCTCTCTCTCTCTCTCTCTCTCTCTAACTGTGATTGCTTGGCTATGCATGTGTATGTGTTCCTCTCTCCCAGCAGTACCAGTTGGCCCCTCGGAGCCCAAACGTGTGTTTGCGAGAACAACTTCATTACGCTCCTGTTACCGTGACAACACATAAATCACAGCTCGGCTACGGTCTCCAACACACCGACACACACACACACGGGGGCGCGCGCACACACACACACACCACCACCACCACCACCACCATAACCAACACACCACAGCACCGATGGCTGGGGAGAGCTTTGCTTGTAAAGCCGGCTTTGCTGTAATAGAAAGAAAAATAAAAGAAACGGCGCAAAATCCTTGGGTCAGCTCTTTACGTCTTTGGGGACAATCAAGAGAGCAGAAAAGCTGCCGCGCTGCAGACAATTTGATCATCTGCTCCTGGGCATGGGCTCTCCATTACCTGCCTGAAATAGGCGTCTCCCCGGAGGCCCCAGGCCTCATTGAACAGGAGAGGTGGGGACGGTAATTATATCTTGGTCCAACCCCAAATCGCTTCCCATTAGTCTGCTTCCAGCACATGGCGCCGATAGCCTCGATATGTCACTCTCAGCCCCCGCGTCCCTGTCCCCGTCCCCGGCCGTGTCCACATGCCGCTGCTGTAACCGTGTCCTCATTTATTAGCGCCGTAATTGCGTGTTGCCGTGTTGGTTTTGGCCCGCGTTCACTCAAACATCAGCCTGCCCCATTGTGTTTGGAAAGGAAAACGATGCTACAGAGGGGGGGGGGGGGGGGGGTGTTATGTCTGCCTCTCCTAGTCGCTTCTCCTCTCTTTCTCTCTTTCTCCCCGTCCTTTCCAAGATGGAAAAGACAGCCTCTCTGGTTCCAGCACCTGGGTGGATATTCCTCTGCGACACGCAGGGATCACACCCAAATCCACCCCCCGGCCCCATTGATGATTAATTGAAAAGCTGTTCCCATTTGCGGCGCGCCCACTCCCCACTCGATAATTAGCCCAAACAGATGGATTATGGCAGCCCAACGCGCCTCGCTACAACATCCTTTGTGCAGCAGGACGATGCAGGGGGGGGGGAGAAGGCTGCTGGCGATCAGAGAGGCCGTGTGCTACAACTGAGGTTAGAAACGGGTCGAGAAAGCACCGGGCGTCACGCAAAATACTGCGTTGCGCTCCTCCTCACACGCCTCCGGGGGTGGAAGCGTGCGTGTGCGCACACGCACGCACACGCACGCACACTAAAGGTGACCAGATTTATCTAATGAAAATCGGGGACATTTCCAGTCCGGCAATCAATATATCATAAAAATATCCAATGTTATTACCTATGAAATAATAAAGGGGGATGATTCCAGTTTCATTTATTTTGTCCATGGCCGTTGTACTGTAATAAACAGTTCAACCCCCCCCCCCACCCCCACACACACACACACACGTCATTCACTGTGCCCCTTTACAAAATGTCACTGTGTTCTTAGCAGCATTGGCCTGGCCGTCCGAACCTACAGCGCCAGATGTTTTATGAAAAGCCTCAGATCTCAAAAAGTATTTTCGGTGGAGTCCCAATTGCTTCCTCATTGTTCAAGATCTAGTGAAAGAGCTGCAGCAGAACATGTAAACAAACACTTGTTGGATGCCTGAATCAAAACATTGACTCATAGAATCCATTCTCATTCAGATATCTTGAGATGAGAACGGTCAAGGGTCCCCTTTGAAATTGACCATATGCCGGTTTTTCAAAATTCATTATTTAGCCCCCTTCCTTCCCGACAAGGTAGCATGGCATTGTTGGTCCCAATGGATGCTGTAGGTCTTACAGTCATATCCTGTAAGTATCTTCACTCGAGATTTAATAATGAGCCTGCTAGAGCTAGAGTCATATCGGCCGCAGACGCCAGTAGAAAATCGGGGACATTTTCAGGGACAGCTCCAGCCGGGGACAGGTCACCAAAAACGGGGACTGTCCCCGAAAGTCGGGGACGTCTGGTCACCTTAACGCACACACACTCTCTCACACACACACACACACACGCATGATGCCTCTCTCTCACACGTGCTATGTCTCCGCCTATTGGAAAAGACACACCTGCCTTCCCAGGGCGGCTGACCTGCAGAAGAGAGGAGCGTCGGACTGAAACACATCAGTGCAGCTGAGCGGAAAGCCGCATCCTCTGAGGGCAGTGCATGCTGGGACCTCTGAGGGCAGTGCATGCTGCCACAGAGACCTTTAATAGATAGACACCCCACTGCAGGCTCCGTCAATTGGACGAAATGGCACTCTTCCAGTCTTCTAAATGGGCGTTGTGAGAGTGAAATTATTGACTGATTGCTTATTAATTGGTTGTTGATCATTATCGACTGTTCGGTCATAGATCATTATGGAACAGAGTCGATAATGATCAACAACCAATTAATAAGCAATCAATCAATATTTGTGTTCTCACACGTGATTATCAGCTTGTGATTGGCTGACTGTGGTATGAAACTGGCTGACCAGTCAGCTAAGGGGGCGTGGCAGTGGCGAAACCTCCATGGCACAGAAACAGGAAGTGACTGGAAGTGTCTCGATTTAATATTAAAGGTCTCTAGCTGGGACCTCTGAGGGCAGTGCTGTGCATGCTGGGACCTCTGAGGTCAGTGCATGTTGGGGCCTGCAGTGCATGCTGGGACCTCTGAGGGCAGTGCATGTTGGGGCCTGCAGTGCATGCTGGGACCTGCAGTGCATGTTGGGACCTCTGAGAGCAGTGCATGCCGGGACCTCTGAGGGCAGTGCATGGTGGGACCTCTGAGAGCAGTGCATGCTGGGACCTCTGAGGGCAGTGCATGCCGGGACCTCTGAGGGCAGTGCATGCCGGGACCTCTGAGAGCAGTGCATGCTGGGACCTCTGAGGGCAGTGCATGCCGGGACCTCTGAGAGCAGTGCATGCCGGGACCTCTGAGGGCAGTGCATGTTGGGACCTGCAGTGCATGCTGTGACCTCTGAGGTCAGTGCATGTTGGGACCTGCAGTGCATGTTGGGACCTCTGAGAGCAGTGCATGCTGGGACCTCTGAGAGCAGTGCATGCTGGGACCTCTGAGAGCAGTGCATGTTGGGACCTCTGAGGGCACTGCATGCTGGGACCTCTGAGGGCACTGCATGCTGGGACCTCTGAGGGCAGTGCATGCTGGGACCTCTGAGGGCAGTGCATGCTGGGACCTCTGAGGGCACTGCATGCTGGGACCTCTGAGGGCAGTGCATGCTGGGACCTCTGAGGGCACTGCATGCTGGGACCTCTGAGGGCAGTGCATGCTGGGACCTCTGAGGGCAGTGCATGCTGGGACCTCTGAGGGCACTGCATGCTGGGACCTCTGAGGGCAGTGCATGCTGGGACCTCTGAGGGCAGTGCATGGTGGGACCATAGATATATATAAAGGCTAGATAGCTTACCCGCGCTGCCGGCCAATGGAGAGCGACGTCGTCGCATTGCGGCCATCTTGCTACAGGGAGCTACTAGGAGTTATGAGCATCTGTTGTTGGGTTAGTATGGCAACATCAGATGATCATAACTCCTAGGGAAATGGATGAAACTGCATGAAACTTTGTGCCTGAATCCCTCTCATGGCATAGATGCTTCGGTTTAATTTTGGTGTAATTTGGAGCTCATCAAAAAAATAGTGTTTTTAGTTTTTTTTTTTTTTTTTTGGTCTATCTCGGGAACGGAATATGCTTGTAATAAACCAAACCGTTTGTAAATCCGTCAAGATTTCAGCGAGTTATGAGTATTTTTGTCTGTGCAGGTCACCAGCTACCATAGAACGTACCAGAAAGGCACTGTAGCAAGATGGCGGCAGTTCAACGACGCTGGTGACTCCGCCTTAAGCCATCCAGCCTTTATATATATCTATGGATGGGACCTCTGAGAGCAGTGCATGCTGGGACCTCTGAGAGCAGTGCATGCTGGGACCTCTGAGAGCAGTGCATGCTGGGACCTCTGAGGGCACTGCATGCTGGGACCTCTGAGAGCAGTGCATGCTGGGACCTCTGAGAGCAGTGCATGCCGGGACCTCTGAGGGCACTGCATGCTGGGAACGCCGCAACCTTCCGGGGGATGGCTTCACTCCTTCCTTCAATCGCTTCGCCTGCGTTCTTTACACGGGACCGGACCTCCTCCTCTCTTCTGAGGTGGATAGTTTTTTTTCCTGCTGTGTTCACTGGTCATTCAATATGCAAGTGACGACCTGAGGTGGGAAACATACCAAAACACTTTAACAAAGCCTGGAGTCCATATATACTGTCCTGTACAGTAAGCCCTCCAAGGCTGTAGACACGTCACATTGCTATTTGACTGAGGGGCTGTTGAGTTAGTATACAGTTGCCTGAGTGTGTGTGTGTGTGTGTGTGTGTGTGTGTGTGTCTGTCCCTGGGCTGGGCAAACTGACAGCTCCCACACTGCATAGAGACACATCTCACATCCAGTATTGATGAGGCGAGCTGTAGCGATGCTCCAGCGCAGGACGCCACAATACCCGAGTGAATGGAAATGCAAAAAGTGGCACAAAGTTACTTCCCTTCTGTCTCCTCTGTCTCCTCTCTCTCTCTCTCTCTCTCTCTCTCTCACTCACTCTTTCTCCACATTCTCTTTGATTCCTCGTCCTCTCTCTCTTGATTCCAACTCCTTGAAACACTGCTTGTATAAGTATAAAAGTGCACTCATAAGAAACACGTGGAGGTTGGAATCGGCTTCTTCCTTCTCTTGGCAAGGCTTTCTCTCATGTAATTTGCTTTCAAGTTGTCAGCCTAGAAAGCATAAAAGATCTCCCCTCCCTCCCTCTCCCTGTTGCAACCTTTGCTAGTCTGACATCCATGTTGATCAGTGACGAATGACGGGAGCTATCAATAATTGAGGTGATGACAGCTTTGGGGATTTTGGTATTTTTTTGCAGTCAAGATAACGTGATTTTTCTTTCAGTCTGAAGGGAGTACAATAAGCTTGTTTATTGTCCCACTTTACATGCGGCGCCACTGCAGCGAGACAACAAGCATTAGCCTACTAGATATATTATCACGGAGACCCTGCCAAGTATTGAGGTGCTGCTCAGATCAAATAAAAGATGTGCTCTCTCTCTCTCTCTCTCTCTCTCTCTCTGCCTGCATCAGCTCCCTCTCAGGAGGCTGGCAGGGCGAGTGAGGGGGGATTTGTGTAGTGTGGGTTGTATGTGAATACTCAATGAAGATCGGCTCACTCACGGCCGTCTATAGAAATCGAGCTGAGAGGAGCGATAACGAGTCTTGTTTTCCAACGGATGAACTTGCAGCTTTGCCCCCAAACTCCAATTAGGGCCATTTAATTTGGCTCAGCAGGTGTGTGTGGTTTTGTGTGCGTACACGTGCGCTTTTGCGTATGTATGCATATTTGAGTGTGTGTGTGTGCGCGCGTGCGTGTGTGTAAGTGTGTGTGTGTGTGTGTAGGTCTGCGTGTGTGTGTGCGTGTGTGTGTGTGTGTGTGTGTGCACTTTTGTGTGCGTGCGTGCACGTGTGCGTGCGTGCGTGCGTGTGTGTGTGCACATGTGTGTGTGCATGTGTGTGTGTGTGTGCGCCCGTGCCTACAGGGCCACAGATGTACGGGGGTACAGCAGGTGTCCTTGTGGTCGGAGTGCATTATTCAGGCGCAGAGTGCAGGTGCTGCGTCTGACATGCTCTCTCAGGACTCTCATCTCTCAGCCCAGCTGCGCTTTAGCAGCAGCCATGCTCTTAGCTGGAGGAATCACGACCCGGCCACTCAATAAGCGCTCGGCTGAGAGAGCTCCTTAGCAGCACGGCTCCTCCTTTCCTTTTTTCTTTCTCTCTCTCTCTTTTTTTAATATGCTCTCAACCTCAATTCTGCAAAAAAATACTCCAAACTCCATACGTCCAAAAACGGAGACACCATGCAGTGTTGCCAGATATACAGCTAGCTGATGGTTTCCAGTCTAAAGACCAGTTCAAAAACCGTCAAAATGCACACAAAACTGCCCAAGCAACTGCAGGTCTATAATCTTTATAATAAGAATGCGAAGTGTCTAGTGTGTGTTTTGCGTGTGATGAGGCTGAATCTTTCACAAAGTGTCTGGTGACATCACCAATTGACATCATTCACTGATGACATCACTCACTGATGACATCATCATTGAGTGCTCAAGTGACATCATGGTGACATCACAAATTATATACTAGCTACTCGAAAGGTGTTATGAGTTTATGGAAAGGAAGATTAACACAAAAAAAGGACAAATATCCAAGCATGAAGTTTGTCTCCGACTTTAATTCATCAAACAAGGTAACGACATGAATTAGGTTCTGGCGCAGCACCTCAGTGGCTTAAAGCATTGGTTCCCAAACTGTGGTCTGCGGGGCTCTCCCTGGTGCTCTGCCAGAGGGCATTGGATTACTTTTTATTTTACATATAAACATTAACCCTGAGGAGTAGGCTTGGGCTGATTTTCGGAAATATCGCAATTTTGAAAATGTGCTTCCAAAGGCTGTAGCCGGTTGTTTTAAAGCCAGAGTGAAGTTTCTGGTATCATATGAATATGAAACTAGAAGAACTAAGGCATTGATTGATACCAACCATGTCATGTTATAGCTTGTCAGGAAGGTGGCTAAATAACACTCCAAAGTTAGGCGAGTATTCTGGTGAGGAAAAAAAACATTTTCAAAGGGTCTGTCCTTTTCACAGCCTAATGTTGGCAGGTGTGTGTGTGTCTGGAACTAAGTAGCCTTGTGTTTTTATTTAGCCTTTTCTGATGCTATTGCTTGGTTAAATCAGCACATGTTATTTGTTTGTATCCGACTGGTCCCTCTGAGGTCTGCTATGGTACATAGTGGTACTTGGTCTGAAAAGTTTGTGGGACCCCTGGCTTAAAGCATTGGCTTAGCCTCTATAATCAGGTCAGAAACTGTTGGCTCTTCCGAGCTGAACACACGGCCAGAACAAAGGGGCCGGTCCCCACCTACAGAAAGTGCGCTAATTGGCTCCTACACCATCCCTTTCCCTCCTATGTTTACGACAAAGCAGCCATTACTCAGGTCCAGCAGTGAGCTGTCCTTGTCTACCATAGAAATAATGATGTATCACCAATTGTGCTGCAGTGTTCTCGTATACAAGTCAAAGCATTGCCTCCATCAGGAGAGGTGTGGCTTTCCCAGTGGGATGGGTATGGTGGGTAGGACGTGGTTCTGAAAAACAAAGGTCTGGATGCGTTTAAAGACCCAGCGGAAGATGAGCAGAACACAGACGTACTGGATCCAGGCAAACTTGATGGTCTCCCAGAACCCGGGCCGATAGCTAATGACCTCCGTAGGGTAGCGGATCTCCACGTTAAGCTGGAAGGGCGAGCCGGCGGCTCGTCCCACGGTCCAGACCGGACTGGGACAGGACAGAACTGTGGTCAAGTTTCTGTCCTGGTAGGCCCCAATGATGTTGACAAGATCGTACGTACCGGCAAAGGGGCTGGAGCCGTCAATCACTGACACATTGTAAACATTGTAGAGTCCGCGGTGAGGCAGGGGCGCCTTCTGCTGCAGCCTCAGGTCTCCGCTGACGAACAGCTGGGCCCCGGGGACAGAGGACGAGTGCTGCAGGTAGGCCAGGCTCTGCATCACCACCGTGGACATCCTAAAGAGCTGGTAGCTGAAGGTGAGCAGCAGCTGCACGCCGTGCAGATGTTCCTCAGGCTTCAGAGGGAGCTGCAGGCGGAGAGTGAGGCGGTCCAACTTCCCGTCCTGGTTCTGGTCTTCCTCCCTCACGGAGACGGATGGGATCCGGAGGTTGGCCCCCTGCATGCTGTTGAAATGTGGAAAGGTGCTCCAGGCCACGTAGTCTCCCTTGGTGCTGGTTGCTGCGACCAGGAGAATCTGGTACTGGAACCTCACCACAGGCTGCTCCTCATAGGTGCTCCTCTTGATCCAGAAACCGTGGCTCCTGTATGCGACCAGCAGAGGCGGGATGTATGTCAGGCACAAAGCAGACACCAGGAACAGAGTGGCTTTCGAGCAAACGCTGGTTTTGTACCGAATAAAAGCCGGGTGAGAATAGACTTCATAGAAAGGCATGACAAAATACACAAGAGTTGGTGTAGAAAAGCAAGCTTTTGTTCCTGCAATTAGTTGGGAGTAGTGCTGTGGATCAAGAGCAACAGTCAGTCAGCTCAGCTAGGAAACATTCAAGCTAGTATGGATGCTAACACAGAAGACTAATGTTAGCAACCGCTCAGACTACAGAATAAGGACCAAACACAAGCTAACTCGGACCGAGTAAACGGCATCTATTAGCTTACGAAATTAAATTGCGTATGATGAGGCAACCAAGTTGTTTGTTTTGCTAGTTATATTAGCTTGTTACTGTAGTAGTAAGCTACGCCATCCAATCACTTTTATAGCCTCAGACTGATGACATCACTGATGACATCATCACTGATGACATCATCACTGAACGTATATAGCATCAGCCTTAGGGCAATTATTAGGTAATTAGGGCAATTAATCTGCCCTAATTAAAAAAATCCGGCTCCGTCAGGTCACCTACACGGGTTCTCTTTACACTTCCTGAAAGTTTCAGCCCGATCGCCCTATCCCAAGCCTGTTCACCCAACACAATGCAACCCAAAACAGCCCAATTGGTGGAAAACCGCCCAATCGAGGCGAGCTGGTGAGCATCTGATTAAAAGTAACTCCAGGTCTACGTGTGCATCTGTGCTGGTTATTGAAGCAGAAAGATTCCTATTGAATCTTGAAGAGAAACACAATGGTATCTCTGTTGTGTCATACGTATGTGTTACTATGGCAACTATGGCATGCTGCAACCAAGGAGTACATGTAGTTGAGTGACAGGTAGTAAGTGCATGCTTAGAGTGATAAGAAGAGAGAGAGCGAGGTATTGCTCAATAACTGCTATTATCGGTAGCCGCTCGATATGCAGAAGGCGCTGATTTTTATAGCCATCAAGTGGATACCATTATCCGTGACCATTATCATGTCTTACAGTGGAACTGTATTTGTCGACTTGCCATCATCTGCCTGCCTGTCATCATCCTGTGTGTTGTTATCTTATGTGTATGCATTATTGCGGTTGCCGTTTGGGCACTTATGTACCTGACTGACTCCTGTGATGGCCTTGCCTGTCTGTGCGTGTGCTGGTTTCTCATATTGTCTGTCTTTGCCAGAAGAGATGACTGGGGAACTAATTGGCTGATCATGGAGGAGCAGCTGACCAGATCTGGAGCAGCTGGGCCCGGTGCTCCATAGACTCTAAAAGCTCCTGGTTCTCAGTCTGTCTCTCTCCCTCCTGCCAGCACCTGCAGCTTGGTTTTGTTCTTTGCTTTATTTTCAACTTGACAAACACCCTACACTCCACTATCCACACACATCCACACTGACACTACTGACGCTACAGATCAACACTCCATACTTACCTTCTACATTTATTTATTTACATTATTATAATAAATACTTTGCACATTGCGTCCTGTTCCCTTCTTTTGCCATAACCCACAGTGCCGGGTTATGACACTCCCAATATCTGATTGCACTATTAGTATATGTCCTTTGCATACTTGTATTTATGTGGACTGTGGGCATAAATAATTTATTCAAGTGTGTGTGTGTGTGTGTGTGTGTGTGTGTGTGTGTGTGTGTGTGTGTGTGTACAGCAGGGGTGCCAACATTTTTACACTTCAGATCTACTTTTCAACAGCACAGGATGTTCCCGTCCCTCCACCCCATCCCGCTGTGACAGTACACACACCTAATAATAATAATAATAATAATAATAATAATAATAATAAATAATCGTAATACTATAATTGGAGAGCTTTGTGGAGAGTTAGTTTGTCCAGAGTTTCTCGTGTGCGTGTGCGTCCTGGTGATAGTGCATGGCCTGTGTGTAGATCTGCATCAGTAAATGTGTTTTGGGATCAGCTCGCTAAAACCCGAGCAACAGTGGAAAACTTTTACCAAGCCGGACTCGGCGGATGGTAAATTTGCACTTAAGTTTTAAAACCGCTGAAAATGAAATTTAATCATTTCCCCTGAATGACTCTTTGTGATTGCATGGCTGGAACCGCGGTGCCCCTCTTTGTTAAAAGTCTCAAAGTGTGAATTCTATGAATTCTTATCCCTCTCGAGATTTGAGTTCATTTGTTCTTGGCTGAGATGAGCACATGGGGCTCAACAGACTCTTTAGACGATCATATTTTCATGCATCGCTGCCGTTAGATTGTGGCGCTGCCGTTAGATTGTGGCAGTTTTGGATAATTACAAGGTTGTTAAGGTGCAGCGGTGTCCCAATCACTCTGCTTATGAGGAGATATGCAATCAGAGAATGAATACTTTATTTCATGCTAGATTTAAGCAGGCTGTTGGTGCTCATTTCAAAGACGTCACGCGCACAATGGCATTTTTTTTTTTTCCCCCCCGCTTTTAATTTTTAAGATCCATGCTTGCTCAATCAGAAAGCAATCAAACCGATTCACAGCAAACACACGACCAGAGCGACGTGCGGGTCGTCATTATTCATTCCCACACTACCGTTTATTTCCAATAACGCCCCCTAATGAATTGCAGAAGGCTGTTTTTCAATATAGATTTACGCAGATATGTTTTTAACGTGACGTCCAAAAATAACCTTGCAGTGCATTGAGGAAGGGGGCGGGCGGGGCACGACAGTTCCATTTATATTGTCAGAAAAATACATAAAAGCGACGAGGGCCCGAGAGAGGTGCCAGAGATAGAGGCTGGCGTTCATTATCATAATGACGCTCTACACAAAATGTCACAACCGTGACAACCTAAGCCTCCCGCTTTTTGATATAGCATCCCTTCATGCTTCTGTTCTGTCATGGCGGCGGGCGTGGAAGCTTTGAGGGGAGCGCGTTTTTCTATTTCATTTGTCACTTCACTCGGAAGGAAAGGGGACACGTCGGAATTGAGTGTAGCACGCGCGCGAGATAAACTCCGCTCGCAAGATAAATATGCTCTTTGTAGTCGTACGTTGTATGACAGGTGTGTTTGAGAGCGCGCGTCTCATGTAAAACCCTACAATGGTTCTATAAGGCAGTGACGGGCAGGGGGTGTATGTGCACACGTGTGTGTGTGTGTGTGTGTGTGTGTGTGTGTGTAGGTGTGTGTGTTTGTTTGTGTGTGTGCGTGTTTGTGTGTGTGTTAGGGATGTAGGTACTACCGGTACTACCCCCGAACCGCGGTACTATTGCTGTAGAACAGGTTCTATACTAAGATTTAAAAAGACCCGGTACTTTTCCGACCACTGCTATGACTGATAATGGTCAATATGAGCCTGTCTCTTTAAGAAATGCGCTGGAGTGAGTGACGTCATATCCACATGTCAAGCGGTGAGGAAAAGAGTTTGAGGAAAAAAAGCAGCTGAGCACTGAGCAGACCCGCGCACATTAAAAGCAAACTAGCAAAGTAGGCTATGGCTAAACACAAAGCCTCTCCCAGCCCAGTTAGTAGCAGCAGCTGTGCCCTTTCACAGTTTACATCTAACGTTATGTAGCCTACTTTCACGCATACTTCAGTCAGGGTTATCGACAGTCCATATTATTGCCTCTGCACGTTTCCCGACGCTACAGTGAGAAAATGCGCTCGTTAACTAACGTTAACTAACGTTACAGCGGACTCCGCTGTACTAACGTTACAGCGGACTCCGCAGTAACGTTAGTTAACGAGCGCTCACTGTAGCGTCGGGAAACGTGCAGAGGCAATAATATGGACTGTCGATAACCCTGACTGAAGTATGCGTGAAAGTAGCCTACATAACGTTAGATGTAAACTGTGAGTAATACTGCCTGAATGCCCCACCCATGACAAGAAGTGCTAAACTGGAAGTTGAGATTACTGAGTATAAACAATTTAGAGACATCAGCCCTGCAGAGGATCCCCTGGCATGGTGGAAGCAACACCAGACAGACCTGCCCATCTTAGCTCAGTTTGCTAGACAATATCTCTGTATTCCAGCATCAAGCTGTGCATCTGAACGTGTTTTCAGTACTTCTGGGAATATCTGCAGTCCAACAAGATCTAGACTGACCGAGGAACATGTTGACACCCTCGTTTTCTTGGCTAGGAACCTGAAGAAGACATTGGGATGGGAGGGACTGAGTGAGTAAACTGAGAGTCAGCCAAACAGTGAGTCTGTCTACCACCCATAGGAGAACTAGGGTTTAGGCTGAGTAGGCTGGGGGACAGAATGGGAATATGAAGCCATGCTGCTTGTTGAAGAAAAAAAGATTTGAGTTTCTGCTGCTATAGTGTTTTATTATATTATTATTTATTTTATTTATTTTACTTATTCCCATTTCCCACTGTTCAAAAGATTTGTGTTATGTTACTGAGTGTGTACTTATTTGACAAGTAAAAGTTAGACAGAATTTAAATGCCACCAATTATTTATTTATTGTTGTTATTGGTGTTTCTCTGAGTTTTTGCTGCTATAGGCTAGTGTTTTATGGTCATTTTATTTTCACTGGCATTACTTTATTTTACTTACCGGTATTCTCACTGCTCAAAAGGTTTGTTTTGTTCAGCATTTAAATGCCACACCAATTTATTGGTGTAATTGTTCCCAAACTCTTAAAATAAAGCCAAATCTTGACATTGGACAGTTTCACTTTTTTTTTTAACAAAAAGTATCGAAAAGTATCGAAAGTATCGAAATACAAATTGGTACCGGCACCGAAACAGAAATTTAGTACCGCTACAACCCTAGTGTGTGTGTGTGCGCGTGTGTGTGTTTGAGCGTGTAGGTGCTTTGGGCTGTATGTGGCAGCTGACGGGAGAAGAGGCCGGTGAACTTGAGTGGTGCGGTTGCATGTGACCTGTGGTGCTGTGACCTTTCAACCTGTCCACAGGAGGGGGTCAGCGAGCCGGGGAGCGGTGCTGACACATTATTCCCCCCCGACCACTCACAGTCACATGGTGGGAAACCTGCAGAGAAAGCAGTAACTAAATTCTGACCACCAGCGCCGTTCCATAAATATGTCACTAGGCCTTTGAAGGTAGAAAGGAAAGGATTGCCAATGTAAGCCTACTGTATCTTGTTTGAGAAATGCTGGTGGATCACATAGAGTTGGAATCATATTAATATTACTACATCCTCACATCAAAGTGATGTTGAACTTTGGTAGTAGCCTGCAGGACTGATAAAACAGATTCTGCCAATATACTGTATAAAAGGACATCCCTCACTTTTTCCACCTATTTACAATAATCACGCTATTTTCTTCATTCCATTGACATTTTGCGTGTTACACTTAATTGACGGAATTAGCGGAAAGGTTAATTTCTTTCTGATTTTCCCCCCATTTTCTCCCCAATAATTGGCCAATTTCCCCCTGCTGCAGCGGTCGCTGCTCCACCCCCTCTGCCGATCTGGGGAGAACCATAAACTAGCGCTTCCTCCGACACATGCGCAGTTGCCAGCCGCCTCTTTTCAGTGGGAGCTGTCACCGGCAGGACGTAGCACGTGGGAGGATCACGCTATTCCCACCAGTTCCCTTCCGCCCCGAACAGGCACCCCGACCGACCAGAGGAGGCGCTATTGCAGCGACCAGGACACATACCCCTAATCCGGCTCAAACTGAAAGGTTTGTAAGGTAAACATACAGAAAGGAATTCACGTAATATTGTCACAATGCTTTCTTTGCATTTGTGTGCTAGAAGTATCAGACCTGTTTCGCCATACAATGGCAGTGAAAGGAGAGATAAAAACAAAAACACAATTCTCCAATCTCCAGATCTACCAGAGCAACAGATTGATGGGGTTTTAGCATGTCCAGGATCAAGCTAAGGTACATGGACACAACATGGCATCATTCTCATCATCCGCTGCCTTGCACAGTGGATCTGAGCTAGAAGTCAAACATGCAGCATTCAGTGCAGACTAGGTGAGTGACTTAAGTAGTGAGGGCTTATTGTCTGCCGTGTCATCCAACGACAACGAAACCAACAAAAGCGCCGACATATCTCAACAGGAGAGACCGGTCTCATGTTGAACAGAAGAACAGAAGATTTCGCTCCACGTGCCAGACAAGACCTTTGAAAGGGAGGAGGCTATTTCGTACGTGTGCTAATCCATTTCAAGCTCAGCCTGCAATATCCACACGGTTGTCAGTCCGATTCAGCGCACCGCCACAAGACGAGTCGAGAGCATCCAAACACTTGGGAGCGATAGAGGAGACGCCGCCGCCGCCGCCGATCTCCTGGCTTTCCTGCTTCTTGCTCGGCGTCCGCCAAAAAAGCAGATTTTCGGAATCCATCAATCCATCAACGGCCCATCCGCTCTGACGGAAACCGAGTGCCAGGGGAGGATAAGGCCTCTAGATAAATCGTCTCACTCTATCAACATAAGAGAGCAAGTCCCGAGCGCACTGCAGTGCACTCGGGGAAGCTCTTAATCCCCCCACACTCCTGCCCCCACGGGGGGGGGGGGAGCGCATTCTGGGCCGCTGCACTCCCACTCCGAGGGATAAAGAGATGAAATTTAGCGGGACAGTGCCGAGTCAGGATATCATCCGGTTCCAGCGGTGAGTGCAATAACTTCATGCTGACAAAAACTATCACCTCTCCCACTCGTAAAACCCGCTCACAAGGTCGAGAGAGAGGAGCCCCCTCCTCCTCCTCCTCCTCCTCCTCCTCCTCCTCCTCCTCCTCCTCCTCCTCCTCCTCCTCCTCCTCCTCCTCCTCCTCCTCCTCCTCCTCCTCCTCCTCCTCCTCCTCCTCCTCCTCCTCCTCCTCCTCCTCCTCCTCCTCCTCCTCCTCCTCCTCCTCCTCCTCCTCCTCCTCCTCCTCCTCCTCCTCCTCCTCCTCCTCCTCCTCCTCCTCCTCCTCCTCCTCCTCCTCCTCCTCCTCCTCCTCCTCCTCCTCCTCCTCCTCCTCCTCCTCCTCCTCCTCCTCCTCCTCCTCCTCCTCTGCCACTCTGTTTTGACCAGTGCCACCGCTCCAGGGCCCACGTCTTGGCGGAGCGCTGCTTTTCTCTCTCAGGCTCAAGTCATCAGGCCATTGTCAGCTTAATAAGCATTACGGCCCGTCAAAGTGACAGCGTCTTGGTTTGAAGTGACGGCGAATTTGCCGTTACATTCCGGACCGGAGTGGCTTTATAGGTTTTGTTAGCCTGTGCTCTTTTTTTCTTAATCTACACGAGACACACACACACTTCTCGCTCCTGAGAAGGAAATAGCATTTAAGCTCCTGGGAAAATATCTTGACTGTGCTGGGAAAAACACAGTTCAGAGGAATTCAGCGGGACATGCTTGTTGAGTAGCCCACGGCTTGCGTGAGTGGCTAACTGTTAGTGGTGTAACCTTTGCCGTCGCCATAGCTACGGCGGTCGACCTTGGGAAGCCGAATCCGAAGCCGGAAGAACGCCGTCGGGGGGGGGTCGTCGTATTTTTCCCCGGGTTACAAGGCGCCCGCCTCCCTCGCTTGTCAGAGGAGTTCGAGGTTCCAAGTCACTTCGGGTCATAACGAGTCATTACGTTCAGATGTGATGAGACAGGCAGCGGCGTCAGTTATCTCATTAAGATTTGCTGGAGTTCGCCCTTCCTTCACCGAAGCTTACAACGATGTGGGTGTTTGTTTACGCGCTTGTGAGGGCTTCATTTTTTCTGTTCAGTTATTGAACATGCATAAAAACTCTGATTATTGCAACGTTCGGTATATTTCAGGAAAATCTCTCGGACCATAGCCATTAACGCTATTCCAAAGCTCAGGTCATGCCTAGTAGTCTTTCATTGATTTCCCCTTACATTTATGCATCTGTCAAGCACTCGCACTTTTCCATGCCTCCATCACAGCGCAGGCTACGCTACGCTAATGGCGTTTTGGAGGAGCGAAAGAAGGGACACGGTGTCGTCTAACACTATGTTTTTCTTCCGCGCTCATAAACCCCCTGGCAGGGGCTGTTGTTAATGTGGTGTCCTCTGATGCAACTTTTACGACGGGGCATTTGTTACAGTGCGTGTGTGCGTGTGCGTGTTCCCGATCCCCGCGACTCGCCCGCGCTCTATGCTAATTAGCCCGACTAAAATCTAATGGAGTATGCCGGCGAAGTAAATCAAGTATTACACTTCTTCTTTTTTATCTCGCCGCTGCTGTTGCATTGTGGTAGATGTACAATGATCCCATTCTAATGATGATGAATTCACAACTCTATTTTCACCTCATTACGGGGGAGATACCATCGCCACAGCATCTGCGGACTATAGGACTTTGAGATACCAAAACAATTGGCTTTTGGGTGGCGGTGGAGCAGGGGGGGGGGGGGGGGGGGTGGGAGGAGGGTCAGAGCAGGGATAACGACAACGGGATCAAAGGAGTTGGAAAATAACGACCGTAAAACAACAGCGACGCCATCTTTCTTTGTCTTTGTCTCTCGGCCATTTATTGCAGCGGGAAATCAATGGCGCCACAATGTGACCGCGCCAAAAGAAAAACTCCTCTGCTTATGCAGGGGATTGAGCCGTCGCCATGACAGCCGTCAGGAGTAATGATGGAAACAAACTCTAAAGTCCTTCTGGAAATAGCTGCGGGGTCATCTGGCCTGCCCGCACCGACGCGTTCTCGCACGCGCTGCAACAACACAACACAACAGTGGTGGGGCAGATTGCAGTATTCCCTCCATCTCCGTCCACGATGTCCAAAACGATCGCCGCGTACGTCTTCCTCGAGCCGTCCCGGCGATCC
The DNA here is from genome assembly GCF_964638095.1 of Poromitra crassiceps. Classification (NCBI taxonomy): domain Eukaryota; kingdom Metazoa; phylum Chordata; class Actinopteri; order Beryciformes; family Melamphaidae; genus Poromitra; species Poromitra crassiceps. The sequence goes on from NC_139632.1 coordinate 11,178,029, forward strand.
GTCTTCCCGCGTCTGATATGATAATCTGTTTCTGATCCGCATGTAAATAACAGCCTTGCGCCGCTCTGCGAAGACGATCTGGAACGTGCAGAATCTATATAAGCCGGGCTACCGGCAAATTAAGGGCATTAATCAGGGAGGACAAAAGGACAGCGCGGGCCGTTTACACACAGTCCCAGGCGGCACGAGGGAGTCTGCTGCGTTATCTCCAAAGGTCAAAGGTCAGTCCTCCTCCAGCTGACATTGGTGCTTTTGTTGTTCCCTATCGGGATGTGACAGGTGGCCAGCCCGTTACGGTGTTTGCCTTTTGCACGTTCCCTGGCACCGTGGCGGTGTCTCTCCTGCAAACGGGCCTTATCAATCTCCGCAAATCTAACTACCGGGATATGTAGTATTGCAACCAAGAACTGTATGTGTGCGTGCGTGTGTGTGTGTGTGTGTGTGTGTGTGTGTGTGTGTTGGCCGGACGAGATTCCCCGTTGTTGCATTGTCTGCGAGTCACTTCTGTAACCCCCCCCCCCCCCCTTTTGGCAATGTGACAGATTTATTCAAAAGGATACTGGCTTGCTTTTATGGCGTCCATTATGAAAGCTAATCCAATCATGTCCCCGTCTTAAATTTGGAACATTTTACAGCCGGCCGCCCGGAAAAGAGAGCGATTCTCGCATTGCCGATCGGCAACATGTCTTTTTAGCTGGCGTAAATACCTTTTGGGCTGTGATTGATCCTCTTTTCCGGGCTTTAAAGGCGCGGCGCAGACACAATGCTCGTGATGTATTCAAGGGCATCTGATTGTCATTACAGCACCATCTAACTCTGAATCATAGCACAACACCTAATGGCTTATTACAGGAGTGTATGCTAAATTAAACATTACTGCATCAATAAATGTTGCTTGGCATTAACCTGACAGTGCTTCATAAATATTGTGTGTTATCCCCTAGCCTGCGCCCCGCACCCTCCTGCATCCACCCTCACATGCACAGTAGGAGGCAACGCAGCGTGCCCCTCGTCCCCTTATTCCCATAATGCACTGGAATCACATAAATTAGCATTCAATAATTTTCAATTTCCCAAATTATCTTTCAAATATTCTAATTGGCAAGCACGTCGCAGCGTTGCACACCTTTTTCGGCAGATGGGTGCGCGTGTCGGCCAATTTAAGCAACGAGCAATTACACATTACACACACTGGCATTCCCATTTCCATCACCCAAAGCGCTTCCTGCTGCCGCTGCACCACCCGCACAGAGCACCACCCGCACAGAGCGCTTGACGTTTATTCCACAGAGGGCTTGACTTTACAGGTGGTGAAGGGCTTATTGAGGTATTGAGGATGTTGAGCCAATTTCCCAGCTAAAGTAAGCTCTCCTTGGAAGGTTAATACATGACACGGATATTCCCCAAACACTTTTAAAGGTTCTGCAGACGGCCTGAAATGACACCGTTTTAAACGATTGTTAAAAATCGTACATAACGACGACTCAACTCAGGACAACAATTAGCATTCATCACAGTGTGACGTGAAACACTGTTTTCCACATGGAACACAAACAGTAAATTACCTCGGGGAGTCGACACTCATCTTAATCCTACTGGAAGATGTGAAGTCCTTTTATAAGACATGGTGCTTTCAGCGAGGCAATCTGATCACAAATGTTTTCCAACACTGCTACAGTTTATTCCCATTCATTAGGACTATAGGATATCGAGATTATAAATGGTTGCTGCTGTATGCTCTGTTTTGAGGTTACCAGGGAGCAATGTAATTATCGTTGCTGCTTTGTCTTTCTTTGTGTTTATTTAGCTCCTTCTTCATTCTTATGGATTTATAGCACTTTAAAGTACTTACAGTAGGCGTTAGTAGCCTTCATATCATAATATATCCGGGTCCTGGATATTATGTTTCTTTAAGTTGATTATGGCAAGGTTAGGAATGGAGCTACGTAGCTACAGGGCTTAGCTTAGTATTATTATGCCAATAATGCAATACACTTGACACCATAGTGAATGAAAACACAACTTAATATATGTGCTGTTTCCTCCATGCTTATTGATAAAGGGTGGATGGTGCACTTTTTAAAAGCTTGTATTGATAGGGTGTGTTTATACAGTATGTATGGCGACATGTTCATCATGCGTGGAAAAAGAAGGGTCCCGTGTATCCGGGGAAAGTTGCCTGAGCTCCAAAACTCTTTTCCAGCAATGACAATGGTTCTTTCACACATTCCCAACCGCAGTCATTTACCGTCGGTCACTGAGCGGCTTCACTGAAGCAGTCGGGGGGGGTCAGCGCTTTGCTCAAGGGCACTTTGGCATTAGCCATTGACTTTCCCGTTGTTTCCCATTTTCAGAAAACCAGGCGCAAAATAAGCCAAAACGAGAGAGAACAAAAATAACAACCAGATCGCGTGCGATCAGAGAGAGGAGGATTTGAAGAAAAATAATCTATTTGTCCAGCTTGCCGTGTGCGTCTGTGTCTGTATGTGCGTGCCTGTGTGTGTGTGTGTGTACTGTCTGTAGGTGTGTGTGTGTGTGTGTGTGTGTGTGTGTGTGTGTGTGTGTGTAGGTGTGTGTGTGTGTGTAGGTGTGTGTTTCTTTTCCACAGAGCCGCTCAAGCAGTCATCCACTGCCCTGAGGCCCTGTCACCCCTAACTGGCTCTTGGGCCCGGGCACTCTGCAGCCAAACAAGCCAGCAGCAGCTCATTAAGTGGCCATACTGTGTGCTCGGGTGGCCATGACAGTCTGTCACCTGACACATCCAGCTCTGGACTGCACTCAGGTCACAACTGTGAAGGTCCTGCCAGCGACAACTCACGGGGGCCACGTGTCAGAAATGCAAAGATCACGGAAAAACAGTTGAAAATAAAGAGAATAGAAGCGAGATTCACTATACTTTTAGTGCCCATGCTGACATTATATAGGATGAGATGTGTGCGTGATCGTGCATAATGGGCATGTCGGTGATACGGTGCTCAGTGGGGTTTCGTTGCTAATACATACATGTACGCTGACTGGAAGGTTTTTCATAATTTAGTGTACATGCATGAGAATGGAAAACCAGGGGGGGAAATAAGATAAGATTGCTAACTAGCTCCCTGGTTACCATTATCGTTGCAACCGATAAAGCGTGAGTTGTGCTTCAGGGGAATGATCACTGTTGGAAACACAGTGATCATAACTAATTGTGCTAGATCACGGATAGCACTGGCCATTGTATGTGCATGAGGGAATAAGCCTATAAGCTTAACATGTTCAAGGACTTGGTCATTTATTCATGATCCTTTTGTCGGTAATACAGAGGTGATACGGGGGACATTGTCTGTTTTCATTTTTTTTTAAATGTCTGCTATGCATCCACCTTTATCGGCTTAATGTAAATGTAAAGTACAGTAGAGAGGACGGTCTAATCTCCTTAATCCAATTTTACTCGTGTTGGAGACACGGCTGAAGGCAGGTAAAGATAATACACGCACGTAGCTGAACGCAGCAGATGGCTTGATCAGCATTAGCATGTTCCTGTCATATACTGTATGTGCCAGCGCCTCATCACCGTTCATGTCGACTCATAATGTGGACATATCAGAGGAAGGTTGTTATGTACCGTAATCCCTGCCATGATGGACTTTTTCCCCCGCACGGATGAAGAACGCTGCCTTCTTGTAGCACTAACAACATTCCTTCCTATCCATTTCCTCTCATGTCTCTGAGACATGTAGGTGTTCTACAGAACCCAGGTTTGTGCTCCAAAGAGTGTCAAGATTGATCAAGCTCCAAACAGCAAAGGAACCCACAGGCAAACCACAACCCTCCTAAGAAATCTTCCCCCTCATCAAATATTAAGGTTAACCTACAGTACAGATGTAGGTTGCCCACAGCAGGTTCATGTATTGGAGTACACACAGCCCGGTCCTTGTGTGAGGGCGAAACCCGATCAAACATTTAGCGCTACTACAGTACGTGCTCCATGTACTGGGGTGTGGAGGTACTAGCTGTCGTCTGGGAATCGGAAGGTTCCCGGTTCGAGGCTGCGGCTCCTCCCCGTAGTGTGCGTCCCTGAGCAAGGCACTGGACCCCGAACTGCTCCCAACGAGCTGATTAGCACCTTGCATGGCTGCCGCTGCCTTTCGGTGTGTGAAAGTGAGTGTGAAGGGGTGAACGTGAGGTGCTAATTGTAAAGCACTTTTGTAAAAGCGCTCTATATATTATGCTCCAAGATTGCTCTTTCCAATATGCATCTTTCCCGAGTCTATTTCCAGCCATTTGAGAACTCACATCTTGTCCACTCTTCCTGCCTCACGACACGTCGGGCGGCTGTAGCTCAGGAGGTAGAGCGGTTGTCCACTAATCGCTTTGGATAAAAGAGGTCGGTGGTTCGATTCCCGCCTCCTCCAAGTCTGCATGTCGAAGTGGCCTTGGGCAAGATACTGAACCCCAAATTGCTCCCGGTGGTGTGCCAGCACCCTGCGTGGTAGACTGCCGCCATCGGTGTATGAATGGGTGAATGTACCTACAGTATTGATTGTATATAAATGCAGGCCATTTACCACGTCATTTCATTTATTTTTTGTATTCTTTATCAAGGACAAGATGAAGAGAAAGTGTCTACAACATGATTCTTACCTGAACATATTATCCTACGCTGGGCGCCTTGAACTCGCCGCACTTCGGCTCCGATTCAAAGTAAATGCGTCGTCGCTTCTTTCCGAGACATTCATGACAGCCATGTTTACAGATTGCAATGCAGTTATTGGTTTTCACTTCTCAATAGCTTCTTGGGGAGATACGAATATATAGCTCCGTCTATATGTGATGAATACATGACACTCACCATAAAGGAGAGAGCGAGATGTGGATATGGGTTGCCAGGGAACACACTGAGTTCTTGCTTGTAAAAAAAAAAAAAATGGGGGGAGGGGGGGAAGCAATTACTTGCTGTGACCTTGCCTTCAGTTCTCTTCAAATAAGTTTGGACTGGTTTTTGCAGGAAGTACATGACGGGAAAATATTCGTATTAACATCCCATGTGGGAATGGCAATTTGGTGATGTTAACGCTACATCAATGATGTGTATCGACTGCCAACTCTCCTTCCCATTTGCAAGACAATGAACCGAGATGTAGGTCTTTACATAACCAGCTTGGAAGGAGAGTTGCTGGACTGTGTTATTTTGTCAGAAGTAGACCCCCCCCCCCCTTCCCCCCTGTCCATTTGTGGAAAGTGAGCCTCTCGCAAGGACACGTACACCTAGAGACACAATCAAGTGCCCAAGTGCCTGGCAGCCATGCTGGGAAGCAGAGCAGGAGGACAATCAACAATGCCCTTCCGCCCAGAACAAGCAACCCAGTTGTGCCAATTGCTTTTGTTCAGGAAGGGGACCAAAGCAGACCATCCTCAGCAGGAAAAATGACAACGTAGGTCTATTTTCCAGGTTGTTAAAACAACAAATGTTGCCCCCCTGGCCACGACCGCTACAGAGGTTGCCGCAGTCTCATAGTTAAATAATGCAGAAAAGCAGCTTGGGAGATGGGATGGGCTGGGTTTGGGTGGATCTGTGGTAGCTGTGCTCTCGTCTTTCAACTTAGCCGTCTTCAAAGCGCTGGTTCGCCTCCTGAGATGTTCCGTTTTTATTTTTTTAACGTTTTTTTTGTTTTGTTTCCCGACTGACCAGAGGAGGCGCTAGTGCAGCGAAAAGGACACATACTGTAACCTTAATCCAGCTTCCCACCCACAGACACAGCAAGTTTGAGTTGGAATCAGTGGACATAGTGTGGCGGGCACAACAGAGACAACAAAGAAACATTCACCCTATGACCTCGTGGGATTAGAGAGTTCACAGAGTTCCGGGTTAGTTCAGACGAGTTAGCCGGAGGGGCTAACACAAGCAATGCTTAGCATGCCATGTCTAGTGTGGTGTTGGAATAAATATCCATTGGATCCAGAGATACTGTCTTCTCTTTCCGGCGCACCCCACAATGTATTCTGTCATTCTGGTATGAGGACGTGTTGGAATGAAGACAATGGAAGCTTCCACCAAGGAGGCAGCCCATAGGACTGGCAGATGCTGCTGGACGTGGACCAATGGCTTACAGTTCCATCAGAGAAGATAACCATCACCAACTCTCAGCACATGGTACACTTTGTGGAGCTCACAGTCCCTTGGGAGGATGCTGTGCAGGAGGCCTTGGAAAGAAACACACTGTGATACACAGAGCGAAGGCAGAACAGCAGGGCTGGAGAGCAAAGATCTGCCCAGTAGAAGTTGGATGTTGGGGCTTCGTGGCAACATCGTCTGTACAGATGCAGCCATCTTCAGTTGGCTTCTGGGCTATGACAGGTCCTCCTCGGCAGGTTCCTGGTTGGTCCCTTGGCAGAGTAAACAAAGATAACATAGAAACATAACTTAATATACTTAACAGAGCATGTGAGCAGAGCGTGGGGCGAGCGGGGGGATTTTGGCTTGAGCGGTGAGCGGGGACCAGAGCGGTACCGGAGCGAAAGTTGGAGCGGCACCGATCACCCGCTCAGTAGCGCTCCAGTTTCGATCACAACATGTTCAAACCAGAATGCATCGGTGCGTGGCCATGTGCACGCCCACTATTTTCTTGCCAGCTGCTGCGAGACGAGAAGGAAGAGAAACGAACATGCAGCTGACTCTGCTGAGCTCATGTTATTTGTGGTGAGCGATGCCCATTGTGTGCCCAGGCGTTTAAACGCAAATTAAAACACCCTGGCCTTTTGATCTTTTTTATTCTTTTGGGCGGAGCGGAGCGGTGAGTGCGAGCAGGTGAAATCTGTATCGAGCGGGGAGCGGTCTGGAGCGGAGCGGCCGGCAGTGGCCGTGAGCGCTGGACCGGGTGGAAAGGGCCGCTCCATGAGCGAGGAGCGGTAATTATCACCGCTCCACTCCGCTCACATGCTCTGATACTTAAACTTAACTTATCACTTGAACCAATTCAACCTCTTGATAAACAATATATACATGTAGATGTAGATAATTTGTTTCTCTAGCAGTGGTAGCCAACACGGTGCACGTACGCCTGGTCGCCTGCAGGGTACCAATGAGTCGCCCGCAGGCCATAAAACTGTAACAAACCATCTGGCTGTGTCAGGTGACTACGCCAGGCTGTGTCAGGTGACTACGCCAGGCCATCAAGGAAACAGGGGTGGCAGAGTGGAGTAGCCAGTGGCTCTGGCTGAAGAGGAAAGAGCCCAGCTGCTCTCCCAAATGAGCTGGAGAGGCAGATGCAGGGGATGTGTGTGTGTGTGTGTGTGTGTGTGTGTGTGTGTGTGGGGGGGGGGGGGGGGTTCTCAGACACCACGATGCACTGCTGAGCCTACTGGAGACGTCACTGGCCCAGTCGGCGAAAGCAGGAGCCCACTTGACAACCCCAATGACGTGTCTGCCCGGTCTTTCTCAAGCGCAGGTCAGTGCTTAATCCTTCCATCATCACCGGAAGCACACAAGTTTAAGTGGTGGCACTTTAGATTTTAACATCACGTCCTATATATTTGAGAACATTCAGGTCAGTGCAAACGGGCAGTGGTGGCCCAATGGTTAGAGAAGCGAGCT
>NC_139632.1:11190601-11218336 GCF_964638095.1 Poromitra crassiceps
GTGTGTGTGTGTGTGTGTGTGTGTGTGTGTGTGTGTGTGTGTGTGTGTGTGTGTGTGTGTGTGTGTGTGTGTGTGTGTGTGCGTCTGTGTCTGTGTGCCGGCCCAGTAGATGCATGTCTCCTTGGTATTTAAGAGTAAATAGACAAAAGAGCGATGTGGTGTGGCCCGTGGGAAATTGGTGTCACTTTCCGCAAATTAGCCGGTGCTTCGTGAACTGAACGGAACAGAATAATTTGTGGTTGATGACTTGGGCCAGCAGGTTTGCTCTTTGCATACACCCCACCCCCCTCCCTCCATCTTAGGCCAGTCTGCTGGAGTGGTTTGACACTTCTGGGTTAGTTCTTGCTGGTGAGGCATTTTTTAGGGTTCACTGGTAAATTGATACACGAGGACGACATGTTTCTATTCGCAACATAATAGCCCCGTGGATTCCTGTCTCCGGAATGAAGGAGCACGGTTTGAATTCAGCATTACATTATAGAGGTGATATAGCGACGCCACCTCTCTCTCTCTCTCTCTCTCTCTCTCTCTCTCTCTAAACCAGACAAACAAGTATTGTGCCACATTGTCATCACTACATAAGATGCAAGGCTTAAGGTCCTTACACATCAAGAGCGATGCGAATATACGGCACGAAATTGCGATGCGAGTTTTGACCCACCTGTCAATCACAGCCACAGATGTGTACACGTCGGAAGCGAATTTCTGAAAAATCGACCGTGGTTCGAAAAAATAAACACCGCAATAATGCTGGGCGAAACTTCGCCGTTGCTATGCACGGTTGCATTGACTGATATAGGTTCGGAAAATATTATTGACGTGCAAATTAATCGCACGAAAAAAACGTGCTCGGTGTGTAAGGACCTTTAATCTTAGAAATCTGTCTGGCAATCAAGAGCCCTTTTCAGACATGGAGTGAACTCCTGAGATATCCAGAGGTCACTCGGATGGGGTGTACTATATGTAGAGTATAAACACAATTGTCCGTTGTGAGCGTGCAGCCGTGCAAATGGTTCTTAACCACCCAAGCCCCTTTCATTCATCCCTCTCTCCCCTCTGCAGCCAACGCCCATTTCAGGTTATATCACCCATTCATTGTTATGCACGCCCCTTTCATTCATGCTTGTCTCACCATCCATTCACAGTCTCCCACGCTCCCCCTCTCTGGCCAATACCCAATCAGATCAAGCCACTCCATTTCCCTCGCTTTTTCTGCTGGCCAATCACTTAACCGGAGTAGTATATCAGAACCCATGTTTTTTTACTATGTTGTAACTCACCTATGTGCTGTCACCACTCAGCTGCTGATCATCGCTGAAGCAGTTGTTTCGTCCCACCTCCTCCCCTGACCACCACCAATGTCATGACTCCTGAAGAATTCCCTATGGGGGATTCTCTATCCTATAAATCACTGACTAATTTGTTTATTGTATCATTCAAGTTTATTTAAACCTTCTTTCTAGTCTCTCATTATTGAACTACATGTATGTCCGTGTCACTCGCAGAGCAGTATATTTGAATAGTAATGTCGAGTGAGCAAGTGGGCATGTTGATGACTTTGGGATTATTTCTGTTATATTGTTAAATGGCACTTTTACAAACCATTAATGTTCCCGTGCGATTTCATTTCATGAATGTGGCTGGATTATTTTGGAAGAGAAAATGCCAATTGGTGAGAACTGTAAAAGTTGAATGGTTTCTTTTCCTCCCGGTCTGCCTGTCTGTCTTGTATCATGTAAATGCAACAAGATAATGGTGTTGTGATATATTTGAGTGATAACTTTTGTGGGGAGAAATAAATAAAAAATGGGTTAGATATGTTGTCAACCTGCCTGTCAAATCGCTTTTTCCAGCCTTTGACGTTACCGCAACCACTATTTGGCAGGGTGGCAGGCAACCTTTTGATACATCGCAAACGGCTCACTTTTTGGCACATCGTCACCCCATCTTTTCTAACCTGTTTCTAACCCTATCACCAGAATAATGCGATTTCTTTTTCATGGAGTGGAAAATTGCTTTCTATATCTCTGATGTAGTCTACATTGAAGAAGGGAATTAAAAGTCAGTTTCGCATAAACAGCACACTACGCCAAGGGTTCCCAAACTTTTCAGCCCCCGAACCCCAAAATAACAGTGCCAGAGGCTCGCGACCCCCACTATCCTCTGAGGGGGTTGAAGCATACAAAATGTGCGCACATGAGAATTTCGTAAACAAAACAAAACTATTATGGTTAAAATGTGCTCTTTTTAATTGTTTTTAAATTGTTTTTTAAAATCATCTCGTGACCCACTCAGTGGTGTCCCGCGACCCCCCCGGGGGGTCCCGACCCCCACTTTGAGAACCACTACACACACACACACACACACACACACACACACACACACACACACACACACACACACACACACACTTATCTTGCCTCTCTTTGCTTAGATTGGATTGGAAAGAGTTTAACAGGCAAAGTTTCTCGGAGCCGGAGTATCCGCGTGGGGAAGCTGGCTGTGGAGTGAATGGATGAGACTCAGTAAAAAGGGAGAGGCAGAGAAAGTGGTTGCAGAGAGAAGAGGAAAGGTCGATCTGTCTTCAGATTGTGCGTCCTCTCTCTCCATACAGGCTGTGTGGAAATAGAAATGCCATTGAAATATTACACGGCAAGGAACGAAACAAGTACAGTAAAAGCCTTTTTTTTTTTTGTAAGGGCCACAGCTCATGTAAAACAAGAGAGACCTTTATTCGGAGCTTTCTGTGTATATAAAATGGGAGTTTGGCGGATGAGTTGGCTATATAAAACCTGTGCACGCCCCGATAGGGGAAACTTCAAAGCGGCCACATTACCATTTCAGACAAACTGGGCCAGCAGTAGCCCAAAGGTTAGACAAGCAAGCTTGTGACCAGACAGCTGCCATTTCAATTCCCAAGACTGGCTGGAACGTATATATGATCTCATCCTTATTTTTGTATTTTTGCTTTTTCTATGTTGGCCTGTAGCGTATCACGGGGGGAAATCATCGTTATGATATTGAAGCTTTGGGACTTTAATATTTCGATGGTATTTCGACGGTATAATAGTTATTTGGTGTTTCTAATACGCTTAAAAGGACTGTGACAAGAACATTGGCACCAAAATAGACTGAGAGTTTTTAATTTTAACCACACTAGCCCTATGCTCAGAAATAATCTGGTCACCTAACACTAAAATCATCTCTGTCTCCAGTAGATAGTGTGCACGCTAATCAGAAACGATTAGCATAATCCTAAAAGTGAGAAAATCATAATTTAGCAGCTCTAAGGCTGGATGGTCTAAGGCTGCGATTATCTACCGGAGACACAGAGATTACTTTGTGGCCAATCCTCTCATCGGATTGACCGATGGGCCAATATCCCAAAAAGTGTAGTCCTTCGGGTTAATATGTTGATTCAAACTTGCCTCTTTTTTTAGTAATGCAATGATAAGTAATACTCATTTTACCCATATTCTGTCTTTTGTATCCTCGACAATAATAATACAAATGGTTTACTACAAAAACTTTCCATTCAGATCTTGGACTGCAGGAAGTATGTTTTATGGTTTGTCCAAAAATAGAGGCATGTGCATAAACCCTTCTGCTTCAGACTTGACTTTCTTTTACACTTAGTGATATTCACTCTTGAGAGGAAGTGGGAAATAAATTCAGCAAACTTAGTCTTATTTTCAAGAACAACATAATGCTCCGTTCTGTGTAATAGCCTATAGGCACTCATCTAAAAGGCGATGTGGATGTGAATAAGCCAATTTGGCTGACTCATAACCATTAAAATTGACTTCCTTTCATGAAGTTTATATTCTTTTGAATTTCAATTCAGCCTTTCAAAAGACATCGAATTATTATGCCGATCCACACTCCAACACAGACAACACTAAATTTCACATTGGCTTAGTATACTTCTATGAATTAAACTAATTTCTACAAATTAACATTATGACGCTAAATTCTATTGATAGCAGCCTGAAGCTATCTACATGAGTGGTAGCCAGACGGTGAGACATAAATGACTAAAAATCATTTGGCGAATTGATTTGCATATCTGTGATATGTTCATCTGCATAAACTGAAGCCAGTATTTCTCTCCCGTTAAGTCTATATTAAAGGTCCCATATCATGTAAAACTGCATTTCTCTTGCCTCTTTGATTATAGAGGAATTGGATGTGCTATCTACTAGATGCACACAATCCATAGAAAAGTGAGCCTTGAAGCAAGCCATTTGGACTTCTGTAACTTTATGAAGTTATTATACCATTATAACTAAAGTTTGGCAACAACAGACCAGCCTCAATCAGTCATTCAATCAATCAATCAATCACTAGCTCCACCCCAATTCAATCACTCGCTCCACCCTAAATATACGCCCCAAACCATGAATCTTTCTCGCTCTCCTCTCAGTTCAACTCCTCCCTCTCACCCAAACCTTTAATCTTTCATCTCATCATAGGAACCACATGGGATAAGATGGAGCCATGAAGACCATGAAGAGCATCCATCGGTGAGGCAGTTCCCCCACCCAGAGACTCATTCCCTGGTTCCTTGAGACACCTACTCATATACTGTATGCGTTCGAGTCATCCCTTCGTTTTGACACCTTCATCCCTTCCCCTCGATCCCTTCATCCCTTCCCCTCCACCCCTTCCTAATAAACTATTTAATCCATTGTGGCGTGGTCTTAGTGAAGTATGAAATAATACAGTAGACTAACAAAGTTTTTTCTTTCTTTCCCCAAAGCAGTTGAGCAGTTGTCATTGTTTATTAGCGGACAGTTTTCCCCAAGCCCCCAGGAACAGCTTTGAATGGACCTCAAGACAGAAAACAAAACACTGAATAGTGGAGAATTTGGAACCTTGAAGCAAATTCCTATCTCGGGACATTATAACAACACAAACAAATAAACAAAATCACAAATCCTCTTTTCTGCTCTGTATGAGTGATGAGCTACTATAGACGCCGGTATTAATGGAAGTGAGAAAAAAGAGGAAGCAATTTACAACTGATTAAAATAGTTTGTGTGTGTGTGTGTGTGTGTGTGTGTGTGTGTGTGTGTGTGTGTGTGTGTGTGTGCGTGCGCGTGCGTGCGTGCGTGCGCGCGTTTGTGCGTGTACGTGCGTGTACGTGCACCACTGCTCCATACGAGTAGCGCCAAAAGCCTTGTGCCAAAGGCTACAGAAACGACCACTTATTCCTGTCATGATACTGAGCGCAGTAAGGCACTACTATCTAAGAACGACAAAGCGGCTTGAACTGACATCTTAAAAGAGCGCCCGCCCTCCAGGAGTGAGTTCAAACAGGAAACCAGCCCTCAGGAGGTGGGAGCACTCAGTGAGTTCAAACAGGAAACCGGCCCGCACCAGACCACGTCTGATCCAGCGGCAAAATAACAGTCATGTCAAATCTGCTTCCTCCATGTGTCTTTCTCTATCAGGGTTGATCAATCGGAGAGGGACGGGCGTCGGCCTTCGCTCCGCACAAAGGTGGCGCCGGTGTCTAAGTACTTGGTAAGAGTTATTGCAGCCTGCGCTGCTCTATCTCTCTCAGATCTATAAATAGTATCTCCTGACAAATTCAGGCTGCTCTTATCAGAAAATTGAGATTCTACAAGCTTTGAGGGTGAGATGTGAGGCGCAGCGGGTGACATATCAAAGAGCCACGGGGCTGGGTGAAGCTGGGCGGGGGGGGGGGGGCTGGTGGCAAAGGGGATACATGTGTCTCTCAGAAAACAGGCACAGGGGGGGGGGGGGGGGGGTGACTCATACAGGGCTGGGGTTGCACCCGCTAGGTGTCATCCGGTGACAAGAGACAATAGCAGAAGTTGACAAGAGGGTGTGGCAGAGAGAGAGAGATTCATTTTGAGCATAAATCATACTAACTACATTGATGTTATGGATATTGCAGTCACCATGACAGTTATAAATAATAAATGATCATAATAATCTGTGCAAACTACAATATTGCACTTGCCATGGTGCCATACTGTATCTGGTGTCAGCAATTTAAACAAATTAAGCACGCAGCTCCTTCTATTAAGTGTGTCTGAGCACGGGATGTGAGCATGAGATGTGTGCACATGAGATTTAGCCTAGCCCCTCCCCCCCCGTTCTAACGTACAAGGAAGTGAGAGGGGCGATGGAAGGCGCAGCAGCTCCAAGCCGGTGAAACACACACATACACACACACACGATCGCACAATGCTAACGTAACGAGCTGTGGCTTGGTAGTGTGTTAGCTTACATTAGCTTCATGGAGCTCCTGGATAGCATCCAATTCATAGCATGACAGACTCAGACCAGACTACGTCATCCCATGTAGCACTTTATTCACCTACTAGTCAACCATAAAATGCCTACGGCACTATGATCCCTCGACATAGATGTAGATCGATATAGTTTGACACACGTACCAAGTTGTTACAAGCTACTTGTCTGGTGACAACTAACCTGGAGTGCCACTAACATAAATCAACTTGCCGTAAATTAATATACAGAAGAAGCACCGCCCAGTGGATTAATCTGTCACAAATAATGTTTCAAAAGCACAGTGGTAGGCATATGTTACAACACACGGGTCTGACCTGGGCAAACTTGCCCTGCTACTTCAACACTGCTGGGTGTGATCTTTCGGTCCATTCAAGTAAAACTAAATTTTTTCCCCGCGAAGGGCCTGCAGGGGGCGAATCCACTGGCTGCAAAAAGAAGTCAGATTGTATGGAAGTCAATGGGGAAATTACCCTATTTCTCACTTTGATTTATCGCCTCAGTGCACATTCCTAATGAGTTTATAAGTCTTCTTCAATACATTACTTCACTTTGTCAATTATGGTCCCATTTAGAGTAAAATAGACGATAAAGCAGAATATGTTTTGGGGCGTGATTGACAGGTCAACTGTTCAACTGATTGTGCAGCTCGCCGATCATGGACCATTTAGCAGGCCGGCTGCAGCTCTTCTCGTCCAGATTGACATCACTTCTGACTCCAAATAACCAAGATGGTGACGGTGAGAATGCCAACCTCGAGGCTTCAAAACAGGAGTCCAAAAACCAATGTGTGATGTCACCGTAGCTAATATTTATTATACGATCTACAGATGTCACCTAGGGTTGTGCGATGTCAGCAAAATATCCATCGTGATTGTTTCAAAGTCAAACATCGTGATTAACGATGGCATCGTCATTTATGCCATCAGCTGCTGCAATGCACGTTAAAAGCAGGACAGCTGAGCTCTTCATGAGACCGACAGGCAGGCTACTTAGAGCGGTGGAAATGGGCCATACGCTACTGCACAGAGCCAGGCGACTCAAGCAGTACTGCTGTAACAGCTAGCAGTAGCCTAGCTGCTGCTGCTGCTGTATTTCTCTCTCAACTCTCTCCAGTCTCCTCAACTCTCTCTTATTAGGTTCAAAAGCCCACGCGAATCTAACGTTATATCCGCCAGTAATGCTGTCACTTTTCTGCCAGCTAGTTAAATTCAACACACACACGTTGTTGGTCAGGATCTGACTGTAACGTTAACGTTAGCCTATTTGTTTTGCGCCGTTCAATATTGTTAGTGCTGTATCAATCAACTTCAACTTTCACTTTGGAAACAGGCGAGTTAAATTCACATTTGAAGACTTGTACTCACTGTGGGTTGAAAACAGGAAAGAACGTGAAGTTTCTTCTTTCTCTTAAAAGTTTTCACAACAAAAGAACTGACTTCTCATGCGCGGGGTACGCCTCGGCAACATTAAACAAGCGCTCCCAGTGCAGAGAAGCAGTAGAGCGGAGGAGGGGGAGGGGAGGCTTCTCTGAGTCTGAACTGGGTGCGCTCGTTTAATGCTGCCGGCGCGTCCCCCACGCGTCACGGTAAGTGGACTTGGTATGTTTTATTAAAACGGCACAAATTCAATTCGAACAGATAATTAATCACGATGATCCGATGTAGAAGGTAGAGGTAGAGGTAGAGGTCGATGGGGGGTCGGCCAATCACGATGGTCGATGCCATCGTCCATCGTGCCAACCCTAATGTCACCTGTCTCCAAGGGCACTACTGCCGCAAAAGTAATGCCACAGTGGTCGGGGTAATTTTTCTCTCTCTGTTTGTTTGCACTAGTAAGAGTCTATCAAGATGTCAAATGAAAGCTGAGAAATCCACAGATGATCTCTGATCACTCTACGATCAAAACTCACTGAACTAGCAGCCAAAGAAAAACACTTAGACTGGCTTTACACTGTCAAACTTTCACGCAATTTAGTTGGTTGAAACTGAGGTGAAACTAAGTTGCAAATGATTTGCATGGTCTAAAGCAACACTGCAACACAATTGAAACTTGTCTGAAACTCAGCTGCAACAGTTGCAAAGCTCAACTTTGTGAAACTAGTTTCATGCAACAGCCAATCAAAATGCTGATAAGTAGGCTATTAATGCACTGATGGCGCTCTTCCTATCCTCCCAGACAGCCATAATGAAAGAAAGTAGCCAGCCAGTGGCAGAAGAAAACCTGACAACACGTCCAAATTGATATTATCCAGCTAGAAAATGATACAAAATAAGATACAAAGATGCAAGTTACAATGACACTCCTCACTTGATACATCAGTGAGAGAGAGAAAAGGAAAAATAATATGAGAGATTAAACATTACCAATCTACTTATCTTTTTTTAGTGAAACAAACTACCGTGTTGCATGAGACTTTATAATTGCTTTGCATAAATGTCAAGTTGCGTGAAAATGATGTGTCACGCAATTTACAACCTGCAACTAGTTGCGTGAAAGTTTCACCGTGTAAGGCCAGCCAATTACTGCTGCCACCGTGGCAGCAATTGTGTCCCTGTATGGTCAAGATGCAGACTGAACAAATGTGGTTTATGAACTTTATTGATGAAATTGTGAACTTTATTGATTTATTGCGGGAGAAAATACAATGATAACACTCAAGGTTTTGATGAAGACGCCCCCCTAACCTTGTGAGGCAGCAGGATTCATGATCACACAACAAATCCAACTCATGCTCCAATCTATTAGTTTGAATCTGAACCACCAGTGGATCACACCAATACAGTGTCCTATGAGGCAGCTGCGGGCGGGATTTGGTTTGACGCCAGCGAGCCCGTGATAGACGTGATAGACAGATGCTTCATCCAATCACCTGCCAGTTTTTTTTTTAAGTGCCTGGCCTTCTGAAACGGTTTCCAGAGCGACTCATTCCCTTATGTGAAAACCAATCTGGGAATCCATTAGTTTAAAAAAATCCCCCTAACCTCTGAGGGCAAACTCTGAATAACCGGAACGGAACTAAGCTCGCCAGGCCGCGCCCCTTTATGCTTCTATTTTACCGACCGCTTGCGCTAGTATTAGGATCGCTATTATCCTGATTTTCTTTGATCATGCCGACAGATTTTCATGCAATCAAAAATCATTATGATGATGATGATGTTAAAACAAAACATCTCGCAGCGTCAGGTTACCCCAGCCCTTCCAGACCTGCTGATAAGGTCTCTCCCATCAACTAGTTGCAGCCGGAGAGAACTTCCATGCCCATGGGATATGGGTTAGCCTTGAGGGCACCTAAGCTGTGTAATTGCCAGGCAAAACACCTCTGGCAAGCCCGCAATGCTTGAATCCCCAACAGATCTGGCCTCTTGGATTGGCAATAGGACAGACACTCCATAGTTCAACTAGTTTCAAAACAACATCAACATATACCACCACTATACTCTGTGTGCTTGAATAATGACATTTTGTTTGGAGTGACTGACACCCTATGCACAATAACTATACCACTAATAGGTTCTTGTATACGTGTGTTTGTGATGCACGTGCTTCTAGGATAATCAGTTCACAGAAGACATTTGTAATATACATAATATGCGATGCTCCCTCGGATAAGAGTGGTGCAGCCGAGGCGCTGGGTCAACAGAGGTCCGGCGTATCTCCGTTCTGCTCTATTAACAGTGGCCAGTGGGTACAGCCGGGCTGCTGATAGCGACCAATCTTTGGCCCCCATCTCTCTCAGACCCTGTTGGCCAATCCGCCGGCTGTATTAAAAACTACCGAAGCGGACCGAGCAAAAAATTGCCGGTAAAGTGTGCAAGTGTGTGAGGAAAGAGAGAATAAACAAAACAAAAAGAAAATGTGTGTGTGTGTGTGTGTGTGTGTGTGTGTGTGTGTGTGTGTGTGTGTGTGTGTGTGTGTGTGTGTGTGTGTGTGTGTGTGTGTGTGTGTGTGCGCGCGCTTGCATACACGTGCCTCTGTATGTGTCTGTGGAAAGTTGCTGTGTTCTACAGGAATAAAGATCAAAATGTCCTTTATCTTTTATGTGTTGCATTGCATTATGCATGAAGCCAGGCTATACGGCACCATCACGTCTAACTTGCATGTGCAGAGATATTCCAAGGGCCATAGGATCTAGCTAATCATTTCAAATGAGCTTGGTTGGATAATGAGTGCTTTTGTGTGATGAGATCCCCGAGGGTGGTCTACTCGGAACTACTAATGGCAACTTGCAGCTAAGGACAAGACAAGTTTTACATGGAATCTGATTAAACTGTAATGTTACTTGGGTTGGCAATCAAGACATGTTCAATCATGAGAGACTAGTAAGAAGGTGCAATAAACTTTAATGAAATAATAATAACAAATTAAGTTTGCCGTATGACTCCGTGATATAATGACGCTCCTCCTGAGATGTGAGAGGCTCTGTCATTGGCTCCGACCATGTCAATCAGAGCGGCTTCCACTCCCTCCTCCCTGTGTGTCGCTGTAAATAGTCCCCTGCCGCCGCAGTGAAAACAACAACGCAATAACTAGCTAGCAAGCTAACGGTAGAAACCTACACGCTAGCTCGTTGCTGTTGCTACATGCTGAAAATGGCAAGTTGGATTGTTGGAAACTATTTTCCAAGGGCACTGCCGCTAAGCGCCGCCCATCGCAATTCCACAATTCCATGGTGACCAGTGCCGCCAGACTCCTGTACATACAGTAGCACGTGTGTAGCCTACTCGGTATCCACTTTAATAGATATTTATGCAATCGCTATCCTCCAGATAGTGGGTCGTGTAAGCAGACATGGTTGAGAAGTTCGGTTCAAGTTCAGTTGAAGTAGAATGTGCAACACACGTCATTTAAGTCAATGTAATGGTAAGATCGTTGGTGCAGCAAGCAGATCGAACTACACTGGCTCAAGAACAAGACTTGTTGAAGATAACAGGCGGGGCCTACCAAAACTATAGATAGATAAGCTCGCTAATAAAGTGAATACTGAGTGTGTATCAAGCGAGCACCGCACATACACAGATAGACGCACGCGACACACACACACACGCACGCACACACACACACACACACACACACACACACGCACGCACACACACACACGTGTTCCGTCATTATCGCAGCAATAAGTCAGTCTCTAAATGCTGCAAGGCCAGGATGGGCTGCTATTCAGCCATTAAAATGCATAGAAGCCCTAAGTGATCAGCATCATGGGCGGGGTAGATAATGTGCTGTGGAATCATGGCTGCTTAGCTGCAATCAAAGCGACGTGGACTCCAGCCAGACAGCCACGCAGCTAAGGCTGATCTGAATCTGCTTATACCATGTTGAAGTGGGCAGATTTGTAATTGCAGGATCAAACGGACTTTGCGCTAGTCAATAAAAAGTGCAGAATATGAAGGCAAGAGGCAGCAGAATATCCTCCTCTCCCCTGGCCTCCTGTTCAACTCCAATCTCGTGCCCGCCGTCCTCATCACTAGCTTCGTTAGCAGCCCGCCGGCCGAGACACAATATCCTGTGGCGCTGGCCCCTCTCTCCTCTCCTTGCTCTAATAAATGTTCCCCTCGTCTGAATTAACACTCCTCTCTCCCTGCCCTTCTCATCATGTGATGGTATTTTAGATCGTTTCCACACTGCCTGCTGAAGGGGTCGTGCTGTTTGGTCCCCATCAATGGCCGCTTCACGCCCACCTCACACACCGGCCGGTATAACAGCGGCGGTGCCGTAAAGCGCCGGCCGTATTCATCATAGTTATGATGGCTTGACAGGGTCGTCTCCGCTGCCTGGGACGCGGGGCTCGTAAAGAGTGCCTCGCTGCCAGCGGGGCCTCCTGTTATGGAGCCTTTAATTGGCTGATTGGCGGCGAGGAGAATGCACCGCTGTCTCGTGAATGGATGACCAATAAGACACCGGTGCAGTCCCCAGGGCACGGCGACAACCTATAAAAAGGACTCCTTCCCCAGCTCGACGCCCCATTGTCTTTGTTATACGTGACGGACCTTTACACTATTATTTTTCTCCTCCAAGTGCCTCTCCCTCCTTGCCCGTAGTAAACTATCGCTTCTAAATTGTCTGTTGTTCGGGAGAGAGGGAGCAGCACATCCTGGCCCAGTTTCCTCCCCGTTATGGGATGCTTGATTGTCCTCTCCGTTGAATCGCTTTTCTTCAGGTAGACAATGCACGGGGGCCCCCCGAAATCACCCTCTTCCCTAAAAACGTCACCGTTAAACGGCGGCAATTAAATCCCAGACTCGCTCTATTGTAGCTAATTCACCTCCGCGTTCATTTCATCCATCCACATCATCACCTCCATACGTGCGGAATGCTCTCGCCAGCACTACGTTGTTATTGGCTTCCTTAAGCCGCACAGCGATAGCTCAAAAGACCGTTAAGATACAATTGTGTGTAATATTTCCAAAAGTAGGCGTTTTCAATCAGTCTTTATATGGCAAGAGCCCCGCCCCCCTCCCCCCCTTCCCCATATTACCATGCTGAGTGTGGAGCAGAGGTAGAGGGTGAGGAGGGTAAACAGTCTGTCTTCATGTCAAGATTATCTATGCACCTTTTAGGCGGCGCTGGAAGCTGCGTTTGTTTAATAAAAGGCCTGATTAATGAATGGAGGAGAGATGGAGGCAGAGAGAGAGAGAAACACAGAGAGAGAGAGAGAGAGAGAGAGAGAGAGAGATGGGGAGATAGAAGCAGAGAGACAGAAAGAGAGAGAGATATATGGAGATAGAGACAGAGAAAGAGAAACTCCTGAGCTGAAGCCAAGTCAACCGCCTTTTGCACACACTGATATCTAGGTCCCTGTCTTGCTTTGTCTTGCCTCAGAGGCTGTTTCTCCCATCTGCTTTGTCTGACAGGCGCAGCAACAAGTCAACAATGCGTCATTCAACCGTGCCTGCTGGTTTTGGCTTCTTCTTTTCTCAAAAAGGGAGCCGGAGGTTCGACGAAGGCTTTTTAATCAGAGGATAATGCGAGCAGACGAAACGGAGGAACGGTTGTTCTGTATGAGACCAGTCATCCGTATCCGCCGAATCCCTGGGATCAGAGCCAGGTGGCTCCCACTCCCGAGACAAAAGCTCGTCTCAGGCAACTCCACGAGATCCTGCACAGATTTCTTTAAGCGCATTAATTAATAAACGCACACGCTAACCTCTCCAGATCAGTGTGCTCTGAAGGAGGACGCGGAAAACGCTACTCCAACAGTCCAACTGTCACTGTGGGTTTTTCCCCACCCGCTGACAAATTACAAAATGTTTTCTTAGATGCAAAATAGGGTCTGAGAGCCTGCTAATTAACTAAACAAGTTTGTAACGCTTTGGATTACAGCTTTCCTTCCCGTGTAATTAGCGTGTTAGAAAAGACATTTATAGCATCTGTAAACCTCAAAGCATCGCCGATCTGACCTGAGGCTGCTGTATTGCGTTGCATCAAATGAGAGAGAAGGAGAAACCTATGCCCTCCTTCAATTGTCTTTACAGTTTGACAGCCCTATAATTTTCCACACGGCATTCTGCTGCCAGCTAATCATGCTGTAAATATGAAAATATGGGAGCCATAATTGAAATGCGTACCAACATGTCACATACTACAAATAGGGCTAATCAAAAAGGCTAATTCACACCGGTAAACAAACAGCCCTCAGCATATAATCAGTGGTAATGTTGGCCTATAGCACCTTCAATAAGACTAAGACCGTATACCCGTACAGATTGTCTTTATGCAAAACTCCTACTCCTTCCATGTGTAGTGTGTCTTTATATAGACGAGCATTTCCATTTGGAAGAGGAAGCATGAAAGGTGTATGTGTGTGTGTTTGAGTGTGTATGCGTGTGTGTGTGTGTGTGTGTGTGTGTGTGTTTGTGCGTGTTTGTGTCCTGACGTGTGTGTGTGAGTCCAGGTGAGAGGGGAGGGGAACCTCCAAGTTGAACAATTAAAGGGTGTCCATGTGGAGGCAGCGTCTCGAGACATCCGCCCACACCGAGAGGTCACAGCGAATTAGACAGCCTTATCACAGACTGTGTGTGTGTGTGTGTGTGTGTGTGTGTGTGCGTGTGCGTGCGCGTGCGTGTGTGTCTCAGATCACTGCTTTGCTGGTTGTCCTGGCAACCTCTTTCTTCCGTCACCCAAGAGCCAGAAATCAATTATTCATTACATTGTGTTATTGCATATAATCATACTGTCTGGCCTTTGCATATATACAGTACGGAAGAGGGGCCAAATGTGCTTGAGCAAAAGCAGCATTGCTATGGAAACTCTTTATGGATTTTCAGTGAAAGAGGTGGTCTGACATGACATGCTACAGTAATAGAAAAGTGCACATGCCGTGCTGGTCAATAAGGGTTTATAAGGCAGGAAAAGTGCTTGGCAACTGCTCATTAGTTCGAATTATAGATACCATACATCAGTGGCGGTAAACCTTGAGACATCTCAATGGGACTCACCTGGTTACGTTAAGGAGAAATAGCATAAATAAAAATAAAAAATAAAATGTGTCATTCGCGTATAGCACTAGCAGTGCCAACAATAAGTATGTGGTGCAGTGCAAACTGAAACAGTAAAATTGAATATATATATATATATACGTATATATATATTATATAATTGGTCTAGAAATTACAAACATTTAATGGTTTCAGAGGGTTTTTCAACAGTTTTTTGGTGTGTACTGTATACTGTACATGTTTGTTTTTGCATGTTTGGCATGTGTTGCCTGTGTATGTGTGAGCGTCAACAAAGAGTCGGCGTGCGTCTTTGTGGAGTGTGTAAAAACCGTGTGAACGCGTGCGCACGCATATCGTATGAACGCTGATCCTCGTTTGCATAGCATGTATGTGTGCATACTAGTCTTTCAGCATGTTTTGTGGTGTCCGAAATCGATGACGGCTCTGATGGCAGCGTGGACTGAGAGGATTGGGATGCCCCTTCTCCCTCTCCATCAAAACAACAAACTCAATGAAGAAAAAACATGATGTAAACGCACAAAAAAAGAGGGCAATTCTCCTAGGAGAGCTCTTAAGGATCGCAGCGTGTCCTCCGCCAACGCAATTTGCAGCCTGCAGTGCCGCGGCTATCTTCCCTCACCTGGAGAGTCATTATTTTACCATACCGCGGCCACAGGTGTGTGTGTGTTAGGTCTCTCTACTTTCAACTGTATAGGCGCTGTATACATGCTGGTGCTGCTTAGATAAAGGCATAAGAAGCAGTTGGTCTTCCTCCCAATTAGCCTCCACCTGTATAAAGGCCCAGTGGCTGTTGGACAGCTCTTTTTTATGGACGGTGCCGGCATTCTTAAACTCACTGGGCGCAGGTCTCCAATTTGGGCGATATGGACCAAAAATCATATGTGGGTTACTGTATGTTTAGGCTGAATGGCGAAACGCATACAGTATCTCGGTATTTAAGTGGGTTAAATGTTCACTTGTAGGTCAAAGCCATGTGAGATGTGAAAAGCACTTTTATTAAAAGAAGGCTGAGATCAAAATCAAATGCAAATATCATTATTGGAGCTTTCACAAAATATTTACACAATGACATTTTTGATCAATAATCATCAGCAATACAAAATAACCCTTCAGCCGGAGGCAGAACTCACCATCTTCGGCTGCTATCAGCAGCAGACTCTGTGCGTTGAAACGTTAGTCTGCACCTTATTAAATAATTTCCAGTGCTCCAGGATCTTCTTTGGGTTCACCCATTTATTGCTGCTGTTAATACTGTCCTGTTCTGAGAGCACCGGCCTCGCTTTGTGGAGGGGCTGAAGCGCAAGAGACTCCTTCTACATGGTCTAAAAATAGCCTCAGACTTCAGGGGGTTCAACAGCTAAAAATAGCATCAAATGGGACCTTTAAACTTGGCCACCCTCCCATACATCGCCCGTCAGATACTTGCTGGGATGGCTTCAGAAAGCACAGAACAGAGAATCCACTTGTTGTGATGTAATACCTGGCCAGACTCCCGGGTGGACATTGTTAATATACCGGGCAGTAGCCTCCCTACAATTTAGCCCCAGGGACATTCAGTCTGAACTTAGAGTAAATCCGTCTTCATTGACCCTGCGCTCCTCTGGTATCGAACGGCACCTACGGGGGGAATCGGAATGATTCCGGACTCTCTGAGCTACAAAGCGCGGTCAGGCAGCTGCTCGGCTGCTCGGCGGAGGGGTTGAGGGAAGGTCGCGCGCACCTCCGAGACCCGACGAGGCAACAGCGCTCGACCTGACCCGCTGTCCGTGTTTGCGTTTGACTGGAGTAAACAACAACAGACGAGCGTAAGCAAGATGGATGTCAACACCACTCCGGCTGCCCGCAGAGAGGTTGCTGTCCGCAGGTTCGCCCAAAACCAAACACAAACAAACACAAACAAAAAAAGCGTGGAGGTTTGTTATCGGCCGCATCTCTGCGGGGTTCCTGTTTAATTTGCTCCTCTGGACAGCCCACCTCTCTCGCCTCTCCCTTCCTTCGCTCACAGGCTTTTACTGGCCAACGTGGCATCGGGGTGTCGTTCAGAGAGGGAGAGAGGAGTGCAATTCCAGGTCGGGCACAGTGAAAATATGGAGTTTAACCAGAGGGGGGGTTGGAGAAAATGGCTTGTCCTGTCTTGTTTGCTCTGGCTCAGGTGGGCACATAGCCATACTTGTCGCCTGTCCTCCCACACAAAACGAGAGAGAGAGAGAGACAGAGAGAGAGAGAGAGAGAGAGCTTGGTCGTTGCTGGTGAGCCTGCCTATTAAAGTGCAGTTGTCATTCTCAGGGTGATGCAAGAGCTGCCCGTGGTGGTTCACTTCCCAAATGATGATGTGCCAGAAGATGATGAGAGAGACACCGGCACCCGCTCGATTTGATTGACGGGGAAGAATTCAGTTCGACCCAAACGAGCATTTTCACAACACGATATCGTGGCGTTCCTATTAAAAACACGCAAGGTGTTTTGAAAAAGATGCCAGAAAGACATTTAGGTTGTGTTTTCACAAAACGGAAGCGTGCGGGTAGCAGCTACGGGGCGGCTCAACCTTCCTCTTGGCGCTGTATTCAGGCGTTTTTTCAAGCATTGATGTTGATGCAGGCGGTCACAGCCACACATCCACAGTATTCACTGTTCTAAGAGAGAGAGAGAGAGGAGGGAAGAATGAAGAAAGGAGAGTCGCTCGATGGAAAGGCCCGGGACGCCTTTGGGCTAAGAGGGCCAGACAGGTGACGGGAGCGCCGAAGAGTTCAGAGAGACTGTGAAGTTAGTTAACTGGCAGTCTGAAGGGATGGCACAGATATGCAGGTTGGCGGCTTTCAGCCTCGAGATACGCTCCGGGAAAGAGAGGGAAGGAAGCAGAAATCTACTGAGAGGGCGGAGGTGGTGGTGGGGGAGGGAGGCGAGGGTGCAGTTAGACACTTGGGTTTAATCAGACCGCGGCCATATTGCAAGTCCATAAAGTTTTATGTAAGCATTTCTTTTTCTTTTTTTCCGCCACCTGAACGGCATCTTTAATTTGGGGGGAAGTAGCCTCTTCATTGAGACAAGCGCCTCTCAGAAGCCTCCGCGGAGGAACGCACAAATGCACAGGATGTCTCTTAGGGAGTCACGCTGGCGTTTGGAATTAATGGACGTTTTGCTTTAGTGGGTACTGTAGTATAGCAGAGTGCAGAGAAGGCGGAGAAAGAAAAAAGGCACGTCACAACGACAGATTTGGCGATCTGTCGGGGTAGTGCAGCGATATGTTCTCTGCCTGTTGTCGGTCGGGGCAGCGGTTATGGGAGGGGAGATGAGGGCCTGCGTTCTGCCCCTCCTCGCTGTCAGGTGAAAAGAAGCATGTATCGGAGGAAGCATGTGCTAGTCTACAGCTCTCCCCCGATTGGCAGAGGGGGTGGGGCAACACTGTTGCCTCACAGCAAGAAGGTCCCGGGTTCGAACCCCGGTCCGTCCCAGGTCCTTTCTGTGTGGAGTTTGCATGTTCTCCCCGTGTCCGTGTGGGTTTTCTCCGGGTGCTCCGGTTTCCTCCCACCATCAAAGAAAGACATGTATGTTAGGGTTAATACTCCTGTCAGTGCCCCTGACCAAGGTACTGGCAAAAGAACTGGAGTTGGTCCCCGGGCGCTGGACAGTGGCTGCCCACTGCTCCTAGTTCTAGGAAGGTTCCTAGTAGAGGATGGGTCAAATGCAGAGGATGAATTTCCCCAAGGGGATAAATAAAGGATAACTTACAACTTACTTACTTACAAAATTGGTAACAAAGTCAAAAATGCCCACAATGAAAGCATTTGTGCCTCTGCACATTGCATCACGTTATATTTTAGTATTCCACAATCTTCTCCGTTTTTTCCTCGATGCTTCCCTCTCTGTCTCTCTCACAGTCACGTATCTTCACATCTTCAGATGTCACAGTGAACACAGACTCATTCACTTTGGACTGAGAAATCCAACAGCCGTTCGCAGCGCAAGTGGTCATCTCAGCTCCGTTCCACAGCCCTCAACCGCTGCAGCCATCATCATCCCCACACACACACACACACACACACACACACACACACACACACACACACACACACACACACAAGTTCATCAGTTCACCACTCAGAGGGGACCAAACATCCCCCCGTGCATTATGTATGGCCTCATAGATCTAATTGAAACTGAAAATGTTATGTTCCACTCCGGCGCCGTCCTAATAGGCTGGCTCTCAGTAACAAGCCTTGTGAGGCAATTACAAGCCATCGCCACGAGTCTGGATGAGGCCTGACAGTGGGGGTGGGGGGTCGAGGCTGAAGGGGGTGGGGGAGGTCGCTCCTCATATCGGGACCTTCGGGCCGCTCTACCTCGCCAGGGAGAGGTGAGCCCTTAGCTAGCGGTCCAATTATAGGCGCCACCCTTCCCCTCAGCCTATGAGGGGAACAGAGGCCCGGGCAGATCTGACGAGTGTCGGCATGGCTCTTGATTAGGGGTGCACCGATCACGTTTTTTGCCACCGATCACCGATTGCCGATCACCTATGAGAAATATCTGCCCAACCGATCATCGACCGATCACCGATTACCGATTACCGATCACCGATATATATATATATATTTATTTTATATTTTGTAGGCTAAAGGAAACTGCCAACATGAGACAGATGGGAGTTCAACCGTTTAGTTGTCAGTTCTCTTCAGTACAGTACAGCAGTATAGGCTTTTTACAGCATTATGACAGGAATAGTAGGATTGTGTGTGGTCTGGAAAAAGGAGGCAATAAAATATACAAACAGGTCAGTAACCAAGCTTGCTGTTATATAGGCCAATTATAGTGATAATTAACAACTAATAATATATAAATGATAATTAGGTAAACTGTAAGTCAGTTACTCTTAAACACCAGTCTTGAACCATGACTAAAGCCAAAGAGCTCCCACTCATAGAACCGGGGTTATGCACAATAACCGTCATACATTGGGATCCGCATCGAACGAACATCAAAACGACCCGCCCATCGAGGCCGAGTTACAGTGTTATAATTAGCAGCACTATGAGTGCGATCTACATAATGGTGACAGGGTTACATGACGGGAGAAACAACAGAATCACAAGCTACACACGAGCTAAACTCCATCTGAGTAGTGGCATTAATTAGCGCATCCGTCTGAATGGAGCGCACATCCACATAGCAGCACACTTTCGCTTCCTTCAAAGTGCCCGCGGGAACATCAATGCTTGCGTGGAAATTGTCTGTGTGTGCGCGTGCACTACCCCGACTACCACGTTAATCTGGGACTTTAATACACACGGATTTAACAGCATGCAAATGCCTCGGTAGGCGGGAGGACTGGAGGTATTCTCTCTGCTGAGTCTGCTCTAATCACCAGCTGATTTGTGTGATTCAAAGACGCAAGAGGTGTGTTGACAGTCTGGTGCGGTGTGTGCATGGAGGTGAGTACACTGATGAAAGCAAAGCGTGTGCTTTGCAACACAATGATATAAACGTTAGAGCACAATATGAAAGTTAAACGATAGACATTGAAGACATGAAAATGGGCTGCCTCATGTTTCTCACGTGCAGCAT
Source organism: Poromitra crassiceps (assembly GCF_964638095.1). NCBI lineage: Eukaryota > Metazoa > Chordata > Actinopteri > Beryciformes > Melamphaidae > Poromitra > Poromitra crassiceps. The sequence continues at coordinate 11,210,908 of NC_139632.1, forward strand.
GATCGGCTATGCGATCGGCAAAATTAAAGGAATATCGGAAACAGCAGATCACATATTTGAGGTCCAAATCGGCCGATACAGATTGCGTGCAGATCGATCGGTGCACCCCTACTCTTGATGCCTCCGATCGGAAACAACCCGGGCGCCAAGCAAGAGCAGCGGCGGAGGGATCTTCAACCTAACAGCAGGGGGCGATGGAATCCAAAGTGAATCCAGCTGAGATTTTTTTTTGGGGGGGGGGGGGGGGCTTCCTATACTGTCCTCCATCCCCGTGACCTAGGACAGTTCTCTTTGTTTAGGCGAACATCCATTACTGTCTCCTGTAGCCAGAGACAAGAGAGCAGAGTTTGTCCGGACCCCTGCAGGTGTGAAGCTCCACAGAGAATTAATTAGAAAAGATGGAAAAGGTGGCTGCGGAGGAAGTGCACCAGGCTACGGCCGTGTGTTCTGCTGCCGAACTGTTGGCACCACTATAAATGGTGTAAAAGTTCAAAGCAACACTTTTACAAGTTCACCAAGTTCCCAAGTTTCTGTCACAGAACAACTCCATCTTGACGACAGCACAGATGGTCTTGTTCACAGTCGCAGAGAAATGACCACGTGGATTCTTAACGTTGAGCTGTGTGTCCATTTAATGAGGTAGTGAAGTTGTACACGCATAAGCTCTGCTTTAGTCTCTTAACTGTGTGGAAAAACACCAAGGTTCGTTAAAAAAGGATGCAGTGAGGGGTTTACCCAACTATTTGAACTATACATTTTAGTAAAGTCATTCAATAAATAGCCTTGAGTTAAGGAGTATAGTGCATGCAAAATTACAGGTAAAAAGAAGTATTTTAAGGATAAATTTGAGGATTGCTATTGTATGATTTGATTGAACATCTCCGTTCATTTACTATGTGTCAGTGTTGTTGATGACTAGCTGCAGTTGATGAGTGAACTGACTGTTTGTGCTTCCAGATGGTCATTAAAACAGTCCAAGAGAGCACATGAGGTTGAGGTAAACATGATCAGCAAGGTCATTAGAAACAAGCATTTGTGGCATAGCACCCCTTTCAGACCAACATAATTGAACATAATTAAGATATGACTTTTCATTCTGAATTTATCTGCCGGTAGCTCGGTTTGACCTTTGAAAGGATTCTCTGCATATTTTGATGTTATTAGAATAATTAATGCCCAAATCAACCCCGGAGCACGGTGTTTTGCCGCCACCTAAAATGCACCGTTGATTAGCTCTCCCAGACCCGTTTAAAGTGCTTCACATTAACAGAAAGGCTTAATGGTAAATTAGCACGGTCGCAAATTGCACAGCAGATTAACACAAAAGACACAAAGCAACACATTTACTGGGCACGTATAGCCCACCTTTTAGGTTGGATTTAACAGTCCATGTGTGTAGATGATCCATTCAGTCTCCAGAATACCCGTACATACATGAAAAGGTCACAAACTGATTGTCCTGCCTTAATTTGTTCTACGAGAGCAAGGACCAAAGAGAAACCAAACCACTGACCCCATCCCTGCTCCATCTATCTATCCAGAGCGGCAGCAATCTGCCAAAGTCCTCTCGGCTGCCATACCAAAGACCTGAACTTTGTTACACCATAAGGTGTCGAACATTCAGTGAAACTAATGATATGTATGGCGGCTGGCCTACTGTGTATTAAGAGATTGAATCGGTTTAAGTTATGTTAAAGGAACACTCCGCCCATATTCAACCAGCTTTGCATCATTAGAACATCAGTAGTATATCAGAAAACTGTAAACGGTTTTGAAGTCTGTCATTTAATTTGACAGTTATTGAGTGTTAAAGTGTGGACCAGTGACATCACTGGTCCACACTAACTCAAAATAAGACCTCATCAACTCAAATCAACTCTCAATAACTGTCAAACTATTCATCATTCATCTAGTTTGACAGTTATTGAGAGTTGATTTGAGTTAATGAGTTATTAATTTGAGTTAGTGTGGACCAGTGATGTCACTGGTCCACACTTTAACACTCAATAACTGTCAAATTAAATGACAGACTTCAAAACAGTTTACAGTTTTCTGATATACTACTGATGTTCTAATGATACAAAGCTGGTTGAAAATGGGCAGAGTGTTCCTTTAAGTTTAAGTATATTAACCCTTTAGTGTTCCCTCCAAGAAAAAAGCAATGTATTTTTTGACTATGTTATTAGGGCACTAATAACAAGAATTAAAACAAAAATTACCGACCCCCCAGTTTTTAAAATATAGACTTCTACCAAACAGTTGAGATAGCACTTGTGATGGTAAAAGTACCTATATAATCTTGGCTAAGTGGGTGGTGTCTGTGGCTGGTGGTGGTGTCTGTCGATGGTGATGTCATCAGTGATGTCACTTGAGCAATTGTGATGTCATCAGAAACGTCATCAGTGATGTCATCAGTCAGTGATGAGAATTATTTGTAAAACACAGAAACAGAATGGAAAAAAAATCTAAATTAGAAATCATGCACTTTTATAATGCTAATAATATGATAGTATATCAACATGTCAGCATGTTTGTTAGATAGTTAAATAAATCATTGTAAATCATGTCATCATTATGACATTATTTCAGCATAATAACACTAAATGTAACATATTAACAACAATGCATGATCAGAAGTGTTTTTATCGCATAGAAAATAGTTAATTTTAAACATTCTCTACCAAACAGTTGAGTTGCCACACCATGGAAAATTTTACCATGAATTGCCAACTCAACCATTTGGCAGAGCATTTTTATTTAACCATATAAGACTTTTTTTTGTTGTTGGATCAAGTTACATAATTCTGTTTAGTAACATGTTAGATGATATGTGTCGAAAAAACTATGCTTACATTTGAAAATTCAAACTTAAGGTAGCCTTATGGCTTAGAAAAGAAATAGTGACTTAAATGGCTCTACCAAATGGTTGAGCAAACTATAAGTTAAGTTTCTGTTTTATCTTTGTTTAATTAACGCACGTGGCTGGCAACCAGATGGCCCAGATGCCAATTGAAGATTGTTGCGTGTGTGTGTCTCTCTCCCCTCTCTCTCTCTCTCTCCCTTCCTCTCTCCTCTCTCCCTCCCTCTCTGTGTGTAATGGGTTGTCCATGATAACCTATGAACCTTTGCTTTTGGTATGTCAATTATCGCAGGTTCAAACCGTGCCTGAGCTGTTAGGTTTCACAGATCTCGGCTCTATTGACGAGCTGTTTCCTGGGTGTGTGCCAAACATAGAGCGTCTGAAAAAAGACAGTTGAATGTTAGCATGAGTGCGGAAGGAAGCGCTGTGAAGCATCTGGATGAGAGCTGTCCAACAGAACGCTGAGTGGTGCTTGGAAATGAAAAAGGAACAGGGAAAAAAACAAAACACATCCTACCAAAACTCAAGCAACTGTTAGACTAATCTCCTCCTCCTCATCCTCTTCATCCTCCTCTTCCTCCTCCGCAATTACTCCCACAAATCTGGCTCTGTCACTTTCAACAAGATACGGAGGGGACGGGGGGAGAAATGAATACAGTAAAGGGTGGACAGAGAGAGAGAGAGAGAGAGAGAGAGAGAGAGAGAGGAAGAATGGGGCTAATGGTCGCTAGAGAAAGAGGATTGTGGCATTACTGAAACTAAAACGGTGTGTGTGTGAGCGCATGCGCACGCATAGCCATGCACACACGTACCATGCCTGCACACACACACACACACACACACACACACACACACACACACACACACACACACACGCACTGAACTAATGAAAGGCGCTCTCTTCACAGCCTAAGAATGAGAAAGAGACAGATCGAGAGAGAAAAATCGAGAGAGAGAGAGAGATCGAGAGAGAGAGAGAGAACAGAGAGCTGTCCTGGATATTGGGTTGGGGCAAAAGAGGACAGTTCTGAGCAGATGTGAAGAGGGTGCTGATAAGTCAGCTTCCCTGCTGGTGTGTGAGGGGGGCCAGCGAGGGCAGCGGTAGCCAGCCAACGCTCCCCACAAGCCGCTGACACTCATCGCTCCAAGAGCCCTCCAGCTGTGGCCTGCCATCATCTCAGCGGTGACCTTGATTGATTGAAGCCCGAGACCTCCCATCTCTCCCCCAACAAACCCCTAATGAGTTGAAATGTGCCACTTCTAATAGATGTGTTCTAACTGGCGTGAATATCGCCATCTTGAGTCTGTTTTCCAATTAATTTATCGGTTTAGGACTGCTTAAAGTGGCATTAAGCAATCTATGACCTCGGGAAGAGGAGTAGGAGCATTGCGGCAACGTTTATATAACTTGTCTCGTCCTACACAAGTCTCTGGACAGCCTTGAGCTAGGATGGCCTGTAATAAACCAACAATAATTTGCATTTTCTAAATAGAGAGGAGTCCAACAGGAACATCTTGTACAGAGGTTCCCAACCTTTTTCCAGTCAATTAAGGCCCACTTGAACGGCTCAAAAATGTTTCGCGGCTCACGTCCGACCGTAAACAGTACAGAGCAGAGGCCAAATAATGTGTTCTCAGAGCACTTTTTATTTGAACGATAAAAGGAGCTGTCCATCAGCACCACACAGAAACCAGAAACTAAAAGTGAGGGGCTGTCTGCAATAGGCTAGATTAATGTTAAATAACGCTATCATTCAACAATGGAGAAATGCATTCTCATACATAACAATAATAATAATAATAATAATAATAATAATAATAATAATAATAATAATAATAATTCACAGAGATTGTAATGATTTGCAAATTATTTTGCAGCCCACTTACAATACAGTACTCCCGTGGACCACAAGTAGGCCCTGGCCCACAGGTTGGAAATGGCTGATCTAGTGAGTAGGCTATATATGTAATTCATCACCATGTAAAATATATACGGCTTGTTGGGCCTCAATTCACTCAACAAGTAGATGCGTCGCGCACAGCGCTGTCAGGCTAAAGTTACTACTTGGTGCAGGTGATGCCAGGAAACATCAGGCGAGTAGTTCAAGGAGAAGAGCCACTGCAAGAAGGCTGAATTGCTTCATTTTAATCCATCTTCTGTAAAAAGTAGAAGAAGAAGGCATTGCGAACAACGCGTTTCACCTATTGGCTTCCTCATTTTCTCTCCAAACACTAGAATTACACAGGTGTGTTTAAATTAGGCCATCACTGTGACTTGTCCTTGCCCTTTTCTTGTACTTTATAAAGAAGATGAATTAAGCAATCCATCCTTGTGTGCGGTGACTCTTCTCCTTGGGCCTCCATTCACAAAAGGCGTACCAGAGCGATCATTGCGTGGGAACGCTGTGGGAACGCTCTTCACCTCTTCCTCAGGGTCCAAGTTTTATTTTCTTAAAAACAAATTGCTTATAGATGTTTAGCACTGGTTCTCTAAAACGTTTTCATAAATCTGACCGCAGCTGAAGGCACCATGCCCGGCTACAGTCAACACAGCCAATAGGCAGCCCCAGAGCAATCTAAGTGGAGAGCAGAGCAGTAGTGTCCTCTAGAGAGAGAGTGGCGTCAGCGGAGGACCAAAATACGAGACTCATTAGCCAATGAACAGCCAGGAATGGGTCTCGCGCTACTTTTGCATGCTAAAATAAAGCTGATAATTTGATTTCAAGGGATGAAAAACCCTTTCAGAGTACAACACAAACTGTCTATTTTGCTGCAACTCGACAGTGCTGCTTAATCCAGGACCTTACTTCCTGGAACTCTTGAGAGTAAAAACAGTCCATTGGAGTGAATGGAGATGTCGGGACTCTTCGATCTACACGGCTCTGCAGAGCAGTGGAGGGGACAGCATGAGAGGAGCAGAGAATAGTAGGAAAACATTAGGGAGCTGAATACGCATAACAATGTTCCATCAAGTCTGTCATGAATAAAATCAAGGGGAAATAATCAGTAGATCTCGGTCATCTTATTTGAGTAACTTTTGAAAAGAGATTTTTATGTAGGTGTAATGGTAAATGGGTAAAATCAATAAGTAAAAAAGTAATAAATAAGTTAAAACACATTCAAGCATACAGAACATCCGGGGACCCCTGCCCTGCTTAAGTAGGGTTCCGAGAGCAAATCCTGGCCATTTCCACCACTGCCTTGGACAACAGTGTCTACTAAATGACATCATTGGTATTGATCATTATTGTCATTTTGTTCTATGGGGTAATGAGTCTTACTTGCTTCACCTTTAAATGTCACAGGGCAGGTGGGTTCAGCATCATGGGTTCAGCATCAATGACCTTTGACCTTGGCCCAAATTTGACATGCTTCCCCCCCCCCCTTTATTTGTCATTTTTGTTGTAATTTTCATTCACAAAGAATCTCTGTATGGGGTGGAAGCCCCAAAGCTGACATTATGAACTGAACGACCTAATCAGGGAACTACTGTGATAACTCCTCTGCAGGCGTTAAAATGCCTTTGACGTATTGATATTTGGTGACATTTGAATTCCAGAAGTGCGTTTTCTCCACCAGATTCATTGTGGTTGCTGCCCTTTCATCACGCAGGTACTGCTGCGAAATAATGTCTTTCTCAGAAGAACAATTTGCTCGGCTTTTCACACCGAGTAATTAGCCTCGCCTCATTTCTATGCCAGTGCCTCCGTGAGATCCTGACACCACATGTTTATCCATGTCAGAAGAAAAGATTCCATCACTTTCCTACAGCAAGTTCTTCAACAAGGCTACCAAAGACAGCACCCTATGGTAGAGTGAACTAAATGTCAGAGGAGCTTAGCTGTAATCCAACAAAACAGCTCCTCGTACGTTTCTCTGGGCCAATTTATAGCCTTTATACCGTGAGCATCTCCATATATACTGTATCACAGCTGCTGTCATTTGTCTTGAGCTTCCTGGCATTACAAAGTAAGACTTCATATCTTCAGATAATGATTGGTTGGGATCAGAAGGAAAAAATAATAATAAAAAAGTACAATAACTGCTACAGCTGCTGTGACAACTACTGTGACAGCCACATCTACTTCCACTGTATAGCAGAGCTGGAACTGTAAATTGAAGACAATTCAAAACATATGGGACAAAAACATTTAGCGATGAAACCAGCATTCCAATCCAAGCGCTCATTATCCAATTAGACAGAATGCAGCAGATGGCCACACAGCGAGGACAGCTGTTTTTCAGATTCCCTCCGTTTGTCTGTCCATCACGTGTGTCAGTCATTTGCTGCTCTTCCCACAGCTTGCACAAGTTTGTGGCGGAGATTGTTGAAATTGTTAGAAATCTGTCATCATGAGCACCCTGCGTCCCATAGATGAGGAGTGATCGTTATAGGGGGGGTAGGGTGAAGCAAGAGCTCCATCTAGTGTCGAGGAGTATACCCAGCCTTTTAGAGTGTCACTGGCCCAGGAGTTCTCTGAAACACTTTTATTTATTTATTTATTTCAATTCGGTATGCCTCTCAAGTTTGGCATTGGCTGTCACACGATCAATATGAGTCCCCTGCAG
>NC_139632.1:11218536-11381036 GCF_964638095.1 Poromitra crassiceps
GACGTGAAACACTGTTTTCCACATGGAACACAAACAGTAAATTACATCGGGGAGTCGACACTCATCTTAATCCTACTGGAAGATGTGAAGTCCTTTTATAAGACATGGTGCTTTCAGCGAGGCAATCTGATCACAAATGTTTTCCAACACTGCTACAGTTTATTCCCATTCATTAGGACTATAAGATATCGAGATTATAAATGGTTGCTGCTGTATGCTCTGTTTTGAGGTTACCAGGGAGCAATGTAATTATCGTTGCTGCTTTGTCTTTCTTTGTGTTTATTTAGCTCCTTCTTCATTCTTATGGATTTATAGCACTTTAAAGTACTTACAGTAGGCGTTAGTAGCCTTCATATCATAATATATCCGGGTCCTGGATATTATGTTTCTTTAAGTTGATTATGGCAAGGTTAGGAATGGAGCTACGTAGCTACAGGGCTTAGCTTAGTATTATTATGCCAATAATGCAATACACTTGACACCATAGTGAATGAAAACACAACTTAATATATGTGCTGTTTCCTCCATGCTTATTGATAAAGGGTGGATGGTGCACTTTTTAAAAGCTTGTATTGATAGGGTGTGTTTATACAGGATGTATGGCGACATGTTCATCATGCGTGGAAAAAGAAGGGTCCCGTGTATCCGGGGAAAGTTGCCTGAGCTCCAAAACTCTTTTCCAGCAATGACAATGGTTCTTTCACACATTCCCAACAGCAGTCATTTTACCGTCGGTCACTGAGCGGCTCCACTGAAGCAGTCGGGGGGGTCAGCGCTTTGCTCAAGGGCACTTTGGCATTAGCCATTGACTTTCCCGTTGTTTCCCATTTTCAGAAAACCAGGCGCAAAATGAGCCAAATCGAGAGAGAACAAAAATAACAACCAGATCGCAGTGCGATCAGAGAGAGGAGATTTGAAGAAAAATAATCTATTTGTCCAGCTTGCCGTGTGCGTTTGTGTCTGTATGTGCGTGCCTGTGTGTGTGTGTGTGTACTGTCTGTAGGGTGTGTGTGTGTGTGTGTGTGTGTGTGTGTAGGTGTGTGTTTTTTTTCCACAGAGCCGCTCAAGCAGTCATCCACTGCCCTGAGGCCCTGTCACCCCTAACTGGCTCTTGGGCCCGGGCACTCTGCAGCCAAACAAGCCAGCAGCAGCAGCTCATTAAGTGGCCATACTGTGTGCTCGGGTGGCCATGACAGTCTGTCACCTGACACGTCCAGCTCTGGACTGCACTCAGGTCACAACTGTGAAGGTCCTGCCAGCGACAACTCACGGGGCCACGTGTCAGAAATGCAAAGATCACGGAAAAATAGTTGAAAATAAAGAGAATAGAAGCGAGATTCACTATACTTTTAGTGCCCATGCTGACATTATATAGGATGAGATGTGTGTGTGATCGTGCATAATGGGCATGTCGGTGATACGGTGCTCAGTGGGGTTTCGTTGCTAATACATACATGTACGCTGACTGGAAGGTTTTTCATAATTTAGTGTGTACATGCATGAGAATGGAAAACCAGGGTGGAAAATAAGATAAGATTGCTAACTAGCTCCCTGGTTACCATTATCGTTGCACCGATAAAGCGTGAGTTGTGCTCCAGGGGAATGATCACTGTTGGAAACACAGTGATCATAACTAATTGTGCTAGGTCACGGATAGCACTGGCCATTGTATGTGCATGAGGGAATAAGCCTATAAGCTTAACATGTTCAAGGACTTGGTCATTTATTCATGATCCTTTTGTCGGTAATACAGAGGTGATACGGGACATTGTCTGTTTTCATTTTTTTTTTAAACGTCTGCTATGCATCCACCTTTATCGGCTTAATGTAAATGTAAAGTACAGTAGAGAGGACGGTCTAATCTCCTTAATCCAATTTTACTCATGTTGGAGACACGGCTGAAGGCAGGTAAAGATAATACACGCACGTAGCTGAACGGAGCAGATGGCTTGATCAGCATTAGCATGTTCCTGTCATAATACTGTATGTGCCAGCGCCTCATCACCGTTCATGTCGACTCATAATGTGGACCTATCAGAGGAAGGCTGTTATGTACCGTAATCCCTGCCATGATGGACTTTTTCCCCCGCACGGATGAAGAACGCTGCCTTCTCGTAGCACTAACAACATTCTTTCCTATCCATTTCCTCTCATGTCTCTGAGACCTGTAGGTGTTCTACAGAACCCACGTTTGTGCTCCAAAGAGTGTCAAGATTGATCAAGCTCCAAACAGCAAAGGAACCCACAGGCAAACCACAACCCTCCTAAGAAATCTTCCCCCTCATCAAATATTAAGGTTAACCTACAGTACAGATGTAGGTTGCCCACAGCAGGTTTATGTATTGGAGTACACACAGCCCGGTCCTTGTGTGAGGGCGAAACCCGATCAAAGAACATTTAGCGCTACTACAGTACATGCTCCATGCACTGGGGTGTTGGAGGTACTAGCTGTCGTCTGGGAATCGGAAGGTTCCCGGTTCGAGGCTGCGGCTCCTCCCGGCAGTGTGCGTCCCTGAGCAAGGCACTGGACCCGGAACTGCTGAGCTGATTAGCACCTTGCATGGCTGCCGCTGCCTTTCGGTGTGTGAAAGTGAGTGTGAAGGGGTGAACGTGAGGTGCTAATTGTAAAGCACTTTTGTAAAAGCGCTCTATATATTATGCTCCAAGATTGCTCTTTCCAATATGCATCTTTCCCGAGTCTATTTCCAGCCATTTGAGAACTCACATCTTGTCCACTCTTCCTGCCTCACGACACGTCGGGCGGCTGTAGCTCAGGAGGTAGAGCGGTTGTCCACTAATCGCTTTGGATAAAAGAGGTTGGTGGTTCGATTCCCGCCTCCTCCAAGTCTGCATGTCGAAGTGTCCTTGGGCAAGATACTGAACCCCAAATTGCTCCCAGTGGTGTGCCAGCACCCTGCGTGGTAACCTGCCGCCATCGGTGTATGAATGGTGAATGTACCTACAGTATTGATTGTATATAAATGCAGGCCATTTACCACGTCATTTCATTTATTTTTTGTATTCTTTATCAAGGACAAGATGAAGAGAAAGTGTCTACAACATGATTCTTACCTGAACATATTATCCTACGCTGGGCGCCTTGAACTCGCTGCACTTCGGCTCCGATTCAAAGTAAATGCGTCGTCGCTTCTTTCCGAGACATTCATGACCGCCATGTTTACAGATTGCAATGCAGTTATTGGTTTTCACTTCTCAATAGCTTCTTGGGGAGATATGAATATATAGCTCTGTCTATATGTGATGAATAAATGACACTCACCATAAAGGAGAGAGAGAGATGTGGATATGGGTTGCCAGGGAACACACTGAGTCTTGCTTGTAAAAAAAAAAAAAAATGGGGGGAGGGGGGAAGCAATTACTTGCTGTGACCTTGCCTTCAGTTCTCTTCAAATAAGTTTGGACTGTTTTTTGCAGGAAGTACATGACGGGAAAATATTCGTATTAACATCCCATGTGGGAATGGCAATTTGGTGATGTTAACGCTACATCAATGATGTGTATCGACTGCCGACTCTCCTTCCCATTTGCAAGACAATGAACCGAGATGTAGGTCTTTACATAACCAGCTTGGAAGGAGAGTTGCTGGACTGTGTTATTTTGTCAGAAGTAGACCCCCCCCTTCCCCCCTGTCCATTTGTGGAAAGTGAGCCTCTCGCAAGGACACGTACACCTAGAGACACAATCAGGTGCCCAAGTGCCTGGCAGCCATGCTGGGAAGCAGAGCAGGAGGACAATCAACAATGCCCTTCCGCCCAGAACAAGCAACCCAGTTGTGCCAATTGCTTTTGTTCAGGAAGGGGACCAAAGCAGACCATCCTCAGCAGGAAAAATGACAACGTAGGTCTATTTTCCAGGTTGTTAAAACAACAAATGCTGCCCCCCCTGGCCACGACCGCTATAGAGGTTGCCGCAGTCTCATAGTTAAATAATGCAGAAAAGCAGCTTGGGAGATGAGATGGGTTTGGTGGATCTGTGGTGGCTGTGCTCTCGTCTTTCAACTTAGCCGTCTTCAAAGCGCTGGTTCGCCTCCTGAGATGTTCTGTTTTTCTTTTTTTTTATGTTTTTTTGTTTTGTTTTCCCGACTGACCAGAGGAGGCGCTAGTGCAGCGAAAAGGACACATACTGTAACCTTAATCCAGCTTCCCACCCACAGACACAGCAAGTTTGAGTTTGAATCAATGGACATAGTGTGGCGGGCACAACAGAGACAACAAAGAGACATTCACCTTATGACCTCGCGGGATTAGAGAGTTCACAGAGTTCCGGGTTAGTTCAGACAAGTCAGCCGGAGGGGTAACACAAGCAATGCTTAGCATGCCATGTATAGTGTGGTGTTGGAATAAATATCCATTGGATACTGTCTTCTCTTTCCGGCGCACTCCACAATGTATTCTGTCATTCTGGTATGAGGACGTGTTGGAATGAAGACAATGGAAGATTCCACCAAGGAGGCAGCCCATAGGACTGGCAGATGCTGCTGGACGTGGACCAATGGCTTACAGTTCCATCAGAGAAGATAACCATCACCAACTCTCAGCACATGGTACACTTTGTGGAGCTCACAGTCCCTTGGGAGGATGCTGTGCAGGAGGCCTTGGAAAGAAACACACTGTGATACACAGAGCGAAGGCAGCGAAGGCAGAACAGCAGGGCTGGAGAGTAAAGATCTGCCCAGTAGAAGTTGGATGTCGGGGCTTCGTGGCAACATCGTCTGTACAGATGCAGCCATCTTCAATTGGCTTCTGGGCTATGACAGGTCCTCCTCGGCAGGTCCCTGGTTGGTCCCTTGGCAGAGTAAACAAAGATAACATAGAAACATAACTTAATATACTTAACAGAGCATGTGAGCGGAGCGTGGAGAGAGCGGGGAGAGGAGCGGGGGGATTTTGGCTTGAGCGGTGAGCGGGGACCAGAGCGGTACCGGAGCTAAAGTTGGAGCGGCACCGATCACCCGCTCAGTAGCGCTCCAGTTTCGATCACAACATGTTCGAAACAGAATGCATCTGTGTGTGGCCATGTGCACGCCCACTATTTTCTTGCCAGCTGCTGCGAGACGAGAAGGAAGAGAAACGAACATGCAGCGGACTCTGCTGAGCTCATGTTATTTGTAGTGAGCGATGCCCATTGCCCAGGCGTTTAAACGCAAATTAAAACACCCTGGCCTTTTGATCTTTTTTATTCTTTTGAGCGGAGCGGAGCGGTGAGTGCGAGCAGGTGAAATCTGTATGGAGCGGGGAGCGGTCTGGAGCGGAGCGGCCGGGAGTGGCCGTGAGCGCTGGAGCGGGTGGAAAGGGCCGCTCCATGAGCGAGCAGCGGTAATTATCACCGCTCCACTCCGCTCACATGCTCTGATACTTAAACTTAACTTATCACTTAAACCAATTCAACCTCTTAATAAACAATATATACATGTAGATGTAGATCATTTGTTTCTCTAGCAGTGGCAGCCAACACGGTGCACGTACGCCTGGTCGCCTGCAGGGTACCAATGAGTCGCCCGCAGGCCATAAAACTGAACAAACCATCTGGCTGTGTCAGGTGACTACGCCAGGCTGTGTCAGGTGACTACGCCAGGCCATCAAGGAAACAGGGGTGGCAGAGTGGAGTAGCCAGTGGCTCTGGCTGAAGAGGAAAGAGCCCAGCTGCTCTCCCAAATAAGCTGGAGAGGCAGATGCAGGGGGTGTGTGTGGGGGGGGGGGGGTTCTGGGACACCACGATGCACTGCTGAGCCTACTGGAGACGTCACTGGCCCGGTCGGCGAAAGCAGGAGCCCACTTGACAACCCCAATGACGTGTCTGCCCGGTCTTTCTCAAGCGCAGGTCAGTGCTTAATCCTTCCATCATCACCGGAAGCACACGAGTTTAAGTGGTGGCACTTTAGATTTTAACATCACCTCCTATATATTTGAGAACATTCAGGTCAGTGCAAACGGGCAGTGGTGGCCCAATGGTTAGAGAAGCGAGCTTGTGACCGGAAGGTTGTCGGTTCAATCCCCGGGACCGGCAGGATAAATCTGGGTGGGGAAAGTGAAAAGGCAGCGCTTGCCCCTCCCTCATTACCACCACTGAGGTGCCCTTGAGCAAGGCCCTTAACCCCAATTGCTCCAGTGGCCAGCAGATGAGACTGTGGTTCTACTGGGCAGCTTCCAGGTATGAATGTGTGTGTGAATGTGAACAGGGCGCTCCTGAAAAAGAGAGCATTGCTCTCAGTGAGACTTCCCCTGTATAAATAAAGGTAAAAAAAAAAGAGACACCAGAGAGACGGGGGGCATTTCTAGACTATACGAAGACACGCTGGAGTGGGGAGAGGCATCTGAGGTGCCAGGTTGATCGCCATGGTTTCCAGGTTGATCCCCATGGTTTCCAGCAGGTTGATTGCCATGGTTTCCAGGATGATTGCCATGGTCTCCGGGCTTGACTGAGAGCCCGGCGTGGCACGGCAGCCAGCTACGACAGCCTCACCGCTGCAAAATAAGCAATCAACGGCTGTGTCTCCTGCCTGGCCGCCATACCCCTCCCCCAGCCCCTCCACACCCCGAGTCTTGATTTGCTGTTAGGGCTTTTAATGAGGAACATGCCAAACGACTTACCCCCGCCGCGTCCTTGCCTCTAACCTTTATGCAGAATAGATGACCTGCTGACACAGAGAGTGCGACAGAGAGAGGGGCAAAGAGGAGACAAACGCCAGAGACACAAAGAGGCACCGAGGCATTCTGGGAGGCGCTGTCCCCTGTGAGAGGTGCTGAAACGCCTCGGCCCCTCAAGGCCAGACGGCAGAGCAGGTGGAGAAAGCAAACCTTTTGACCAGTCAGCACCCCTGTCTTCCTGCCCTTCATCTCACACTTTCTCTCCCTCCATCCATCTTTCCTTCTCTCTCTTCTCTCTCTCTCTCTCCCCTTTCTTTCTTTCTTTCCCTCTCTTCCACTCTCCATCACCCGCACACCATAGCTGTGAAATCCTCATTGGCATGTACATTAAAGTTTGACAGAGAAATGGAGACGTTGACTGACAAGGACAGATTGCCACCTATTGGTAATAGACGCCAAAACAGCCAAGATAATGACATCATCTACGAAGCTTCAGCTCACATCACGGCAAGCTCTCTCAAGCTGTGTGTGTGGGTGGGTGTGTGTATGTGTGTGTGTGTGTGTGTGTGTATGTGTGTGTGTGTGTGTGTGTGTGTGTGTGTGTGTGTGTGTGTGTGTGTGTGTGTTTGTTTGTGTGTGTGTGTGTGTGTGTGTGTGTGTACATGCGTGTGTGCGTATCTGGGTAGGTATGTGTGATAAATAAGAGCCACACGGGCTATTTGCACCCGGGGGTAAATGGCCACATCGACTATTTACCCCGGGAAGCAAATGGCATCTGCCATGTGTATTAGGCTATGTACTGTATTTCTGCTATTGTCGTTTCTCTCACTCTAATTTTAGTCAAATACCTCAGCTGAGACCACACAACACTCACAAAAGGACTGTTTCTCCAAATGTATCTTTTTCTGTTTGCTGACTCTCTTGTCGTGCAGCGGCTCTGTCTTTTCTCTCCTCACACTTTCATAAAGTACACAAATTAAAAAACTCGGCGGCTCCGCGTTTAGCCGGCGCATTTCTCACGGGGCCCTTGAACTAATCTAAAGCCCGGGTGGATTTTTCTCCGCCCTGGAGGAGTGTGTCATTGGCAACTCTCATTTGAATAATATTACACTGAATAAAGGAGTGCCATTATGAGCAAAGAGTGCTTTAATAGCGACGCCACAATCAAATCACAACATTGCAGGAGAGCACAGTTGGCAGCTGGACTCATTTAGCGGGCCTTTTTAACCGGGCTGCTCAGTCCACACATAGTCATGTTCTGTTCGCTATTGTGCTGCTTCAAAACACAATGTCACCTCCTTGCCTACAGTTAGCCTTTTATAAGCCTGTCTCACCCGAGCACTCAGTGCTCATGTCAAACGGCCATACAACAGTAGAGCGTGTCTCGTACCGCGCCTCTGTGTGGCAGTATATTTCATCCATTACTTTGTCATAGTGGACAACATATCTCAGATGGTGGAGTTGTAGTGTACTGGATGATGGTGGTGATAGGTTTCACACTGAGAATGTCCATTTTTTTGCGGCGGGAATAATCTAGGACTATATTGTCGCCATTGTAGAGTACTTGACAGCTTTCTGGAAATCGCCTGAAACCTATTTTGAGCCGCGGGTCACTTGACAGCTCTGCCTCAACTATGACACGGCTACTCAACCGCACAGCAGACATGGCACAAACAGCCAGTGTGATTTCCAACTTTGGTACATTCGCCTCTTATGGATGGTTATACAGTAGCGCTCTTGATTTCATCATGAATACGTCAAGTAATTGTGTTTCATGTTGCTTAGTGAGGAACAAAAAAATATGCATCGTCTGTCCTTTTCCATAAACCCTCACATCTGACATGAAGTTGAATGGCTGCGAGATGATCCCTGGAGTGCTGTCACACTTCCAGAAATATAGTCAGGACAGGGGAGATAGAGAGATAGAGGAGGGGGGCAGACAGAGATAGAGGAGGGGGAGACAGAGAGAGAGAGGGGGCAGAGAGAGAGGGGGGAGAGACAGATAGAGAGAGGGGGGCAGAGAGAGAGAGAGAGGGGGGGACAGACAGATAGAGAGAGGGGGGACAGAGAGAGAGGGGGGGGGACAGATAGAGAGAGAGAGGGGGCAGAGAGAGAGGGGGGAGAGACAGATAGAGAGAGGGGGGCAGAGAGAGATAGAGAATGTCAAGGATATGTACGGCACACACTCCAAACAATCAAGCCACAAGAGGCAGATATGCAGGGCAGAGTGAGGAACCAGCCTGCAGCAGCACTTAAGCTGCTTCTCCTACAACATTTCACATCAGACCATGGCAGCTCCGGAGCTGTGTACATATGGGCATACGTGCGTGCGTGTGTGTGTGTGTGTGTGTGTGTGTGTGTGTGTGTGTGTGTGTGTGTGTGTGTGTGTGTGTGTTAGTGTGTTAGGGGAACAGGGATGATAGAGACAGACAGTGGAAAGAAAAGTGAGGATATACTGTATAGAGGGCTTTCAGGGGACACTCTGGCGACCATAATGGGGTCCTCAGCTGTTAGGCTATATGGCTGTGAGCAGCTCATAACATTTTTAAAAGTACAACTGGAGCAGTCGAGGTTGGTACCTAGAGGATAGGCATGATTTGCCTTAAACACTTCAACTATCCAGGGAGTAGCAGACGTCCACCATGTGGACCGGTCAACAAGGTACCAGAACCAATTTAAGAAGGCACCATAACCAATGCAAGGCACCAGAACCAATGCAAGGCACCATAACCAATGCAAGGCACCAGAACCAATGCAAGGCACCAGAACCAATGCAAGGCACCAGAACCAATGCAAGGCACCAGAACCATAAGGAGCAAACGACGCAAATACACCAAGTCATTGATGAGGGACTACGTTTGCAAACTGCACAACACAACGAGAAAGGTACTGTAGGAAGAAACAGAGATGCTCTTTGATCGACACTACAGCTTTAACGCAGGAGTTAGCTTCAAGGGGACACCATGAATGAGCGACTCCTCCAACATAGCAACCTGCAGAGAACTGGCAAATGTGCTTGCTGATCATTTGTAAACATCCAGTTTGTTCACCGGGCACGTTGAAAACGACTGAGAACGATCCGATCGCTATATAGTGCTACATTAGCACTATCAAAACTGGGAGAGTGAGGCTGCTCCATTGTTCTCATGGGAGATCAACGAGATGACAGACATCAGCTGTCACTCATCATAGCTGTCTGTCATAGTCAGATGTGTTGTTTGTATCAGTTTGATTCTGTGCAGAGAGACATTGCTGGATTCAACTTCGCCAGAAAGCTAATCTCATACGCATGACGGAGCTGCTGTGACTGCTTAGCATCTGAACGGCTGTTGTGTTTGTGCATGGCTACGCACAAAGAGAGGGCTGCTGTGTGTGTGTGTGTGTGTGTGTGTGTGTGTGTGTGTGTGTGTGTTGTGTTTGTGCATGGCTACGCACAAAGAGAGGGCTGCTGTGTGTGTGTGTGTGTGTGTGTGTGTGTGTGTGTGTGTGTGTGTGTGTGTGTGTGTGTGTGTGTGTGTGTGTGTGGTGTTTGTGCATGGCTACGCACAAAGAGAGGGCTGCTTGAGGATGTTGGCTACACATGAGTGCCTCAACACTATACATGTGTTCCCAGTGCAAAATAGGTGAAGGAGAGGGAAACAGTCTCGTATTGAAGTGGTGCAGTGGAAAGTGAGGGAGTTGTGTTTGGGGTGGTAGATTGATGGCTATAGCTATACCTGAGCACAAAACCTAATTGTTTGTTCATCTTAACTGACTGTTCTTAAGCAGTGCTTTGGAGTAGAGACACTACTAGGCAAATAGGACAGACACTTCCCTCTGTGTTATAGTAACTTACATTTTGGGGGGGAAAGTCTACCTTATCAGATTATTCTTGTAACTTTACTAAATGGACTCACACACCCACAGCAGCTTTTTTCCAGAAGCTCTCTATTTTTTAGGCTGGTTGATATACTTTTGCCTATTTGTGAACAGCTATCCTGGTGGTTGCTAGGAGATGTGCGCCCACAGCTGCACAGAGAAAGGAGGATGAGAGAGGCCGGGGGTTAGAATGGAATCCATCCTTTATTAACATCTCTCCCAGTGTGTGTGTGTGTGTGTGTGTGTGTGTGTGTGTGTGTGTGTGTGTGTGTGTGTGTCTGTGTGCCGGCCCAGTAGATGCATGTCTCCTTGGTATTTAAGAGTAAATAGACAAAAGAGCGATGTGGCGTGGCCCGTGGGAAATTGGTGTCACTTTCCGCAAATTAGCCGGTGCTTCGTGAACTGAACGGAACAGAATAATTTGTGGTTGATGACTTGGGCCAGCAGGTTTGCTCTTTGCATACACCCCACCCCCCTCCCTCCATCTTAGGCCAGTCTGCTGGAGTGGTTTGACACTTCTGGGTTAGTTCTTGCTGGTGAGGCATTTTTTAGGGTTCACTGGTAAATTGATACACGAGGACGACATGTTTCTATTCGCAACATAATAGCCCCGTGGATTCCTGTCTCCGGAATGAAGGAGCACGGTTTGAATTCAGCATTACATTATAGAGGTGATATAGCGACGCCACCTCTCTCTCTCTCTCTCTCTCTCTCTCTCTCTCTCTCTCTCTAAACCAGACAAACAAGTATTGTGCCACATTGTCATCACTACATAAGATGCAAGCAAGGCTTAAGGTCCTTACACATCAAGAGCGATGCGAATATACGGCACGAAATTGCGATGCGAGTTTTGACCCACCTGTCAATCACAGCCACAGATGTGTACACGTCGGAAGCGAATTTCTGAAAAATCGACCGTGGTTCGAAAAAATAAACACCGCAATAACGCTGGGCGAAACTTCGCCGTTGGTATGCACGGTTGCATTGACTGATATAGGTTCGGAAAATATTATTGACGTGCGAATTAATCGCACGAAAAAAACGTGCTCGGTGTGTAAGGACCTTTAATCTTAGAAATCTGTCTGGCAATCAAGAGCCCTTTTCAGACATGGAGTGAACTCCTGAGATATCCAGACGTCACTCGGATGGGGTGTACTATATGTAGAGTATAAACACAATTGTCCGTTGTGAGCGTGCAGCCGTGCAAATGGACCTTAACCACCCAAGCCCCTTTCATTCATCCCTCTCTCCCCTCTGCAGCCAACGCCCATTTCAGGTTATATCACCCATTCATTGTTATGCACGCCCCTTTCATTCATGCTTGTCTCACCATCCATTCACAGTCTCCCACGCTCCCCCTCTCTGGCCAATACCCAATCAGATCAAGCCACTCCATTTCCCTCGCTTTTTCTGCTGGCCAATCACTTAACCGGAGTAGTATATCAGAACCCATGTTTTTTTACTATGTTGTAACTCACCTATGTGCTGTCACCACTCAGCTGCTGATCATCGCGAAGCAGTTGTTTCGTCCCACCTCCTCCCCTGACCACCACCAATGCCATGACTCCTGAAGAATTCCCTATGGGGGATTCTCTATCCTATAAATCACTGACTAATTTGTTTATTGTATCATTCAAGTTTATTTAAACCTTCTTTCTAGTCTCTCATTATTGAACTACATGTATGTCCGTGTCACTCGCAGAGCAGTATATTTGAATAGTAATGTCGAGTGAGCAAGTGGGCATGTTGATGACTTTGGGATTACTTCTGTTATATTGTTAAATGGCACTTTTACAAACCATTAATGTTCCCGTGCGATTTCATTTCATGAATGTGGCTGGATTATTTTGGAAGAGAAAATGCCAATTGGTGAGAACTGTCAAAGTTGAATGTTTTCTTTTCCTCCCGGTCTGCCTGTCTGTCTTGTATCGTGTAAATGCAACAAGATAATGGTGTTGTGATATATTTGAGTGATAACTTTTGTGGGGAGAAATAAATAAAAAAATGGGTTAGATATGTTGTCAACCTGCCTGTCAAATCGCTTTTTCCAGCCTTTGACGTTACCGCAACCACTATTTGGCAGGGTGGCAGGCAACCTTTTGATACATCGCAAACGGCTCACTTTTTGGCCCATCGTCACCCCATCTTTTCTAACCTGTTTCTAACCCTATCACCAGAATAATGCGATTTCTTTTTCATGGAGTGGAAAATTGCTTTCTATATCTCTGATGTAGTCTACATTGAAGAAGGGAATTAAAAGTCAGTTTCGCATAAACAGCACACTACGCCAAGGGTTCCCAAACTTTTCAGCCCCCGAACCCCAAAATAACAGTGCCAGAGGCTCGCGACCCCCACTATCCTCTTGAGGGGGTTGAAGCATACAAAATGTGCGCACATGAGAATTTCGTAAACAAAACAAAACTATTATGGTTAAAATGTGCTCTTTTTAATTGTTTTTCAATTGTATTTCACATATTCTTTAGGCTAATTTTACACATTCTGGAAATCATCTCGCGACCCACTCATTGGTGTCCCGCGACCGCCCCGGGGGGTCCCGACCCCCACTTTGAGAACCACTACACCATGCCCCCCCTTCCCTTCCCTACACACACACACACACACACACACACACACACACACACACACACACACACACACTTCCTTCTTGCCTATCTTTGCTTAGATTGGATTGGAAAAGAGTTTAACAGGCAAAGTTTCTCGGAGCCGGAGTATCCGCGTGGGGAAGCTGGCTGTGGAGTGAATGGATGAGACTCAGTAAAAAGGGAGAGGCAGAGAAAGTGGTTGCAGAGAGAAGAGGAAAGGTCGATCTGTCTTCAGATTGTGCGTCCTCTCTCTCCATACAGGCTGTGTGGAAATAGAAATGCCATTGAAATATTACACGGCAAGGAACGAAACAAGTACAGTAAAAGCCTTCTTTTTTTTGTAAGGGCCACAGCTCATGTAAAACAAGAGAGACCTTTATTCGGAGCTTTCTGTGTATATAAAATGGGAGTTCGGCGGATGAGTTGGCTATATAAAACCTGTGCACGCCCCGATAGAGGAAACTTCAAAGCGGCCACATTACCATTTCAGACAAACTGGGCCAGCAGTAGCCCAAAGGTTAGACAAGCAAGCTTGTGACCAGACAGCTGCCATTTCAATTCCCAAGACTGGCTGGAACGTATATATGATCTCATCCTTATTTTTGTATTTTTGCTTTTTCTATGTTGGCCTGTAGCGTATCACGGGGGGGAAATCATCGTTATGATATTGAAGCTTTGGGACTTTAATATTTCGATGGTATTTCGACGGTATAATAGTTATTTGGTGTTTCTAATACGCTTAAAAGGACTGTGACAAGAACATTGGCACCAAAATAGACTGAGAAGACATCCGTGTTTTTAATTTTAACCACACTAGCCCTATGCTCAGAAATAATCTGGTCACCTAACACTAAAATCATCTCTGTCTCCAGTAGATAGTGTGCACGCTAATCAGAAGCGATTAGCATAATCCTAAAAGTGAGAAAATCATAATTTAGCAGCTCTAAGGCTGGATGGTCTAAGGCTGCGATTATCTACCGGAGACACAGAGATTACTTTGTGGCCAATCCTCTCATCGGATTGACCGATGGGCCAATATCCCAAAAAGTGTAGTCCTTCGGGTTAATATGTTGATTCAAACTTGCCTCTTTTTTTAGTAATGCAATGATAAGTAATACTCATTTTACCCATATTCTGTCTTTTGTATCCTCGACAATAATAATACAAATGGTTTACTACAAAAACTTTCCATTCAGATCTTGGACTGCAGGAAGTGTGTTTTATGGTTTGTCCAAAAATAGAAGGCATGTGCAGAAAACCCTTCTGCTTCAGACTTGACTTTCTTTTACACTTAGTGATATTCACTCTTGAGAGGAAGTGGGAAATAAGTTCAGCAAACTTAGTCTTATTTTCAAGAACAACATAATGCTCCGTTCTGTGTAATAGCCTATAGGCACTCATCTAAACGGCGATGTGGATGTGAATAAGCCAATTTGGCTGACTCATAACCATTAAAATTGACTTCCTTTCATGAAGTTTATATTCTTTTGAATTTCAATTCAGCCTTTCAAAAGACATCGAATTATTATGCCGATCCACACTCCAACACAGACAACACTAAATTTCACATTGGCTTAGTATACTTCTATGAATTAAACTAATTTCTACAAATTAACATTATGACGCTAAATTCTATTGATAGCAGCCTGAAGCTATCTACATGAGTGGTAGCCAGACGGTGAGACATAAATGACTAAAAATCATTTGGCGAATTGATTTGCATATCTGTGATATGTTCATCTGCATAAACTGAAGCCAGTATTTCTCTCCCGTTAAGTCTATATTAAAGGTCCAATATCATGTAAAACTGCATTTCTCTTGCCTCTTTGATTATAGAGGAATTGGATGTGCTATCTACTAGATGCACACAATCCATAGAAAAGTGAGCCTTGAAGCAAGCCATTTGGACTTCTGTAACTTTATGAAGTTATTATACCATTATAACTAAAGTTTGGCAACAACAGACCAGCCTCAATCAGTCATTCAATCAATCAATCAATCACTAGCTCCACCCCAATTCAATCACTCGCTCCACCCTAAATATACGCCCCAAACCATGAATCTTTCTCGCTCTCCTCTCAGTTCAACTCCTCCCTCTCACCCAACCCTTTAATCTTTCATCTCATCATAGGAACCACATGGGATAAGATGGAGCCATGAAGACCATGAAGAGCATCCATCGGCGAGGCAGTTCCCCCACCCAGAGACTCATTCCCTGGTTCCTTGAGACACCTACTCATATACTGTATGCTTTCAAGTCATATCCCTTCATTTGACCCCATCATCCCTTCCCCTCGATCCCTTCCCCTCCACCCCTTCCTAATAAACTATTTAATCCATTGTGGCATGGTCTTAGTGAAGTATGAAATAATACAGACTAACAAAGTTTTTTCTTTCTTTCCCCAAAGCAGTTGAGCAGTTGTCATTGTTTATTAGCGGACAGTTTTCCCCAAGCCCCCAGGAACAGCTTTGAATGGACCTCAAGACAGAAAACAAAACACTGAATAGTGGAGAATTTGGAACCTTGAAGCAAATTCCTATCTCAGGACATTATAACAACACAAACAAATAAACAAAATCACAAATCCTCTTTTCTGCTCTGTATGAGTGATGAGCTACTATAGACGGTATAAATGGAAGTGAGAAAAAAGAGGAAGCAATTTACAACTGATTCAAATAGTGTGTGTGTGTGTGTGCGTGCGTGCGTGTGTGTGTGTGTGTGTGCGTGCGTGTGTGCGTGCGTGCGTGTGTGCGTGCGTGCGTTTGTGCGTGTACGTGCGTGTACGTGCACCACTGCTCCATACGAGTAGCGCCAAAAGCCTTGTGCCAAAGGCTACAGAAACGACCACTTATTCCTGTCATGATACTGAGCGCAGTAAGGCACTACTATCTAAGAACGACAAAGCGGCTTGAACTGACATCTTAAAAGAGCGCCCGCCCTCCAGGAGTGAGTTCAGACAGGAAACCAGCCCTCAGGAGGTGGGAGCACTCAGTGAGTTCAAACAGGAAACCGGCCCGCACCAGACCACGTCTGATCCAGCGGCAAAATAACAGTCATGTCAAATCTGCTTCCTCCATGTGTCTTTCTTTGTCAGGGTTGATCAATCGGAGAGGGACGGGCGTCGGCCTTCGCTCCGCACAAAGGTGGCGCCGGTGTCTAAGTACTTGGTAAGAGTTATTGCAGCCTGCGCTGCTCTATCTCTCTCAGATCTATAAATAGTATCTCCTGACGAATTCAGGCTGCTCTTATCAGAAAATTGAGATTCTACAAGCTTTGAGGGTGAGATGTGAGGCGCAGCGGGTGACATATCAAAGAGCCGCGGGGCTGGGTGAAGCTGGGCGGGGGGGCTGGTGGCAAAGGGGATACATGCGTCTCTCAGAAAACAGGCACAGGGGGGGGGGGGGGGGGGGGGGGGGGGGTGACTCATACAGGGCTGGGGTTGCACCCGCTAGGTGTCATCCGGTGACAAGAGACAATAGCAGAAGTTGACAAGAGGGTGTGGCAGAGAGAGAGAGATTCATTTTGAGCATAAATCATACTAACTACATTGATGTTATGGATATTGCAGTCACCATGACAGTTATAAATAATAAATGATCATAATAATCTGTGCAAACTACAATATTGCACTTGCCATGGTGCCATACTGTATCTGGTGTCAGCAATTTAAACAAATTAAGCATGCAGCTCCTTCTATTAAGTGTGTCTGAGCACGGGATGTGATAGGATTTCTCTCCCCAATCTCTGGTTTTTCGATCAAACATTTCCCCATAGGCCCAGATTGGACTCAACAAGAGGCGGATACTTCAGCAGGGCGGCCTTGAATGCTGATATGAAAATATACAATTACAGAGATGGACTTATCATTTGTTAATTCAAATATATCTTTAATTATGTTTTAAATGTTCTGTTCTAGGTCCCTGAGGAGCTGCTGTGAGTGTGTTTAGATAACCTTCTCCCTCTCTGCTAGGAGACGTGCTGACCATGGAGAGGTGAATGATTCAACTGCACCAGGATGTCAGTTAATGAGTTGAACAGATGGTTAAATGGTTCTTGTTATCAGTAAGACTCCTTTTAGACTGGATGGTCTGTTAACCTTTAATGGATATATGGTCTCTGCTCAGTCACTTTGGGATAAGGTCTGGAAAACAACACAGGGTTTATGGCGTCTCTCTAAGATAAATGGTTACAAGAGCATCCACAGAAGTGGGGAAACATTCCACCAGATGCCCCAGCAGGCAGAAGCTATGTGGAAAGGATGGTTTTCTCTCATGCTTGACTGTTGTTGCTTATTATTCAATATATATCCTACTGATTGACTGAGTGGTTTTGATATCTAATATGAAATAAAGTTTAGACCATACATTCTATATGCTGACTTTTTCCCCCAGAAGAGAGGACAGGCTCAAGGACACAGCCCATGTGAGGAGAGGTTCCGGGTTCGAATCTCAGACGGCCCAGCGTTGGTCTTTGGGAATATTAGACCATCAGTAGAATATATATTGGTTATCTTATGAGAATAGAGTGTGTTTAGATCAGTCTGATGTTGTATTTCTGTGTTTTGAATAACTTCAAACTTGCATTACTTGCTACACAATAAGGGAGCTATATAATATTTAGATAAATATCAGCCTATTATTACTACTGCAACTATAGAATGGAAAATAAATGTATAGTCAAATTAGTTAATAATTGGTAATTGATAAGAGTTTCCTCCTCCTGATTAAACAAGGTGAGGTTTTCTCTGATTTGTTGAATTTAACTAAAGGAACTATCCTCTTCTCTTTTTACACTCAATAGAGTGGTTTTAGACTAAGAGGTAGTGGTTTGGGCTGTATGATGTTTAAATCCAGTTCAGACTGGGATTAACCCATGATTAGCTGAATTTGATTTTATCCAGGATGTAGAATTAGTTTATATAGTCTAAAGTAAGTATAAATAAAGTGCTATAGGATTTCTAAATAGGTAAATAGCTAAATTAGCTGACCAAATTATAGGAGTTGAAAATAGGAATTTAAAGTAAATATATTGACAGTTGCTTTGGTAGACAGGGGAGCTAATAGATAACTATTTCAAGGGAGGGTTAGTGTGTGACCTCCAGTGGAAGCCAGGTCACAGGATGTGGACAGAGAGGGGGAGAAAAACACGCCTGTCAAGTAGGAGTGACAGAAGGAGAGATCATATGACCACCAATGACAAGGCAGCAGTGAAGGATGTCCCCAGATGGAGGAGGAACCTTCGGGGAGAGACCAGCCCACAAGGAAATGCACTTTAAAAGCCCACGCAAAATATTAGAATTGGTCGGTTTTCAAGGGTCTTTTTTGACCTGCTACATATTTTGCTGTTAGGAAGGACCACTGAAAATTCACCTCGGAGATCTCTGAATGGGGTAATATATAACTTGACCTGCCTTTGTACCACTATGCAATATTCTCTATATAAAATAATGTTCTAAATATCAGAATTGCTTGTTGTATTGATTTTTCATATATCTGGAATAATTGGACACACTGGAAAGGTATTAACATATGTCACACCTTCTGATTGGAGTGGGCTGTTTTAATTAGGTTGAACGAGGTACAGAAAAATACTTTCCATCAGATGTGAGCATGAGATGTGTGCGCATGAGATTTAGCCTAGCCCCTCCCCCCGTTCTAACGTACAAGGAAGTGAGAGGGGCGACGGAAGGCGCCGCAGCTCCAAGTCAGTGAAACACACACATACACACACACACACGATCGCACAATGCTAACGTAACGAGCTGTAGCTTGGTAGTGTGTTAGCTTACATTAGCTTCATGGAGCTCCTGGATGGCATCCAATTCATAGCATGACAGACTCAGACCAGACTACGTCATCACATGTAGCACTTTATTCACCTACTAGTCAACCATAAAATGCCTACGGCACTATGATCTCTCGACATAGATGTAGATCGATATAGTTTGACACACGTACCAAGTTGTTACAAGCTACTTGTCTGGTGACAACTAACCTGGAGTGCCACTAACATAAATCAACTTGCCGTAAATTAATATACAGAAGAAGCACCGCCCAGTGGATTAATCTGTCACAAATAATGTTTCAAAAGCACAGTGGTAGGCATATGTTACAACACACGGGTCTGACCTGGGCAAACTTGCCCTGCTACTTCAACACTGCTGGGTGTGATCTTTCGGTCCATTCAAGTAAAACTAAATTTTTTCCCCGCGAAGGGCCTGCAGGGGGCGAATCCACTGGCTGCAAAAAGAAGTCAGATTGTATGGAAGTCAATGGGGAAATTACCCTATTTCTCACTTTGATTTATCGCCTCAGTGCACATTCCTAATGAGTTTATAAGTCTTCTTCAATACATTACTTCACTTTGTCAATTATGGTCCCATTTAGAGTAAAATAGACGATAAAGCAGAATATGTTTTGGGGCGTGATTGACAGGTCAACTGTTCAACTGATTGTGCAGCTCGCCGATCATGGACCATTTAGCAGGCCGGCTGCAGCTCTTCTCGTCCAGATTGACATCACTTCTGACTCCATATAACCAAGATGGTGACGGTGAGAATGCCAACCTCGAGGCTTCAAAACAGGAGTCCAAAAACCAATGTGTGATGTCACCGTAGCTAATATTTATTATACGATCTACAGATGTCACCTAGGGTTGTGCGATGTCAGCAAAATATCCATCGTGATTGTTTCAAAGTCAAACATCGTGATTAACGATGGCATCGTCATTTATGCCATCAGCTGCTGCAATGCACGTTAACAGCAGGACAGCTGAGCTCTTCATGAGACCGACAGGCAGGCTACTTAGAGCGGTGGAAATGGGCCATACGCTACTGCACAGAGCCAGGTGACTCAAGCAGTACTGCTGTAACAGCTAGCAGTAGCCTAGCTGCTGCTGCTGCTGTATTTCTCTCTCAACTCTCTCCAGTCTCCTCAACTCTCCAAAAGCCCACGCGAATCTAACGTTATATCCGCTAGTAATGCTGTCACTTTTCTGCCAGCTAGTTAAATTCAACACACACACCTTGTTGGTCAGGATCTGACTGTAACGTTAACGTTAGCCTACCGGTATTTGTTTTGCGCCGTTCAATATTGCTAGTGCTTTATCAATCAACTTCAACTTTCACTTTGGAAACAGGCGAGTTAAATTCACATTTGAAGACTTGTACTCACTGTGGGTTGAAAACAGGAAAGAACGTGAAGTTTCTTCTTTCTCTTAAAAGTTTTCACAACAAAATAACTGACTTCTCGTGCGCGAGGGACCCCCCGGCGACATTAAACAAGCGCACCCAGTGCAGAGAAGCAGTAGAGCGGAGGAGGGGGAGGGGAGGCTTCTCTGAGTCTGAACTGGGTGCGCTCGTTTAATGCTGCCGGCGCGTCCCCCACGCGTCACGGTAAGTGGACTTGGTATGTTTTATTAAAACGGCACAAATTTAATTCGAACAGATAATTAATCACGATGATCCGATGTAGAAGGTAGAGGTAGAGGTAGAGGTCGATGGGGGGTCGGCCAATCACGATGGTCGATGCCATCGTCCATCGTGCCAACCCTAATGTCACCTGTCTCCAAGGGCACTACTGCCGCAAAAGTAATGCCACAGTGGTCGGGGTAATTTTTCTCTCTCTGTTTGTTTGCACTAGTAAGAGTCTATCAAGATGTCAAATGAAAGCTGAGAAATCCACAGATGATCTCTGATCACTCTACGATCAAAACTCACTGAACTAGCAGCCAAAGAAAAACACTTAGACTGGCTTTACACTGTCAAACTTTCACGCAATTTAGTTGGTTGAAACTGAGGTGAAACTAAGTTGCAAATGATTTGCATGGTCTAAAGCAACACTGCAACACAATTGAAACTTGTCTGAAACTCAGCTGCAACAGTTGCAAAGCTCAACTTTGTGAAACTAGTTTCATGCAACATCCAATCAAAATGCTGATAAGTAGGCTATTAATGCACTGATGGCGCTCTTCCTATCCTCCCAGACAGCCATAATGAAAGAAAGTAGCCAGCCAGTGGCAGAAGAAAACCTGACAACATGTCCAAATTGATATTATCCAGCTAGAAAATGATACAAAATAAGATACAAAGATGCAAGTTACAATGACACTCCTCACTTGATACATCAGTGAGAGAGAGAAAAGGAAAAATAATATGAGAGATTAAACATTACCAATCTACTTATCTTTTTTTAGTGAAACAAACTACCGTGTTGCATGAGACTTGATTATCTTATAATTGCTTTGCATAAATGTTAAGTTGCGTGAAAATGATGTGTCACACAATTTACAACCTGCAACTAGTTGCGTGAAAGTTTCACCGTGTAAGGCCAGCCAATTACTGCTGCCACCGTGGCAGCAATTGTGTCCCTGTATGGTCAAGATGCAGACTGAACAAATGTGGTTTATGAACTTTATTGATGAAATTGTGAACTTTATTGATTTATTGCAGGAGAAAATACAATGATAACACTCAAGGTTTTGATGAAGACGCCCCCCTAACCTTGTGAGGCAGCAGGATTCATGATCACACAACAAATCCAACTCATGCTCCAATCTATTAGTTTGAATCTGAACCACCAGTGGATCACACCAATACAGTGTCCTATGAGGCAGCTGCGGGCGGGATTTGGTTTGACGCCAGCGAGCCCGTGATAGACGTGATAGACAGATGCTTCATCCAATCACCTGCCAGTTTTTTTTTTCAAGTGCCTGGCCTTCTGAAACGGTTTCCAGAGCGACTCATTCCCTTATGTGAAAACCAATCTGGGAATCCATTAGTTTAAAAAAATCCCCCTAACCTCTGGGGGCAAACTCTGAATAACCGGAACGGAACTAAACTCGCCAGGCCGCGTCCCTTTATGCTTATATTTTACCGACCGCTTGCGCTAGTATTAGGAGCGCTATTATCCTGATTTTCTTTGATCATGCCGACAGATTTTCATGCAATCAAAAATCATTATGATGATGATTATGTTAAAACAAAACATCTCACAGCATCAGGTTACCCCAGCCCTTTCCAGACCTGCTGATAAGGTCTCTCCCATCAACTAGTTGCAGCTGGAGAGAACTTCCATGCCCATGGGATATGGGTTAGCCTTGAGGGCACCTAAGCTGTGTAATTGCCAGGCAAAACACCTCTGGCAAGCCCGCAATGCTTGAATCCCCAACAGATCTGGCCTCTTGGATTGGCAATAGGACAGACACTCCATAGTTCAACTAGTTTCAAAACAACATCAACATCTACCACCACTACTCTGTGTGCTTGAATAATGACATTTTGTTTGGAGTGACTGACACCCTATGCACAATAACTATACCACTAATAGGTTCTTGTATACGTGTGTTTGTGATGCACGTGCTTCTAGGATAATCAGTTCACAGAAGACATTTGTAATATACATAATAGCCGTTATGCGATGCTCCCTCGGATAAGAGTGGTGCAGCCGAGGCGCTGGGTCAACAGAGGTCGGGCGTATCTCCGTTCTGCTCTATTAACAGTGGCCAGTGGGTACAGCCGGGCTGCTGATAGCGACCAATCTTTGGCCCCCATCTCTCTCAGACCCTGTTGGCCAATCCGCCGGCTGTATTAAAAACTACCGAAGCGGACCGAGCAAAAAATTGCCGGTAAAGTGTGCAAGTGTGTGAGGAAAGAGAGAATAAACAAAACAAAAAGAAAATGTGTGTGTGTGTGTGTGTGTGTGTGTGTGTGTGTGTGTGTGTGTGTGTGTGTGTGTGCGCGTGCATACACGTGCCTCTGTATGTGTCTGTGGAAAGTTGCTGTGTTCTACAGGAATAAAGATCAAAATGCCCTTTATCTTTTATGTGTTGCATTGCATTATGCATGAAGCCAGGCTATACCGCGCCATCACGTCTAACTTGCATGTGCAGAGATATTCCAAGGGCCATAGGATCTAGCTAATCATTTCAAATGAGCTTGGTTGGATAATGAGTGCTTTTGTGTGATGAGATCCCTGAGGGTGGTCTACTCGGAACTACTAATGGCAACTTGCAGCTAAGGACAAGACAAGTTTTACATGGAATCTGATTAAACTGTAATGTTACTTGGGTTGGCAATCAAGACATGTTCAATCATGAGAGACTAGTAAGAAGGTGCAATAAACTTTAATGAAATAATAATAACAAATTAAGTTTGCCGTATGACTCCATGATATAACGACGCTCCTCCTGAGATGTGAGAGGCACTGTCATTGGCTCCGACCATGTCAATCAGAGCGGCTTCCGCTCCCTCCTCCCTGTGTCGCTGTAAATAGTCCCCTGCCGCCGCAGTGAAAACAACAACGCAATAACTAGCTAGCAAGCTAACGGCAGAAACCTACACGCTAGCATGTTGCTGTTGCTACATGCTGAAAATGGCAAGTTGGATTGTTGGAAACTATTTTCCAAGGGCACTGCCGCTAAGCGCCGCCCATCGCAATTCCACAATTCCATGGTGACCAATGCCGCCAGACTCCTGTACATACAGTAGCACGTGTGTAGCCTACTCGGTATCCACTTTAATAGATATTTATGCAATCGCTATCCTCCAGATAGTGGGTCATGTAAGCAGACATGGTTGAGAAGTTCGGTTCAAGTTCAGTTGAAGTAGAATGTGCAACACACGTCATTTAAGTCAATGTAATGGTAAGATCGTTGGTGCAGCAAGCAGATCGAACTACACTGGGTCAAGAACAAGACTTGTTGAAGATAACAGGCGGGGCCTACCAAAACTATAGATAGATAAGCTCCCTAATAAAGTGAATACTGAGTGTGTATCAAGCGAGCACCGCACATACACAGATAGACGCACGCGACACACACGCACACACACGCGCACACACGCGCGCACACACACACACGCACGCACGCACGCACACACACACACGTGTTCCGTCATTATCGCAGCAATAAGTCAGTCTCTAAATGCTGCAAGGGCAGGATGGGCTGCTATTCAGCCATTAAAATGCATAGAAGCCCTAAGTGATCAGCATCATGGGTGGGGTAGATAATGTGCTGTGGAATCATGGCTGCTTAGCTGCAATCAAAGCGACGTGGACTCCAGCCAGACAGCTACGCAGCTAAGGCTGATCTGAATCTGCTTATACCCCGTTGAAGTGGGCAGATTTGTAATTGCAGGATCAAACGGACTTTGCGCTAGTCAATAAAAAGTGCAGAATATGAAGGCAAGAGGCAGCAGAATATCCTCCTCTCCCCTGGCCTCCTGCTCAACTCCAATCTCGTGCCCGCCGTCCTCATCACTAGCTTCGTTAGCAGCCCGCCGGCCGAGACACAATATCCTGTGGCGCTGGCCCCTCTCTCCTCTCCTTGCTCTAATAAATGTTCCCCTCGTCTGAATTAACACTCCTCTCTCCCTGCCCTTCTCATCATGTGATGGTATTTTAGATCGTTTCCACACTGCCTGCTGAAGGGGTCGTGCTGTTTGGTCCCCATCAATGGCCGCTTCACGCCCACCTCACACACCGGCCGGTATAACAGCGGCGGTGCCGTAAAAGCGCCGGCCGTATTCATCATAGTTATGATGGCTTGACAGGGTCGTCTCCGCTGCCCGGGACGCGGGGCTCGTAAAGAGCGCCTCGCTGCCAGCGGGGCCTCCTGTTAGGGAGCCTTTAATTGGCTGATTGGCGGCGAGGAGAATGCACCGCTGTCTCGTGAATGGATGACCAATAAGACACCGGTGCAGTCCCCAGGGCACGGCGACAGCCTATAAAAAGGACTCCTTCCCCAGCTCGACGCCCCATTGTCTTTGTTATACGTGACGGACCTTTACACTATTATTTTTCTCCTCCAAGTGCCTCTCCCTCTTTGCCCGCTTCTAAATTGTCTGTTGTTCGGGAGAGAGGGAGCACATCCTGGCCCAGTTTCCTCCCCGTTATGGGATGCTTGATTGTCCTCTCCGTTGAATCGCTTTTCTTCAGGTAGACAATGCACGGGGCCCCCCCGAAATCACCCTCTTCCCTAAAAACGTCACCGTTAAACGGCGGCAATTAAATCCCAGACTCGCTCTATTGTAGCTAATTCACCTCCGCGTTCATTTCATCCATCCACATCATCACCTCCATACGTGCGGAATGCTCTCGCCGGCACTACGTTGCTATTGGCTTCCTTAAGCCGCACGGCGATAGCTCAAAAGACCGTTAAGATACAATTGTGTGTAATATTTCCAAAAGTAGGCGTTTTCAATCAGTCTTTATATGGCAAGAGCCCCGCCCCCCTCCCCCCGTCCCCATATTACCATGCTGAGTGTGGAGCAGAGGTAGAGGGTGAGGAGGGTAAACAGTCTGTCTTCATGTCAAGATTATCTATGCACCTTTTAGGCGGCGCTGGAAGCTGCGTTTGTTTAATAAAAGGCCTGATTAATGAATGGAGGAGAGATGGAGGCAGAGAGAGAGAGAAACACAGAGAGAGAGAGATGGGGAGATAGAAGCAGAGAGACAGAAAGACAGAGAGATATATGGAGATAGAGACAGAGAAAGAGAAACTCCTGAGCTGAAGCCAAGTCAACCGCCTTTCGCACACGCTGATATCTAGGTCCCTGTCTTGCTTTGTCTTGCCTCAGAGGCTGTTTCTCCCATCTGCTTTGTCTGACAGGCGCAGCAACAAGTCAACAATGCGTCATTCAACCGTGCCTGCTGGTTTTGGCTTCTTCTTTTCTCAAAAAGGGAGCCGGAGGTTCGACGAAGGCTTTTTAATCAGAGGATAATGCGAGCAGACGAAACGGAGGAACGGTTGTTCTGTATGAGACCAGTCATCCGTATCCGCCGAATCCCTGGGATCAGAGCCAGGCGGCTCCCACTCCCGAGACAAAAGCTCGTCTCAGGCAACTCCACGAGATCCTGCACAGATTTCTTTAAGCGCATTAATTAATAAACGCACACGCTAACCTCTCCAGATCAGTGTGCTCTGAAGGAGGACGCGGAAAACGCTACTCCAACAGTCCAACTGTCACTGTGAGTTTTTCCCCACCCGCTGACAAATTACAACATGTTTTCTTAGATGCAAAATAGGGTCTGAGAGCCTGCTAATTAACTAAACAAGTTTGTAACGCTTTGGATTACAGCTTTCCTTCCCGTGTAATTAGCGTGTTAGAAAAGACATTTATAGCATCTGTAAACCTCAAAGCATCGCCGATCTGACCTGAGGCTGCTGTATTGCGTTGCATCAAATGAGAGAGAAGGAGAAACCTATGCCCTCCTTCAATTGTCTTTACAGTTTAACAGCCCTATAATTTTCCACACGGCATTCTGCTGCCAGCTAATCATGCTGTAAATATGAAAATATGGGAGCCATAATTGAAATGCGTACCAACATGTCACATACTACAAATAGGGCTAATCAAAAAGGCTAATTCACACCGGTAAACAAACAGCCCTCAGCATATAATCAGTGGTAATGTTGGCCTATAGCACCTTCAATAAGACTAAGACGGTATACCCGTACAGATTGTCTTTATGCAAAACTCCTACTCCTTCCATGTGTAGTGTGTCTTTATATAGACTAGCATTTACATTTGGAAGAGGACGCATGAACGGTGTATGTGTGTGTGTTTGAGTGTGTACGCGCGCGCGCGTGTGTGTGTGTGTGTGTGTGTGTGTGTTTGTGTCCTGACATGTGTGTGTGTGAGTCCAGGTGAGAGGGGAGGGGAACCTCCAAGTTGAACAATTAAAAGGTGTCCATGTGGAGGCAGCGTCTCGAGACATCCGCCCACACCGAGAGGTCACAGCGAATTAGACAGCCTTATCACAGACTGTGTGTGTGTGTGTGTGTGTGTGTGTGTGTGTGTGTGTGTGTGTGTGTGTGTGTGTGTGTGCCTGTGTGTGTGCGTGCGCATGCGTGTGTGTCTCAGATCACTGCTTTGCTGGTTGTCCTGGCAACCTCTTTCTTCCGTCACCCAAGAGCCAGAAATCAATTATTCATTACATTGTGTTATTGCATATAATCATACTGTCTGGCCTTTGCATATATACAGTACGGAAGAGGGGCCAAATGTGCTTGAGCAAAAGCAGCATTGCTATGGAAACTCTTTATGGATTTTCAGTGAAAGAGGTGGTCTGACATGACATGCTACAGTAATAGAAAAGTGCACATGCCATGCTGGTCAATAAGGGTTTATAAGGCAGGAAAAGTGCTTGGCAACTGCTCATTAGTTCGAATTATAGATACCATACATCAGTGGCTGTAAACCTTGAGACATCTCAATGGGACTCACCTGGTTACGTTAAGGAGAAATAGCATAAATAAAAATAAAAAACAAAATGTGTCATTCGCGTATAGCACTAGCAGTGCCAACAATAAGTATGTGGTGCAGTGCAAACTGAAACAGTAAAATTGATAATAATATATATATATATACGGTATATATTATATAATTGGTCTAGTCAAAATGTTTGATTATGCTGGTAAGTCTCAAATTAAGAAATTACAAACATTTAATGGTTTCAGAGGGTTTTTCAACAGTTTTTTGGTGTGTACTGTATACTGTACATGTTTGTTTTTGCATGTTTGGCATGTGTTGCCTGTGTATGTGTGAGCGTCAACAAAGAGTCGGCGTGCGTCTTTGTGGAGTGTGTAAAAACCGTGTGAACGCGTGCGCACGCATATCGTATGAACGCTGATCCACGTTTGCATAGCATGTATGTGTGCATCCTAGTCTTTCAGCATGTTTTGTGGTGTCCGAAATCGATGACGGCTCTGATGGCAGCGTGGACTGAGAGGATTGGGATGGCCCTTCTCCCTCTCCATCAAAACAACAAACTCAATGAAGAAAAAACATGATGTAAACGCACACAAAAAGAGGGCAATTCTCCTAGGAGAGCTCTTAAGGATCGCAGCGTGTCCTCCGCCAACGCAATTTGCAGCCTGCAGTGCCGCGGCTATCTTCCCTCACCTGGAGAGTCATTATTTTACCATACCGCGGCCACAGGTGTGTGTGTGTTAGGTCTCTCTACTTTCAACTGTATAGGCGCTGTATACATGCTGGTGCTGCTTAGATAAAGGCATAAGAAGCAGTTGGTCTTCCTCCCAATTAGCCTCCACTTGTATAAAGGCCCAGTGGCTGTTGGACAGCTCTTTTTTTATGGACGGTGCCGGCATTCTTAAACTCGCTGGGCGCAGGTCTCCAATTTGGGCGATATGGACCAAAAATCATATCTGGGTTACTGTATGTTTAGGCTGAATGGCGAAACGCATACAGTATCTCGGTATTTAAGTGGGTTAAATGTTCACTTGTAGGTCAAAGCCATGTGAGATGTGAAAAGCACTTTTATTAAAAGAAGGCTGAGATCAAAATCAAATGCAAATATTATTATTGGAGCTTTCACAAAATATTTACACAATGACATTTTTGATCAATAATCATCAGCAATACAAAATAACCCTTCAGCCGGAGGCAGAACTCACCATCTTCGGCTGCTATCAGCAGCAGACTCTGTGCGTTGAAACGTTAGTCTGCACCTTATTAAATAATTTCCAGTGAATCGAGTGCTCCAGGATCTTCTTTGGGTTCACCCATTTATTGCTGCTGTTAATACTGTCCTGTTCTGAGAGCACCGGCCTCGCTTTGTGGAGGGGCTGAAGCGCAAGAGACTCCTTCTACATGGTCTAAAAATAGCCTCAGACTTCAGGGGGTTCAACAGCTAAAAATAGCATCAAATGGGACCTTTAAACTTGGCCACCCTCCCATACATCGCCCGTCAGATACTTGCTGGGATGGTTTCAGAAAGCACAGAACAGAGAATCCACTTGTTGTGATGTAATACCTGGCCAGACTCCCGGGTGGACATTGTTAATATACCGGGCAGTAGCCTCCCTACAATTTAGCCCCAGGGACATTCAGTCTGAACTTAGAGTAAATCCGTCTTCATTGACCCTGCGCTCCTCTGGTATCGAACGGCACCTACGGGGGGAATCTGAATGATTCCGGACTCTCTGAGCTACAAAGCGCGGTCAGGCAGCTGCTCGGCTGCTCGGCGGAGGGGTTGAGGGAAGGTCGCGCGCACCTCCGAGACCCGACGAGGCAACAGCGCTCGACCTGACCCGCTGTCCGTGTTTGCGTTTGACTGGAGTAAACAACAACAGACGAGCGTAAGCAAGATGGATGTCAACACCACTCCGGCTGCCCGCAGAGAGGTTGCTGTCCGCAGGTTCGCCCAAAACCAAACACAAACAAACACAAACAAAAAAAGCGTGGAGGTTTGTTATCGGCCGCATCTCTGCGGGGTTCCTGTTTAATTTGCTCCTCTGGACAGCCCACCTCTCTCGCCTCTCCCTTCCTTCGCTCACAGGCTTTTACTGGCCAACGTGGCATCGGGGTGTCGTTCAGAGAGGGAGAGAGACGAGTGCAATTCCAGGTCGGGCACAGTGAAAATATGGAGTTTAACCAGAGGGGGGGTTGGAGAAAATGGCTTGTCCTGTCTTGTTTGCTCTGGCTCAGGTGGGCACATAGCCATACTTGTCGCCTGTCCTCCCACACAAAACGAGAGAGAGACAGAGAGAGAGAGAGAGAGAGAGAGAGCTTGGTCGTTGCTGGTGAGCCTGCCTATTAAAGTGCAGTTGTCATTCTCAGGGTGATGCAAGAGCTGCCCGTGGTGGTTCACTTCACAAATGATGATGTGCCAGAAGATGATGAGAGAGACACCGGCACCCGCTCGATTTGATTGACGGGGAAGAATTCAGTTCGACCCAAACGAGCATTTTCACAACATGATATCGTGGCGTTCCTATTAAAAACACGCGAGGTGTTTTGAAAAAGATGCCAGAAAGACATTTAGGTTGTGTTTTCACAAAACGGAAGCGTGCGGGTAGCAGCTACGGGGCGGCTCAAACTTCCTCTTGGCGCTGTATTCAGGCGTTTTTTCAAGCCTTGATGTTGATGCAGGCGGTCACAGCCACACATCTACAGTATTCACTGTTCTAAGAGAGAGAGAGAGAGAGGAGGGAAGAATGAAGAAAGGAGAGTCGCTCGATGGAAAGGCCCAGGACGCCTTTGGGCTAAGAGGGCCAGACAGGTGACGGGAGCGCCGAAGAGTTCAGAGAGACTGTGAAGTTAGTTAACTGGCAGTCTGAAGGGATGGCACAGATATGCAGGTTGGCGGCTTCAGCCTCGAGATACGCTCCGGGAAAGAGAGGGAGGAAGCAGAAATCTACTGAGAGGGCGGAGGTGGTGGTGGGGGAGGGAGGCGAGGGTGCAGTTAGACACTTGGGTTTAATCAGACCGCGGCCATATTGCAAGTCCATAAAGTTTTATGTAAGCATTTCTTTTTCTTTTTTTCTGCCACCTGAACGGCATCTTTAATTTGGAGGGAAGTAGCCTCTTCATTGAGACGAGCGCCTCTCAGAAGCCTCCGCGGAGGAACGCACAAATGCACAAGATGTCTCTTAGGGAGTCACGCTGGCGTTTGGAATTAATGGACGTTTTGCTTTAGTGGGTACTGTAGTATAGCAGAGTGCAGAGAAGGCGGAGAAAGAAAAAAGGCACGTCACAACGACAGATTTGGCGATCTGTCGGGGTAGTGCAGCGATATGTTCTCTGCCTGTTGTCGGTCGGGGCAGCGGTTACGGGAGGGGAGATGAGGGCCTGCGTTCTGCCCCTCCTCGCTGTCAGGTGAAAAGAAGCATGTATCGGAGGAAGCATGTGCTAGTCTACAGCTCTCCCCGGATTGGCAGAGGGGGTGGGGCAACGACAACGGTACGGACAGCACGGTGGCTCAGTGGTTAACACTGTTGCCTCACAGCAAGAAGGTCCCGGGTTCGAACCCCGGTCCGTCCCAGGTCCTTTCTGTGTGGAGTTTGCATGTTCTCCCCGTGTCCGTGTGGGTTTTCTCCGGCTGCTCCGGTTTCCTCCCACCATCAAAGAAAGACATGTATGTTAGGGTTAATACTCCTGTCTGTGCCCCTGACCAAGGTACTGGCAAAAGAACTGGAGTTGGTCCCCGGGCGCTGCACAGTGGCTGCCCACTGCTCCTAGTTCTAGGAAGGTTCCTAGTAGAGGATGGGTCAAATGCAGAGGATGAATTTCCCCAAGGGGATAAATAAAGGATAACTTACAACTTACTTACAAAATTGGTAACAAAGTCAAAAATGCCCACAATGAAAGCATTTGTGCCTCTGCATTTTGCATCTCGTTATATTTTAGTATTCCACAATCTTCTCAGTTTTTTCCTCGATTCTTCCCTCTCCGTCTCTCTCACAGTCACGTATCTTCACATCTTCATGTCACAGTGAACACAGACTCATTCACTTTGGACTGAGAAATCCAACAGCCGTTCGCAGCGCAAGTGGTCATCTCAGCTCCGTTCCACAGCCCTCAACCGCTGCAGCCATCATCATCCCCACACACACACACACACACACACACACACACACACACACACACACACACACACACACACACACACACACACACACACGAGTTCATCAGTTCACCACTCAGAGGGGACCAAACATCCCCCTGTGCATTATGTATGGCCTCATAGATCTAATTGAAACTGAAAATGTTATGTTCCACTCCGGCGCCGTCCTAATAGGCTGGCTCTCAGTAACAAGCCTTGTGAGGCAATTACAAGCCATCGCCACGAGTCTGGATGAGGCCTGACAGTGGGGGTGGGGGGGTCGAGGCTGAAGGGGGTGGGGGAGGTCGCTCCTCATATCGGGACCTTCGGGCCGCTCTACCTCGCCAGGGAGAGGTGAGGCCTAGCTGGCGGTCCAATTATAGGCGCCACCCTTCCCCTCAGCCTATGAGGGGAACAGATGCCCGGGCAGATCTGACGAGTGTCGGCACGGCTCTGATGCCTCCGATCGGAAACAACCCGGGTGCCAAGCAAGAGCAGCGGCGGGGGGATCTTCGATCCTAACAGCAGGGGGCGATGGAATCCAAAGTGAATCCAGCTGAGCTTTTGGGGGGGGGGGGAGGGGGGGGGCTTCCTATACTGTCCTCCATCCCCGTGACCTAGGACAGTTCTCTTTGTATAGGCGAACATCTATTACTGTCTCCTGTAGCCAGAGACAAGAGAGCAGAGTTTGTCCGGACCCCTGCAGGTGTGAAGCTCCACAGAGAATTAATTAGAAAAGATGGAAAAGGTGGCTGCGGAGGTGCACCAGGCTACGGCCGTGTGTTCTGCTGCCGAACTGTTGGCACCACTATAAATGGTGTAAAAGTTCAAACCAACACTTTTACAAGTTCACCAAGTTCCCAAGTTTCTTTCACAGAACAACTCCATCTTGACGACAGCACAGATGGTCTTGTTCACACAAGTCAGACAGTCGCAGAGAAATGACCACGTGGATTCTTAACGTTGAGCTGTGTGTCCGTTTAATGAGGTAGTGAAGTTGTACGCACTTAATCTAAGCTCTGCTTTAGTCTCTTAACTGTGTGGGAAAACACCAAGGTTCGTTAAACAAGGATGCAGTGAGGGGTTTACCCAACTATTTGAACTATACATTTTAGTAAAGTCATTCAATAAATAGCCTTGCATTAAGGAGTATAGTTCATGCAAAATGACAGGTACAAATATTG
Organism: Poromitra crassiceps; assembly: GCF_964638095.1. Taxonomy (NCBI): domain Eukaryota; kingdom Metazoa; phylum Chordata; class Actinopteri; order Beryciformes; family Melamphaidae; genus Poromitra; species Poromitra crassiceps. Next base: position 11,251,135 of record NC_139632.1, read on the forward strand.
TCTTTTAAGGATAAATTTGCTACTGTGATTTGATTGAACATCTTCGTTCGTTTACTATGTGTCAGTGTTGTTGATGACTAGCTGCAGTTGATGAGTGAACTGACTGTTTGTGCTTCCAGATGGTCATTAAAACAGTCCAAGAGAGCACATGAGCTTGAGGTAAACATGATCAGCAAGGTCATTAGAAGCATTTGTAGCATAGCACCCCTTTCAGACCAACATAATTGAACATAATTAAGATATGACTTTTCATTCTGAATTTATCTGCCGGTAGCTCGGTTTGACCTTTGAAAGGATTCTCCGCATATTTTGATGTTATTAGAATAATTAATGCCCAAATCAACCCCGGAGCACGGTGTTTTGCCGCCACCTAAAATGCACCGTTGATTAGCTCTCCCAGACCTGTTTAAAGTGCTTCACATTAACAGAAAGGTTTAATGGTAAATTAGCACGGTCGCAAATTGCACAGCAGATTAACACAAAAGACACAAAGCAACACATTTGCTGGGCACGTATAGCCCACCTTTTAGGTTGGATTTAACAGTCCATGTGTGTAGATGATCCATTCAGTCTCCAGAATACCCGTACATACATGAAAAGGTCACAAACTGATTGTCCTGCCTTAATTTGTTCTACGAGAGCAAGGACCAAAGAGAAACCAAACCACTGACCCCATCCCTGCTCCATCTATCTATCCAGAGCGGCAGCAATCTGCCAAAGTCCTCTCGGCTGCCATACCAAAGACCTGAACTTTGTTACACCATAAGGTGTCGAACATTCAGTGAAACTAATGATATGTATGGCGGCTGGCCTACTGTGTATTAAGAGATTGAATCGGTTTAAGTTATGTTAAGTTTAAGTATATTAACCCTTTAGTGTTCCCTCCAAGAAAAAAGCAATGTATTTTTTGACTATGTTATTAGGGCACTAATAACAAGAATTAAAACAAAAATTACCGACCCCCCAGTTTTTAAAATATAGACTTCTACCAAACAGTTGAGATAGCACTTGTGATGGTAAAAGTACCTATATAATCTTGGCTAAGTGGGTGGTGTCTGTGGCTGGTGGTGGTGTCTGTCGAGGGTGATGTCATCAGTGATGTCACTTGAGCAATTGTGATGTCATCAGAAACGTCATCAGTGATGTCATCAGTCAGTGATGAGAATTATTTGTAAAACACAGAAACAGAATGGAAAAAAAATCTAAATTAGAAATCATGCACTTTTATAATGCTAATAATATGATAGTATATCAACATGTCAGCATGTTTGTTAGATAGTTAAATAAATCATTGTAAATCATGTCATCATTATGACATTATTTCAGCATAATAACACTAAATGTAACATATTAACAACAATGCATGATCAGAAGTGTTTTTATCCCATAGAAAATAGTTAATTTTAAACATTCTCTACCAAACAGTTGAGTTGCCACACCATGGAAAATTTTACCATGAATTGGCAACTCAACCATTTGGCAGAGCATTTTTATTTAACCATATAAGACTTTTTTTTGTTGTTGGATCAAGTTACATAATTATGTTTAGTAACATGTTAGATGATATGTGTCGAAAAAACTATGCTTACATTTGAAAATTCAAACTTAAGGTAGCCTTATGGCTTAGAAAAGAAATAGTGACTTAAATGGCTCTACCAAATGGTTGAGCAAACTATAAGTTAAGTTTCTGTTTTATCTTTGTTAACACGTTAAGTGCCATAGCCGAGATAATTCGTCTTACATAATCCAACGCTTGAGTGCCAGAGCCGAGTTTACTCGTCTTACATAAACATTTTTTTTTTTGACGGTGGGACATCAATCAACAACTTTTACATCTTCGAGATCACTATTGGAGCAAGAGAATGTGTATAATCTATTTTACCGACCCACTAAGTGTTGACAGTGCTCCCCCAGACGACCGAAATCAAAGAAAAAACTGCCGCGGGAGCAAGCCGTTCAAGGAAATGGCGAGGCGATTTTACAGTAATCCATTCAAGACTTGTCTTGCCTGAGAGCGGCCGCGCACCGGCAGCAGCACACAGAGAGCGGAGAGCGATTTGCAAAATAGATTATAGGTGAAACACACTTTGAAACACCTCAGAAAGGCCAGAATCAACATCTGCCCATCGCCCACGCATTCCCCGGCCCATCTTGACTCGCACAAGGAGCGTCCGCACGCAGGCAAGCAGGCAGGCAGGCAGGCAGGCAGCAGCAACGCGCTTCTGACACGCCCGCTGTACAGCCAGGAGGAAGGAGGAGAAGACACACGGAGGGAGGAGTTTGAATGAGAGGGGTGTTTCCTGTTGTTATGGAGGAAATTACTGTTCAAAACTATTGTTTAGAATGTCTGACGGTCTTTGATGCCAAAAATGAATGGTTAAAGTGACTGTTTCACAAAAAGCCATTTATCTCTGAATAAATTTCCAGACGCTGAAACCATGCTGTACTCAACGGCTAATATCTACATAACTACTAACTCTGCAAACTAACTCTTTTAGACAGAGAAAGCACACATTCTATTAGTTATTTTTAGATGATTGGTGTTCATGAATTCTTAACAGAAAAGAATCCTCGGCTGTTGTAAAATGAGCCAGAATCGTCAAAAACACCCCTGGCACAACTTACCCACAGGATTGAAAACATGGCTGGCACTCAATGTGTTAAATTAACGCACGTGGCTGGCAACCAGATGGCCCAGACGCCAATTGAAGATTGTTGCGTGTGTGTCTCTCTCCTCTCTCTCTCCCTCCCTCTCTCCCTTCCTCTCTCCTCTCTCCCTCCCTCTCTGTGTGTAATGGGTTGTCCATGATAACCTATGAACCTTTGCTTTTGGTATGTCAATTATCGCAGGTTCAAACCGTGCCTGAGCTGTTAGGTTTCACAGATCTCGGCTCTATTGACGAGCTGTTTCCTGGGTGTGTGCCAAACATAGAGCGTCTGAAAAAAGACAGTTGAATGTTAGCATGAGTGCGGAAGGAAGCGCTGTGAAGCATCTGGATGAGAGCTGTCCAACAGAACGCTGAGTGGTGCTTGGAAATGAAAAAGGAACAGGGGAAAAAAACAAAACACATCCTACCAAAACTCAAGCAACTGTTCGACTAATCTCCTCCTCCTCATCCTCCTCTTCCTCCTCCTCTTCCTCCTCCGCAATTACTCCGACAAATCTGGCTCTGTTCAACAAGATACGGAGGGGACGGGGGGAGAAATGAATACAGTAAAGGGTGGACAGAGAGAGAGAGAGAGAGAGAGAGAGAGGAAGAATGGGGCTAATGGTCGCTAGAGAAAGAGGATTGTGGCATTACTGAAACTAAAACGGTGTGTGTGTGAGCGCGTGCGCACGCATAGCCACGCACACACGTACCATGCCTGCACACACACACACACACACACACACACACGCACTGAACTAATGAAAGGCGCTCTCTTCACAGCCTAAGAATGAGAAAGAGACAGATCGAGAGAGAGAGAGAGATCGAGAGAGAGAGAGAGAGAGAGAGAGAGAGAACAGAGAGCTGTCCTGGATATTGGGTTGGGGCAAAAGAGGACAGTTCTGAGCAGATGTGAAGAGGGTGCTGATAAGTCAGCTTCCCTGCTGGTGTGTGAGGGGGGCCAGCGAGGGCAGCGGTAGCCAGCCAACGCTCCCCACAAGCCGCTGACACTCATCGCTCCAAGAGCCCTCCAGCTGTGGCCTGCCATCATCTCAGCGGTGACCTTGATTGATTGAAGCCCAAGACCTCCCATCTCTCCCCCAACAAACCCCTAATGAGTTGAAATGTGCCACTTCTAATAGATGTGTTCTAACTGGCGTGAATATCGCCATCTTGAGTCTGTTTTCCAATTAATTTATCTGTTTAGGACTGCTTAAAGTGGCATTAAGCAATCTATGACCTCGGGAAGAGGAGTAGGAGCATTGCGGCAACATTTATATAACGTGTCTCGTCCTACACAAGTCTCTGGACAGCCTTGAGCTAGGATGGCCTGTAATAAACCAACAATAATTTGCATTTTCTAAATAGAGAGGAGTCTAACAGGAACATCTTGTACAGAGGTTCCCAACCTTTTTCCAGTCAATTAAGGCCCACTTGAACGGCTCAAAAATGTTTCGCGGCTCACGTCCGACCGTAAACAGTACAGAGCAGAGGCCAAATAATGTGTTCTCAGAGCACTTCTTATTTGAACGATAAAAGGAGCTGTCCATCAGCACCACACAGAAACCAGAAACTAAAAGTGAGGGGCTGTCTGCAATAGGCTAGATTAATGTTAAATAACGCTATCATTCAACAATGGAGAAATGCATTCTCATACATAACAATAACAATAATAATAATAATAATAATAATAATAATAATAATAATAATAATAATTCACAGAGATTGTAATGATTTGCAAATTATTTTGCAGCCCACTTACAATACAGTACTCCCGTGGACCACAAGTGGGCCCTGGCCCACAGGTTGGAAATAGCTGATCTAGTGAGTAGGCTATATATGTAATTCATCACCATGTGAAATATATACGGCTTGTTGGGCCTCAATTCACTCAACAAGTAGATGCGTCGCGCACAGCGCTGTCAGGCTAAAGTTACTACTTGGTGCAGGTGATGCCAGGAAACATCAGGCGAGTAGTTCAAGGAGAAGAGCCACCGCAAGAAGGCTGAATTGCTTCATTTTAATCCATCTTCTGTAAAAAGTAGAAGAAGAAGGCATTGCGAACAACGCGTTTCACCTATGGGCTTCCTCATTTTCTCTCCAAACACTAGAATTACACAGGTGTGTTTAAATTAGGCCATCACTGTGACTTGTCCTTGCCCTTTTCTTGTACTTTATAAAGAAGATGAATTAAGCAATCCATCCTTGTGTGCGGTGACTCTTCTCCTTGGGCCTCCATTCACAAAAGGCGTACCAGAGCAATCATTGCGTGGGAACGCTGTGGGAACGCTCTTCACCTCTTCCTCAGGGTCCAAGTTTTATTTTCTTAAAAACAAAATCGCTTATAGATGTTTAGCACGGTTTCTCTAAAACGTTTTCATAAATCTGACCGCAGCTGAAGGCACCATGCCCGGCTACAGTCAACACAGCCAATAGGCAGCCCCAGAGCAATCTGAAGTGGCGAGCAGAGCAGTAGTGTCCTCTAGAGAGAGAGTGGCGTCAGCGGAGGACCAAAATGCGAGACTCATTAGCCAATGAACAGCCAGGAATGGGTCTCGCGCTACTTTTGCATGCTAAAATAAAGCTGATAATTTGATTTCAAGGGATGAAAAACCCTTTCAGAGTACAACACAAACTGTCTATTTTGCTGCAACTCGACAGTGCTGCTTAATCCAGGACCTTACTTCCTGGAACTCTTGAGAGTAAAAACAGTCCATTGGAGTGAATGGAGATGTCGGGACTCTTCGATCTACACGGCTCTGCAGAGCAGTGGAGGGGACAGCATGAGAGGAGCAGAGAATAGTAGGAAAACATTAGGGAGCTGAATACGCATAACAATGTTCCATCAAGTCTGTCATGAATAAAATCAAGGGGAAATAATCAGTAGATCTCGGTCATCTTATTTGAGTAACTTTTGAAAAGAGATTTTTATGTAGGTGTAATGCTAAATGGGTAAAATCAATAAGTTAAAAAGTAATAAATAAGTTAAAACACATTCAAGCATACAGAACATCCGGGGACCCCTGCCCTGCTTAAGTAGGGTTCCCAGAGCAAATCCTGGCCATTTCCACCACTGCTTTGGACAACAGTGTGTACTAAATGACATCATTGGTATTGATCATTATTGTCATTTCGTTCTATGGGGTAATGAGTCTTACTTACTTCCCCTTTAAATGTCACAGGGCAGGGTTCAGCATCGATGACCTTTGACCGTGGCCCAAATTTGACATGCTTCCCCCCCCCCCCCCCCCCCCTTTATTTGTCATTTTTGTTGTAATGCACTTTTCATTCACAAATAATCTCTGTATGGGGTGGAAGCCCCTAAGCTGACATTATGAACTGAACGACCTAATCAGGGAACTACTGTGATAACTCCTCTGCAGGCGTTAAAATGCCTTTGACGTATTGATATTTGGTGACATTTGAATTCCAGAAGTGCGTTTTCTCCACCAGATTCATTGTGGTTGCTGCCCTTTCATCACGCAGGTACTGCTGCGAAATAATGTCTTTCTCAGAAGAACAATTTGCTCGGCTTTTCACACCGAGTAATTAGCCTCGCCTCATTTCTATGCCAGTGCCTCCGTGAGATCCTGACACCACATGTTTATCCATGTCAGAAGAAAAGATTCCATCACTTTCCTACAGCAAGTTCTTCAACAAGGCTACCAAAGACAGCACCCTATGGTAGAGTGAACTAAATGTCAGAGGAGCTTAGCTGTAATCCAACAAAACAGCTCCTCGTACGTTTCTCTGGGCCAATTTATAGCCTTTATACCGTGAGCATCTCCATATATACTGTATCACAGCTGCTGTCATTTGTCTTGAGCTTCCTGGCATTACAAAGTAAGACTTCATATCTTCAGATAATGATTGGTTGGGATCAGAAGGAAAAAATAATAATAAAAAAGTACAATAACTGCTACAGCTGCTGTGACAACTACTGTGACAGCCACATCTACTTCCACTGTATAGCAGAGCTGGAACTGTAAATTGAAGACAATTCAAAACATATGGGACAAAAACATTTAGCGATGAAACCAGCATTCCAATCCAAGCGCTCATTATCCAATTAGACAGAATGCAGCAGATGGCCACACAGCGAGGACAGCTGTTTTTCAGATTCCCTCCGTTTGTCTGTCCATCACGTGTGTCAGTCATTTGCTGCTCTTCCCACAGCTTGCACAAGTTTGTGGCGGAGATTGTTGAAATTGTTAGAAATCTGTCATGATGAGCACCCTGCGTCCCATAGATGAGGAGTGATCGTTATAGGGGGGGTAGGGTGAAGCAAGAGCTCCATCTAGTGTCGAGGAGTATACCCAGCCTTTTAGAGTGTCACTGGCCCAGGAGTTCTCTGAAACACTTTTATTTATTTATTTATTTCAATTCGGTATGCCTCTCAAGTTTGGCATTGGCTGTCACACGATCAATATGAGTTCCCTGCAGATAAATTATTACAGCGTGTAGTTCTAAATCTTGTCAGCATACTGCCCTCAAAACTTTGGGTTGGTGTACAGTAAAGATTTGGACTAACCCAAACCAACCCAACCCATTCGAGTACCTATGAATCAAGTGGACACACTTTATTTGTGTTGTCCAATGCTGATACACTGGTAGTCAGCTTACTGTACTGTCAAGTGACTATAATGTGTCCCTAACATTAACAGTCTGGAAAATTAGCTATTATCAACTTTTCCTCACGATGACGTGTCTATGTTCCCTCGGCCCTAGAGTACCGCAGGGATGGCGTATTTTTGTAGTCAGAAGTTGGAAGTCCCGGACTTCCTGGATCTTACGGGGGAAAGTCAATGGGGTTTTAGAATGGGGATTTCACTTAAATGCATAAAATAAGGTCTGTGGTTAACACAAGTTTATGGGAGTGGTAATTTGGGTTCAGCAGGATAATCTTCACGAACGTGAATCACTTTTATGACTTTTGAAGCGTTCCTTAAAAATCACGTTTAAAAAAAGATTAATTTACGTTTCAAAAGTCATGGATGGATTTTACTATAACATTAACCAACCATCACTTCCCATGCCTAACGAACCAATCACCACTCCCCATGCCTAAACCAATCTTCACCCCTTGTGCCTAAACCTAACCAATCTTCACCCATCATGCCTAAATCTAACCAATCCAATCATCACTCCTCCTGCCTAACCTTAACCAATCATCACTGCCCATGCCCAAACCTAACCAATCATCACTTCCCATGCCCAAACCTAACCAATCATCACTTCCCATGCCCAAACCTAACCAATCATCACTTCCCATGCCTAAAGCTAAACCAATCAGAGGCAGAGTAGGGCAGCTCATGCCTTTGTCATCCTGGAGGAAATACATTTTGCGTACCTAGGTTAGGTTAGGTTAGGTTCCTAACCTCCAACCCTGATGCGAACACAGCTGTAGTGCTGAGCGAACATAGAACCTACAGTAATTTGGATGGAGGGAGTTGTAACAGGTTTGGTGGTATTGTGTAGCTTCTGTTATTAGCCTCCTGGATAGCCAGCTAACATGACAGACTCATAGCCACGGCAGTTGTGGGATTTCACACACGCACTGTTTATTTACCACTTGTCGACCATATTGTATGCCTGGTCTCTACGGCACTAATCTCTCACACACATGTAGATCGATAGGCTATAGTTTTACACACACCAAGTTGTCACTGAAGAGAAGACTGTTCTTGCATCTTGCATAGACTGCATGGAGGCAGACTTGAGAAGAAGAGTAACGTAAACTGTTTCCGTAAAGCCAATACAAAACAAGGAGCGCCACGCAGTGGACCAATATGTTATTGCAACCAAATAATGTTCCCGAAACAGAGGATCTAGGCATTTGTGACTGTTACAGAGTCCATGACCCCTTTTTGACCCGATAGTCGAGTGTCAACACTGGGAAGTCCAAATAGCATCGTCATAAAGATATGAATAAGTCAAAATTAAATATTTGAATGCTGGCCTGGAAAAAAAGTAGTGTAATATAATGTGCTGTTGTTGGATATTGTCTGTACACGTGTGTGCACATATGTATGTGTGTGTGTGTGTGTGTGTGTGTGTGTGTGTGTGTGTGTGTGTGTGTGTGTGTGTGTGTGTGTATGTATGTATGTATGTATGTATGTATGTATGTATACATGTATGTATGCATGTATGTATGCATGCATGCATCCTCGTTCATTGTCTGGTAACTTAGAACACATTTTCCAGCCACTCTATTCTAAAGTACAGCTCATTGAATGAGATGGAAAGAGCAGGAACCAGAAAGGAGGAAAGAAAAAAGAAAGAGAAAAACACGCCTAACTTCCTGCGTCTTATCAGCCTGGCACAGTGGGAGTTCTGTTCTGCAGCCAGGCCAGCTGAACCACTGCACACACATGCTTATCTGTGCCTTGCAAACACCTCAATATCACTCCCCCAAACCCTCCCCCTACCACCCCCCCTGGCCTCCCCCCACACACCCCCTACCACCACCCCCCATCACCCTCTACCCTCCACCCCCTGTTTGTTTCAAAGTCAGTCTCCTGACTGCAGCAGCCTCACATGATTTGCCCGAACAGAGATTGCAGGAAGCTGTATGGGGTTTCGGTCTGCGAAGTACGGGGGCGTACAGTACGGGGTGGGGGGGGTTGCCTTTGCACACTCGTTCCGTCACGCGCTGCAATTTGCAACCCGCGAGGAAAGAAAGGATAAATAGGTGAATTGAAACGTTATGCAACGACGTCATGCGTGGGGAGATTGGGTGAGGCGAGCGGCGTACAGAATATGATCAAGTAAGGAGGGTCGTCCGCCTTTGAGAAAGGTGAACAAATAATCTTTCCTCTGAAAGAAGGCTCTCGTCATTGTTTTCGCGGCGTTGCTGTGCTGCTGTCCCAGGTGCAGTGGTAGGAGGGGTGGGGGTGGTGGGTTCGGGGTGGGGAGGTAAACTTTGAACAAGCTCCTTTCACGAGTTCACAGCAGGGTCAGCCAGGGCACTGCAGAGCTTACTCAACAAAGTGTCTATCTCAGTCCACTTGCATCCACCCCCCCCCCCCCCCCCCCCACACACAAAAAAAAAACTTTAATTGCACTTGCGGTTTCTCCCGGGCATATCAGCTGGACGAGGTTCCACCCAGGAGCAGAGTGCCATCAGCCCTCAGATGTCCTTCACCACGCTGAGCTCCACTTTGGCCCTGCTGTGCAAAGCAGGCTATTTCAGACTTTTACCTGCCTGTGCCTCCTGTGGTCCCCACTCTGGTCTGGGCATCCCACAGCTCTCCTAAGACCATCTTAACACCATCTTCTCTGCTCTAGGTATCCCACAGCTCTCCTAAGACCATCCTAACACCATCTCTGCTCTAGGCATCCTCCTAAAACCCATCCTAACACCATCTCTGCCAATTAAATGACAAAATGACAAAGAAGGGGAGAGAAAATAAAAGCTCCGACATACCTTTGATCATCCTGTTCGGTCCACAGAAAATCTGCCGGATTGGAGAATATGTATGATAAAAGAGAGCAGTCTGGCTGCTGAAATCAAATAAAGACTATCTTTGCCTGCTGTAAATTAATAGGAAAAAGATTAGTGCACATTCAAGATGCTTATCAGACAGCTACGCCTGAGGATGGATGATGCTTTGATCTTGGCACAGTGCTTTGTGTTATTATTACATCTGCCAAGGAGGTGATGTATTTGTTGCCATTTGTTTGTCTGTTTGTCAGCAGGATTATGGAAAGAACTACTGGCTGGATTTGCATGTAGCATGGGCCAAGGAGGAACCCATTACCATTAGGAGAGGTTCCGGTCGGATCCGACTTATGAACAAGCCTCACAAACAACAAGCAATTGGCCTCGGCGAAGGTCTCCGCTCTCCGAGGTGCCCTTCTAGTTGTTTGTTTTTGTCTGGCTTTTTTTCTTCACCTTCATTTCCCTCTGATTCATTATCACTGTATCTGGCTATTTAATTTAATTTATTCTTCTTGTGCGAGATTCATACTGAAAAAGAAAGGATGTGGTAAGTATGCCAAGGCAAACGCACAAACTTCTCATTATATTACGGCTACACTCTTCTGATCTTTTGTTCTCTGTCCATTGAAAATGAGCTGGACAAGGATGACTCAAGGCAAAACAGAAGCAGATACGCTAATATTATATATATATATATATATATATAGTTACGAACCGGCCTAGGGGAACCGGTCAGCAACACAAAAGTGCCCCCACTCTTCCCACTCCCAAGAATGGACAGCCAGAACCGGGATCAAAAGTTCACAAATTAACAGTTTATTTTGACTCGGACGGTCAGAGAAAATGCCAACACAACAGACAAAAGGAACTAAACCCCAACCCTACTGGAAACTTACCTACCAAAATAAAAGGATGGGTTAAACAAAACACATTTCTCTTACCTAATCTCCTACAAAAGAAACATGAGAAAAGATGTTGCAAAAACAAAGAGAGGCTTCTCACTCCTACATACTGCTACTTTGCTTAGATAAATAGTTTACAGTGCAGTTTACCATTTACAGAAGTTACAAATTACTTTAACACAAAAGCATCCATGTCTATAAGCACTAAAGCACAGGTTCAGCATCGTGGCTGCCATTGTTGGGAATGTGGAGAGCAAGGGGCGGAAGGATGGCATCAGCTGGCTTAAATGATCTCCACCAGCCAATCAGTCATCAGCAGCCCCATCACCTGACCAGGCCAATCAGGGTGAACACCACCATATATATATATATATATATATATATATATATATATATAATCTTAATTTCAGGTTGTTTATGCCTGTTCAGAGCCATGCATGTGTCACAGTGAAAACTAAGTCCTTTGTACCTCTACAATTAGACCCATTTCACAGCAACCGTTTTGAGGTGGTAAAGGAAGTAAAGCAGGTGTAACCGATACAAGTAATTATGGTTCCATTCCATTTAGGTGCTCCAGTGCCAGGGCCCTCGTTAATGTTATTGGTTACACCTGCTTTACCACCTCAAAATGGTTGCTGTGAAAAGGGCCTTACTGCGGCATGTGGGATACATAGTCGAGCGCACTGGCAGACGGTTAGAGGTGGACCACGTCATTGTATTAGCTTCTTCTCATCACTTGGCAGTATTGACCCTTTTCACGTGGGCCATTTTGTGTCGAAAAGGCAGGGTAAACAGGTGCAAGACACTAATGAGGGTTTCCAACTTCCCAAAATTGGAAGTTGTAAACCCTCGTTACTGTTTTGCTTGCACCTGTGCTTCCCCTGCCTTTATGACCCCAAATGGCCCCCGTGAAAAGGGTCTATTGATGAGAGGATGGTGACATAAGGTGTTAGATTGAATTATGCTGCAAGATATAGCTTGACATATAGTTATGTGCATATGGAGCATACTGTACTCTAGCCCCTCCTAACCCGTTTGCAGGAGAGTGGATATACATTACATTACATTACATTATGTCATTTGGCAGACGCTTTTATCCAAAGCGACTTACAATAACACATTTTTGTCAGCAATAGAGCAATCAACTATGCAGCACAGTCTATGACAACTACAACTTCTGAAGGAACAGTGGTACAAGTTTAGTTTAGGTTAGTATTTTTTTTTTTTTTTTTTAGAAAGAAGTTAGATCAAGAAGGGCCCAGATGGAGCCTGAAAAGGTGCGTTTTTAGTCTTTTCCGAAAGATCGGCAGTGATTCAGCTGTCCTGACCGAAGGTGGAAGCTCGTTCCACCATTGAGGTGCCAGGGATGAGAAGAGTCGAGATCGGGATGAGCAACTTTTGATATAGGATCGAATGCACGACATTAGCTGGTACAGTAATGAATGTGAGGACGCGGAGGACGAGGACATAGTTGATGAAGGTTTTCAACACACCTGGGCCAATGCATTACATTACATTACATCATTTGGCAGATGCTTTTATCCAAAGCAACTTACAATAACACATTTTTGTCAGCAATAGAAAAATCAACTATGCAACACAGTCTATGACAGCTACAACTTCTGAAGGAATGGTGGTAAAGTTGTTGTTTTTTTGCAGGCAATGCAGAGCCTGAGTGTGTGTGTTATGCCTGAGAGTGTGTGAGAGTGTGAGTGTGAGTGTGTGTGTGTGTGTGTGTGTGTGTGTGTGTGTGTGTGTGTGTGTGTGTGTGTGTGTGTGTGTGCTTGAGCAAATTTGAATACAATAAGTTTCCTTCACCATTACAACGTTGTGAAAAATAAGATTACTATGTGAGAAAGTTACATTATGCAAACAGCAGATACAATAAGCAAAGACAAATATTCAGGTGGTTTTTCTCCGATTAGCAGTGACAAGAGATTAAATATTACACAGCTGTGGTTGGGGGGGGAAACTATGTAAATATACTACTATTACCATTACCAATGATACTACTACAATTACTGCTACTGCTATTATGATTACTACTAGTACCACTGCTGCTACTACTACAGCTAATTATAATATAATATAATATAATATAATATAATATAATATAATATAATATATTATAATAATATAATATAATACAATGATAAAGACTACATTAAAACTTCCATTATGAGAAGCAAATGTGCTATACAAAATACAGTGTATTATTCGTACATTTCTTCGACCATAGTTACAGAATACGATATTAAAGTGGGAATGACAGATATATGAATAATATTTTGTCACTGAGTCTGAGATTGAGAATTAAGTCAGCAAGACATTCTGACAGCTACAGCGAGCAGAGCCTTCGCTTGGCATCCAACTGGTGAGTCATATAACTCACTGCAGGCTATTTTAAATGACACTACAGTAATCTGGGGAATGACTGTTTATTTCTCTCTCTGTCTGAGCATTAGCAAGCTAATAAACTGCAAATGAACTGGTTATCACCATAGATGCTTAAAGTGCTGTGTACTGTACAACGACGCCATGCTGCATTAACATCATCCCATGAAAATTTAAATTTGGGGAGTGTTAATTTAGAGCCGAGTGAGTTGGTGGATGTGTGCAAATGTACCTTACCTCCTCCCATTTGTTTAGCAGCCCGCATAAAATAAATACCACAATTCAAATTCTAGTTTAAACGGTGAGAAATGACTGCAATGGTCAAACGAGTGCTGAATTATGTTTACACACCATGACTAGTATAGTATTGTTATGGACTGTGCTGGCTGTTGGAGTAGAGGCTAGACAGGGTTAGGGTTAAGCATTATTATATGCTAGTAGTAGTAGTAGTAGTCTGTTATGGTTGATTATGATTATTAGGAAGAATGTGATTAGGAATGACTTGACAAAGGCCACCAGGCTGAAACGTTGTCTTTTTATTAAACTCATTGCATCGGAGCCAGAGTGTGCGCTTTCTATTCTTCCTATGGATTCTTGTCCGTCACCGGCACCTCGCTGAGATTTCACGGTGTGCATTCTCTCCATTTTTGACAATTGATTATGATTATTATCATTAGTCCTTTACTATTAATAGTTCTTATCATTATTACTGCTGTCACTGTGCAATTAGTTATGTTTTTACTTAGTTGTTACTTTATTACTGCCGCTACTGTGCACCGGGGTCTCTCTCTCCTTCTCTATCTATCTCTCCCTCTCTCTCTCTCTCTCTCTCTCTCTTTATCTGTCCCTCCCTCCCTCTCTCCCCACGCCCACCTATAGCCAGGTCTGCTCAAGGTTTCTTCCCCACCAAAGGGGTCTTTTCCCTGCCGTCACCGCCAAGTCAAGTGCATGCTGTTGTTGGGGAATTGTTTCAACTGCCGCATGACCTTGTCAGTGCAGTGAAATAAATCACCATGTGCTGCTCATCATGTGAGAATTCGGTATCGTTTCAGTTGTTGGGTCTAAAATAAAGAGCTTGGTCTTGTACCTGCTCTACTGAGATAACTTTTTGTTATGATTTGGAGCTATATAAATACAATTGACTTCCCTACACACACACACACACACATGTGCACACACGTGCACACACGTACACGCACGCTCATGCACATGCGTCTCTACTTGACTTACACCCCTTCCTCAATATCTATTGGAAGGAGGGTGTTTTTGGATGAAGACAGAGGAGGAGACATATTTATTATAAATTCCTGGAGCCCTGGGGGCTCACCAGCTCATATTTCAACTTAATGTATTTTCACTCACAGCCTCACCGTCTCACATAGCCCCAACCCCTCCCTGTCTCGCACTAGCCAGGAAAACTTCACAGGAGAGAAACAACAATGGGGAAGCAGGTGACTTCACGTTCACAGTCAGTCTCACCTTGGCCTTATCTAGCGCTTCCATATCTCCACAGATTAAACTGCCTAAATTAGACCGCGCTCTCCCCGGACGCCGGGAGACGTCCCCGGGGAGCCGGAGGAGAAACGATGGCTTCCTGCTGGAGCTGGGAGTGCGGCAGCAAGCCTGGCTGCGCAGGCCATTATGGGCCCCACTGTGCGGGTTGGGTGGGCCCCACCGTGCTGCTCTGCATCTACGGTTTCTGCTCCATGATGAGGCCCGTAGAGCCCTTCTTGACAGAGTTCCTCACGGGGGCTTACAAGAATCTCACCACTGAACAGGTACTGTTACCACGCCAGGAAAGGTGAAATGTGACTTTTGTACTCGGTAACCTTTTTCCTCTAGGCATACAGCTGAGGCTATCGAGGTGTATGCTTCGAGTCGAGTCGATAATCATGTTTTTTATATAGCCTGCATAATATAAATAATATGCAATCAACTGAACTATTCAACACCGTCCTTTTGGGAATCCAAGATGAACGCGTCCCCTATATTGATCCAGTTATAAAACTCTGAGAGAATTGCCCTTTTGCTTGGTTTCAAAGCACATTTGAAATCTGCTCTCAGAATCAGGTAACTTTTCTTTCTGTATGTAATCTGTTAAATTACTGATGACTGTCTTACAAGTGTAATCAGTATCATAGCCCTCCTTGTGTTTGTTTTGTTTGTAAACATACTTTTAACATTAATTTCTTAGAGCATTGTTTGTTATACTTTGTCCTATGCTCTTTTTTAAGTGTAAAGTGTACTGGGACCATGCTTCATGGTGATTTTGCACTTTAAATAAAAATGGATTGATTGATTATCGATTGGATCACACATTTATTCCCATGTTATTGCTATAATTCAGTATATTGGTCAATCATCGTGTGAGCCTGTGAAGATATGTTACATGCAACCTACGCCAACTCTATGCCATGGCTTTTGGCTGTTCCGTCTTTGCTGTAAATGCTACTTAAAGTTGTAAATGCCTGAGGTGGGCAGGGTAGACTCCCCACCGCTTGAAATAAACCAATCATACGCTGTGCATCATTAATAATTGACTGTCTCATCTTACACAAGTATCTCCATTTCAATATTCATCACTTCTTTCATTATTCACCAACATGTTATTCGCTCCGCATACGTGGAAGTATAAAAGCACAACTAACTGCAGCAAAGCGACGTACGTACATAAATCAGCCAGCCTAACATCAACAGATGTGTTTACATGGCATTTTGTGAATAAAAGCCCGGGTGAGGTTCTGTACAGGCTGAGGGGTTGAGGAGAGCACGATCCATCATGTCTCCACACCGGTGGCATTGGGAAGGAGGCGGGTGCGTTCCTCCGCACCGCAGCAGTGACAATCACCTTGCCATGCAAAAGGCAATGTGAGTGTGACTTGTTTGCAACAAAATGGTGGCAGGTGTGCTGCTGGAGGTGCGCTCATTTCCTGCTCGCTGGTCCGTGAAACCAATGACCTTTTCAACTCGTGGTCCTACAGTAAGTGGAGGGCACGGCTCAAACCTGCCACAGATAGAGTTGATATTTCCCCCCCCCACTGGGGCCACCCATGCTAACAAGGTGTGCACTCATGATACAGTAAGGCATTGTGGATAAATGTGGCCACAAAGTAACAAGTTAGAATACATATTGTAGCGACGGGGGAAGGGACCTGCTGCCAAAGTGCAATGTCCCTGTTGCAGTGGAGGCCATGTTGGTTTGGAATGAGGTCACGGGCTGTGTTCTTACAGTACAAGCAGACCAAGAAGAACCGCTTCGCTCTATGGAATGTAGTTACAGCGGTGTTGTGGCCGCTTCACTGGGTGTGTTCTGGGGTCAAACCATTGAAGCATATTATCAGTATTTGCTTATGTTGACCTATTTTGTATTTAGCATAATCTTTGTCACTTTGCTTCCGTGCGTTACTTTTGTTTTGGTTGTTTGGGATTTTCATAAGCCGAAGCAATAATAATAATTCTCTCTTCCATCTTCCATTGAAATCAGTGAAACTAGGCCAACAGAACTCAAATGTAATGACTGGGAGAATTTGAGAGCAAGATTTTTTATTTTTTTGACATAATGTGACTGCTTCTCATACTGTGACCATTGTGCCTATTTGCATAATATTAAAAACCTTTTCAACCTTTGAATGATTCCCTCACAATGATCTACAAATTGGCTGTCTGCATGCCTCCCCCATACAGGTGACAAGACAGGTGTTTCCAGTGTGGACGTACTCCAACCTCCTTCTCCTCATCCCCGTCTTCCTGGTGACGGACTTCCTCCGCTACAAGCCCGTTATCGTCCTCCAGGCCCTCAGCTATGTCGTAGCGTTCCTACTGCTGCTCCTTGGCCCGGGCGTCCACTCGGCGCAGTGGGCCTTGTTCGTCTACGGCTTTGGCTCTGCGGCGGACGTGGGCTACTACTCCTACATCTACAGCGTGGTGCAACCCAGCTGCTACCAGAGGGTGACCAGCTACGCCAGAGGGGCCATCCTGGTGGGCTACGCCGTGGGCGCCCTCCTAAGCCAACTGCTGTTGTCTTTGGCCGGGGTGTCCTTGTACTGCTTGGCTGTCGTGAGTCTCATCTCCGTCAGCGTAGCGCTGTTGACCTCCTTCTTTCTGCCCATGCCCGAGACCAGTTTATTTCGAAGGGAGACGCGCTCTTGTGAGGACTCGCGGTCCAACCCGGAGAGCTGGATGAGCAAGAGCAGGGGCGTGGCCAGGTATGTCGGGAGGACGCTGAGGAGGCTCCTCTCGGATTGTAAGGAGTGTTACTCCTCGCCGGCGGTGATCTTCTTCTGCCTATGGTGGGCGATGGGGAGATGCGGCTTCTACCAGGTCTCAGGCTACATCCAAGTCCTCTGGGTCGACATGCAGCCCCAGCATAACTTCACGGCCTACAATGGAGGCGTGGACGCTATCGCCACACTGTCAGGTAAACCATAGGGCTGCATTCGTTGACGCGCTTTGCTGCCTTGATTTTACACGACATTGACCATTTCTTTGTTAATAAAGACGTCACCATTAAAGAACTTAGCATCATGCAAAGTCACACCTTTCACATGCTTAACCCCTTGAACTCTGATTCCCCCTTTCATTTCACCTTAAGTCTCTTTAAAGTATATACAAAAAAATCCATACTTTACAACAGTGTCACATTCATATTCTACATCGTTCAAAATGTACCACCCCACAAGTTGTGTCACGCAAATAGGAGGTCTGTGGTTGGTCATTTCATATGTCTGTCACGCATGTTGTTTTGGTCTTAGGGGCGGTGCTTAACCACTTTTCAGACGTAGATATGGACAGGATCTACGGCTGGCTATGGCGAGATTACATCTCATACCCAAATGAAATCCCAAGACACTGCAACATGACATCAAATGGAAAGAAATCGTGATGTCCTGTGCATCATTATACTGTACATTTCTCTGTAATTCAGCGTGGCATGTTTGGCATCAGAATTAGAATTAGAATCCGAACTAAAGTTCTGCGGGTTTGAGCGAAGCTTGGCCACGCAAACATGCGTTTGAGTGGGACCAGCGGGGCGGAAGAGGTTGAACGGCTTGTTGCTGCAACTGTTTCACCAAAGCCAATGAAGAAATCTGCAAATCCTGCCGGATAGATTCAGAATGGCCACCGCTGCAGATCCTATTCTAATATAATCTGCTGGGGCTCTTGTAAAAACAATAATCAGCCCAAACATTCTCATCTAATTTTATGGGTGTGTTACACATCCCATGAAATAAATAAATAAATAAAAATAAATAAACAACAAACACCATCCCATTCTACTAACTGTATTGCAAACCCCAATGCACACTGGACAATAAGAAGAGCATTAATTAGACTATTTAATTGCCTGCTCTCGTCCCCACATGGCCACTGCAGCTGCTGCTATCCAGCCAGTGCATTTTTATTGATTATAGTGCTGATACAATTCTGTATTCCCCAGAAACCAAAGGCAATTACTCTGTGTAAATCACATCCAGCTGTATGTCTTTCACTTGTAAATGGTTCCGCACCAACATACAATCAAGCTGTAGGGCCCATGTCTGATATTTCCCCAAAGAGTTGTGTTATTTTATTTTATTTATTTATTTTTGCTGGATCGCCCCCCCCCCACACTTGCAAAACACCCCTGGGAAAAAAGCCTGGTTAGAACTGATAGGGGGAGTATGAATATGGATTACCAAGATGATAAAATAGGGGTGAATAGCAGAACATAATTCACTGTTTTCATATTCAGCGTATTTATAAACTAATGTCCTGGTGCTTCAAACACACCATTTTTTTTAGTAGCTCATTAGTGTTAAGACAAAACCAAATGTGTACAGTATGCAGAAGAGACTGTTAGTTCTATTCAGTATTGCATTGTTTTCTATGGTATAGTCCGTCCACAGGGAGTTGCGGTATACCTTGACCCATCTGTTTGGCTATGATGAGTCTAAGTCATTACGAGTCATTTACACATCAAACATCTATTTTAGTTCATGCATAATTTATTCACAACTTTTTAGTCCTCCAGGTTTTAACATGTCTCTTTCCATCTCGCGTTCAGAGAGGGAAAACCTCACACAACAGTCTTCAATGACATTCACCTTCTCATTTAGCTCCAATCATGCTGTTCCCGTCCACAGATGGAACTGGTCATTTAATTAATCTAAACAATTATACGGAATCCGTTTAGATTTAGGCTCTATTCATGTGGCAGCGTTTTTTTTTTTTTTTTTTTTTTTTTTTTTGCTGTGACAGATTTAATGTTTTCTAATTAGCAGGAACAGGAAACGGCTGCTTGGAATCATATATTTTCAATTCAGATCTGGACAACACGGGCGTTCGGGTAGTGCAGCGGTAGATTCCCTGCCTACCAATATGAGGGCCGCAGGTTCAAGCCCCCGTCTTACCTCTCCATCCATACAGGCACAATTAGTTGTGTCTGCGGGTGGGGAAGCCGGATTAAGGATAGTGCCTCCTCTGGTGGGGCGCGCTACGTGAAACCCCTTGGTGCTGTCAGGTGAAAAGAAGTGGCTGGTGGGTGCACATGTATCGGAGGAGTCTACGGCAGAGGGGGTGGAGCAAAGACGGGACAGCAGGGGAAATTAGTACAATTGGAAAGAAAACGAGAGGGAAACCCGGAAAAATTAAAACGAAAAGAAAAATATCTGACCACATGCGCCCTACATGGGACTTGCATTTGAAAGCTGATATTAGAAATGTGTCAGTGTTGCATTTGCCTGAGACACTTGCTATCATTTCGGCACCCACGGGTGCTCGCCTGAACCAGCTTTATCATGCAGGACAATGGACAGACATCATTTATATTTGTAGAGACGCCCTGAAAGGCACATACTGCAACTGAAGAGTGTCCATAACAAGTGGGAGAAGCATAATGCATGGGAACAGAATCGCTTGCTATTATTACTCATGCATGTGTCTTTTTGACATCACTGCCGGTTCATATTGGTATTGGAGATGGATTACAGCCTAGAATAGATATGAACAGTCATTAAAAAAAAACATTTGAAATTTGAGTATAAAGCGCTCCTGTGATGTGAACAGAGCCTTATAGTTACCTGTAATAGCTGGACCGGAACCGTTGCATTATAATGTAGCAACCCAAATGCACGATCGATCACGTCCTATGAAGCTGTGCAGCTGCTACCTGCCGATCCTGATAAGACTCCAGCTGACCCTGCTGTGGAAGTCCCACTAATGATTTACTTTCCACTTGGCCCCATTCTGCTAATCAGAGCCGGGGGGATTGATTAAGTACATCTTAAATACAGCGGTGCTGCTTATGCCCGACTATTAGCGTTGATCGATCAAGGATGGACGAAGCAAAAGGTACAGGTCTGAAAAAGTGAACCAATTATACTCGGCCCCTGTTTATATTGCAGTGGATAAAGAGTGAGGTGTCCATGGATCCAGGTCTCGCTGAGATTGGAGACAGGGGTTTCCCCATTTACACCTAGATACCCTTTTTATTGAATGTACAGTATGTTTCGTTTTTACAGTATTTAACTTGTGTCAATAATCCCACTAGTCTCATTGTGTTCAGGAATCTCATTTACAAGGTAGGCCTGGCCAAGAGAGCAGCAGCAGCAGTTACAGAAAGAATGATAAAACTGTGGCGCTAAATTTGAAAATATGACCCTGTGGAATGAATTTGTTGAAGCCGTGCATGGGGGCCATGGACATCTCCATTATAACTAGCTTGCGTTTGTCTTTTTTTCTGGTTTGTTTTTGTTGTGTGGTGGAGACTGTCCACTTATTTATGTCCACCAGGGCACATATTATATTGAATATATACTGTGAGCCAATATCTTTGTTGGTTTTGTGGGAGGAGGGGGGGTCCTATGGGGAGGGGGGTTCTAAATTAATCTGGTTGTGTATGTGGTTGTATAGTTTTATGTAATGTTTATGTTTTGTTTTTTTCTTTTGTTTTTTCTTTGTTAAAAAAAGAACGACTCAATAAAAAATGTATCAAAGAAAGTGAGAGAAATAGAGGGAGAGTAAGGGAATAGAGGAAGAGATGGAATGGAGAGGGAATGACAGGAGGGGGGGGGGGGACAAAAATAGTGAGGGCACACAGAGTCCCAAAATAATCAGCTCAGTCAAAGCATCAACAGTTTCCCATGGAGTCATTGTCCCCAGTCCGCCACGCTTCACAGTCCTCCCAGCGTCTCAAGACAGAGAGGAGCTGCTTCATGTCTCAGGCGTGCACTGCGCCACTCTGTGGCTGATAGGAGCAACATCAATTTCAGGAATTATACTGTCAGCAGTTATGGGTTACACTTCAATAAATGCAGAATTTTAGGGGCTAAATATGAATATCAGAGGGTAAATGTAGGCTAATAATGCCCCCCCGTGATACATATTTAATTGCTTTCATGTATGAATGATAGACATCTGCCTGAGAAGCAAGATTGACCCTGAAGATTTTCGACCAATAAAATGAATTCTTCATTCTTGCCATAAATCATCATTATAGCTCTCTCCAGAGCTAAAATTAATTTGAAAAGACACTTATAGTCTTTGTTTTGACAGAATTTTTCTATTTTGTGACTATGTTTTGCTGATGGCGCATTACTGCTGAATATACTGATACCATTATGTGAGCAGCTTAAGTGATTAATAGTATCACACCTGTGTAATAATGTGGGGGCCCCATCAGCCTTCACCTTCCTCACCTACTGCACCTCAGAGTGGAAAAGTTATTAATTATTAACATTTTCTCTATTTGCATTGGCATATTTTCCCCAAGACGTAACCAAATCCAAAATCTGACCACAAAGTATTCCGTTGATGAACGATACACCCGTTTTCCTCTCGTATATATGTTATTGATGTATACCAACACTATACTGTATGTATTATAATGATGGATTTGTAATTTAAAGGCCTACCATGCTTTCCAATAGGAGCAGCAGCCTCCATTGCGGTGGGCCACGTGTCTCTGGAGTGGTCTGTGTGGGGGGAGCTGGTCCTGGGGGCTTTCACACTCCTGATCGCAGGGGCTGTTTTCCTGATGGATCTGACCAAATCCATCTGGCTCAGCTACGCCTGTGTCATCCTCTTCAAAGCACTTTACATGCAGCTCATCACCATTTGCACGTAAGTAGCCTATAGATTATGTATGGATGTAAAGCTAATTTCACTTGATGAGACTGCTGCTGACCAGCTTCTACAGCAGTGATACTCAACTTGCGGCCCGGGGGCCAGATGCAGCCCACGATAGGGTGCCAAGTGGCCCCCCCGATCATTTTCTAATTCACAATGAAAGCAAACCTTAAATACAGTTTGACTGAGCTCCAGCTAAATTGTCAAATGTCGCCACCTGCTTGCCAACCAGGCACTTATGTACTTAACTAACTTATATAACTATCGTCCTGCGTGCACAAAATTGTCAGACTAAACTGCGGCTGGCACCCTAAAAACCTACAATCTGCTACAGAAAAATTTATATTGTCAATGTTTGTTTATTAACTGCCCCCAGCTGGCCTCCTGTCATTTTTCAAAAATGGCCCCCGGGCAAAGCAAGTTGAGTATTCCTGTTCTATAGTCTTTCACACGCGTGTTGCTACGTGTATTTATATGTATCTCTGTTGAAAGAAGTCTATGCATGTCTATTATTATAAAGAATACTTAGTTCCAATCTTCTACTTGTAATTCGTCCTTGTGCTCTGCTCATCACTCAATCATTTTGAAAGATAATTTTGAGTGTAATGTTATACTGTAGTTCAAAAAGTGTTGCTGACTGCGAAGTCGTTTCCCCCACACTTAGTATATGATGTAAATTAAATACTGCCAATAATGACAGCAGAACATGAATACATAGGGACATTGCTCGTTTTAGCTCCATGAACAGACAAATTGCTGAAAGACACTGACATGCAGCACCATATGGTTTACCAGATACCAGACTATTTATGTAATACATTGCCAGCACTATTGACAATATTGATGTGGTTGCCAAAACTAGCTAGGCTACAGTATACAACCAACAAATAACCAAACTGTGTTTAAGAGTTTATGTAAAGCTAAGTGCAGCTGGAGCCCCCTGGTGGCTCACCTGGAAGAGTGGGTAGGTTTAGGTCTTCCCACGGGGGCCTGGGTTCGAATCTGACCCATGGCCCTTTGCCACATGTCACCCCCCCCCCCCACCCCTCTCTCTCTCTCTCCTTGCCTTTCCTGTCTACCTACAATAGTAGCTAAAAATGCCCACACAAAAAAGTGTAGCCAAAGGGTTATCATGTCTTTGAAGGCAACACTTTGGGCCCCAGTTTTCAGATAGCCAAGCAGCTGAGCAGGGAGCGCTATGCCTTGGTATTTGGAGTGAACAGTTTCATGGGGACAGTCCTCCAGAGTCTCCTCACAGCTGTCGTCATCAACACCAAGTCTCTGCAGCTCACCATCACCTCACAGGTACTGGCACACGCACGCACACACACACTAATCATATGGATTCATATACTTAACGTGCTGCATATACTTTACTTTATGTTATTTATACAGCTCTAAAATTAAGAAAGCACATCAACATTTTCTGTTTCCCAGTTTATGTTTGTAGCCTATCTGTACAATCGAACTTAAAAATAAATAAATCATGTGCTATTTGACTGTAATTTCAAACAATAATCTCATTCAGAACATTTATTTGAAGAAAATGACAGCTGGTCATAATGCCAAAAATACTAACTTGAATGATTCAAATACAGCATACAATTGACAGTCTTTGCTTAGGAACGGTTCAACAATTAATATTTGGTGGAGTAAAGCTGATGCTTTATCATAACACATTGGGTATATTATTTAGTTAGAGAGCATGACAGAAAGAGAAATCCAGGGGCAGAGAAAGCTCGAGAGACAAAAAAAAGCATGAATAAATGAATGAGTTAATGAATGAGTGATAAAGTACATGTACTGTAGCTGGGAGAGAGCATCATCTGAGTGAAGTCATCCTCACTTTCCTTGTCAGTTCGTCATCTACGCCTCGTACTTTGCTGCCATGGGCCTGCTCTTCACAGTCAGAGGTGTGTACACTGTGTTCCACATGACCCGCCTCTCCGCCGGCGACCGGCCAGACAGAGCTACCAGCCTGCCCCAGGCCTAGGCCTCACGTGTGGGACGCGTCAAGGAGACAAACTGATCTACGTATATCACAATTGTCATCATCATCATGATCATCATCATCATCATAATTGTGATCATCAATCAAAAAATACTTGGAAGCATCCAAATGTACATCCAGATATTCAGCCGAGGAAAGAGTGATTGCCACCCGCACTGTGGGACTGCAATCGACGCATGCAGCCACTAGAGGGCACTATCTACACAGTATAGAACCAGCATAACAGCTCTGTGGTGGTTCAGAGAGAAGACAGTAATGCTCAGCTATCATCATGTTGTCATGTATGCATGTTAAATAAAATTTTGTTGCCAGCAAAAATGCATAAATATTGGATATGCATTTAGGACATTTTAGATACCTCACCAATTTAAATGCTGATGGTTAGACATTAGGCTTAACATTGTTTCCCCCAGGCTGGAGGAATTTTGTGCATTTACAGCTGTGCATTTGGAGCATTAAATTCACCCAAGTTTTACATAACGGCTCCTTTTGTACAGCTGAGGGTTTGATTTAAGTTATTTTTTAACTAAATGTCTCATGTCATCACCTCCTTGACCATGGCAACACAATGCCTATGAGATGAGATGGACAAATAGCCCTGTACAGACATTTTAATTACTTTCTTTAACCCTTGGTATTTGCCTTGTTTGTCTTTTATGGACAAAATTGTGTAGCATACAACAAGAAATTATAAGTCAACGAAAAAATGTGGGGAACCAGCTTTAGAACTGCCCACTTTGATAAACTGGGTGCAGTAACTCACCAATAGAATGACTTTAAGATGCAATAAATATCAAAGGCAGAATACATTTGAGGCAATACGTCTATGTTGGCATTTCCTGCATTTATGTATATAATTGCCAGTGTAAATAACTTATGCAAGGTCTATTACAAATAATACCAACACTTTTCCAGCACTGTGACCACACATCACACTCAACATTAATGTTTTACCAATGAATTTTCTTGACTGCTTTTGCCAGGTATTGTGTGTGTGTTTGTGTGTGTGTGTGTGTGTGTGTGTGTGTATGTGTGTGTGTGTGTGTGTGTGTGTGTGTGTGTGTGTGTGTGTGTGTGTGTGCACGTGTGTGTGCACGTGTATGTGTGTGTGCACACGTGTGTGTGTGTGTGTGTGTGTGTGTGTTCTAAACATGTCTGAAAAGGGGGCTTAGCGTTCATTCAGTTCATTCAGTTCAATCAGTTCAATCAGCTCAGTGAATCTCAGCAGGTGGTTCCTGACCCTAACATGTGCATGACTCCAGCCTATTAGACATCTCTTTCCTCATATATAATCATCACACAGCAGCCAGCCAGATGAATGGAGGGACAATTCGATACCGTCATGTCTAACTTTAGAAGAGCCAGTGACCCTGCATTTCAAGCAGCGAGACAACGAATGTGCAATCACGTCTGACCTATAATTGATAATTATAATACGGAGCTGATTAAGATTCCAGGGTGGAGAGCAGTTAGCAGCTTTTTACTGAAATGAGCTGACGTATGTGTAGCATGTAGTGTGCAAGTTGCATGTTTGATCATATCTTGATAATGTTTCCCTTTATTACAGTTGTTTGCGTGTTGTCAATAAGGCACCAAATGTATGCAGGCCTTGATGTACAGTAGATACCACATGCATACATTAATGCATGCGCTAATACACATAGACATAAATAATGGACGTAGCTATCCAATTTAATTTCTTCTACCTGGCGGAGTTCAAACGTTGGCCATCACCATCTTGATTTTTCATCAGCAGAGTGGGAGGGAATGGGTTGAGTCCCTCCGCACCTCACGTGAGATGGGAGTTTCCCAGAGCCGCAGCTCCGCCTGCTATTGGTCCATGATCGGCAAGCTGCACGATCACTGGACAGGCCATCTGTCAATCAGTTATATAAAAATTGACCCCTCTACAGTTGTTATGAAAAGGTGAAATTAGCTATATAGACCAAAATCGTGTTTTTCCCCTAAATGGAAAGATGTTTAATCCTGTTACAAAGACGGGCATTTTAACATGGGGAGATCTGCCTACTGCCCCCTCCCCCGAGTGGCCATTCCAGGAATTACAGCTTAAACAAAGACTTCCGCACCTTCCTGGGAAAGGGGGTGGGCTTGGCCAACTGGCTATACATCAACAAGGCATGCATCCAAATCGGAGTCACCAAATGTAGTCAAAGGTGTCAAGAGTTATGTTATTTACACATGGAACATCAGTGTTGGCAGACTCAGCGAGTAGAGCTTTAGGAGGCATCATTGGGAAAACTAAGATCCTAAGAAATATGGGCTATGCCACATATACCCAGTTATACCAGTCATGCATCTGTCCTATTCTGGATTACTCCTCTGGAGTGTGGGGGTTCAGATACTTTAACAAAAATGTAAGCGTGCACAATAGGGCAATCAGATATTTCCTTGGAGTCCACAAATTTGCTCCTTTAACTGCTGTTAATGGTGACATGGGATGGATACCGTGTGAAATCCGGTGGAAGAGCAATATGGTAAACCTGTGGAATAGAATGCTAGACCTGCCAGATGACAGAATGGCGAGCAGGATCTTTATGTGGGATCTCTCAATAGGAGGTCATTGGGTGACAGAAATGTTGGATCTTCTCCAGGAGCATGGGCTTGAGCATCTCTACATCCACAGGCGGAGGGTGGATGTGGGGGTGTTCAAGGAACTTGCAATGATAAAATATAAAACTAAATGGTTGAAAGAAATCAATGATAAACCGAAATTACGTACATATTGTCAGTTTAAATCTGTGTATGATTGTGAAAAATATGTTGTGTATGATCTATCTAAGAGCCAGCGATCTCTGTGTGCACAGTTTCGTTCTGGGATATTACCACTGCATATTGAAACAGGACGGTACAATGGAACTGAAGTAGATGAAAGGCTATGTGGCTACTGTGATCTTTGTGTAGTTGAGGATGAAACCCACTTTCTACTGTACTGCCCACTCTATGATGACTTAAGAAAAACACTCTTTGACAAAGTACCGTCATATGTAGGTCTGTCCCTGGATAGTGATATTGTTAAATTGTTATTTAATAACCATACATTTGCAATATCTAATTATATCCATAAAGCCTGGAACAGAAGGAAACATCTAACTTATGCATAGTGGCACTGTAGATAGAACATGCCAACATGGTTTCAATTTGTTTTCATTTCTAAGCATTCTTCACGTGGTTTGTATTGTAAATTGCATCATCTAGCCGCTAACATCCTTTTTCTTTAAAAAAAAAAAAAAAAAAAAAAAAAGTTTGTGTAGGTCTGACTGGAGTCATATATTGTATTTATAATGTTTATTATTTTGTGTCAGTGTGTTGGCACTGGAAACAATTGTTGTATTTAAAATGTGTCTGAATAATCCCGTAAGGGATGGGCTGCGTGCAGCCAGACACGAAAATAAAATATTCATTCATTCATTCATTCATACACACTGCAAAAATGCTAATTTTAGTCAAATCATTTAATGATCTCACTGCATTTGGCAGGTGTGTTTGCTGGTTTCAATTAAAACAATCTGGATAATGTACTTTAAGGTTGTGTGTCTATTGTGTTTTTTGTTTTCTTCTTTTCTGTGTGCCAGCATCCTTCCTAGCCCGAGCTTTGAAAACCATTAGTGTGGTGTAACACAATGCCAAGCACATCACGTTCTGTCTTCCAAAAACACTATGCTAAATATGCTAAGTGGCTACAGGAGCATCCTCTACCCACTGATACAGGATGCTGTCTCTCTCTGGGTCTATGTCCTGTTTACCATCATATGCCTTGGAGCTTGGAGCTCCTTCTATGAACAAGGGCTTTACTATACAAATATGACCAGATCATAAATGTGACAAAACATGAAAATGCAGTCCCAGAGGGGATGCGTGTTCTGTACATTTTACAAAGGGGCTGAGATGCATCAGTGTATACTAGGAAAAGCATCCTTACATAATCTTACAACATATATAACAAATGCTGGTATACTATAATAAATTGACGTTTTTCCTAGGGGTTGCAGATAAAATGCATCACATAGACTCCACCCGTTGAAGTCTTAGCATCCTCAAACTCAACAGAATTGTTCATGTACATTTCAGTGTGTGTGTGTGGGGGTGGGGGGGGGGGGGGAGTAAAATCTGATGGGGTTTCAGTTGGATTTACGTCTGCAGAGGTGTTTCCTAATGAACGTATCCGTTTCCATCTCCTTTGTGATTAAGCGCTAATGTATTCTCGTTCTCACACATTGAAAAGCTCTATGTTTTCAAAAAGACATGTTTATGTGGACAAGATAAGGTCTTACTGTCAGTGGCAGGAGCTGGCTAATACAGCAGTGTTCTCACAGATGAAAGAACATACAGTAGGCGGCTCATACCATCATCAGTTGTCTCTATACCATCAGCATTTCACATAATAAGCAGCCACACACCTTATTGCACTTGGCTTAGATCGTCATCCTGTCTCCTCTGAGGGAAATAAAGAACAACCCACTCTTCACTCAGGATGGATAGATTATACTGGAAGTGGCAGATGTACAGTAGTTGAGGTGGAAGTAATTAATCGATGCATTTATCATTGCCCAGCGTGCAACAGGTAGGTCTAACTGTAACACATCCACACGTATGCAAACACTTCCTGCAGCGCCGCCTTGGTGACTTGGTCACTGTGCAAACGATTGCACAGTGTGGAGACGGACAGCAATACAACCCAGAGGCAGTGATGACTTATGATGGTCAATGTGTGATTTGATCTCAATGCCGTAAATGACTGGGAGGGGAGTGTCCTTTTTCCCCCCACAGGACCCGACCTGAGTGCAGCTTCTTGATCTTGGTTAAGAGACGCCAATCACAAAGTCACTGAGTGCGGACTGAGTCATCACATATTTGCAGGAGGTTTCCTGGAAGGGTTAGTCACATTTCTCCTTAGTCACATTTCCTAAACGAATATCCTGTACCTGTCACCAAAATTATCCATTTCCCCAGTAGATCGTTGGTCCACTCCTCTATACTGGCTTTTTACACTGTGAAACTTTTACGCAAATGTAGTTCTCAACGTAAGTTCAGGCCAGGAAGACTATAATATGCATTTTACACTTCCTTAATTCACTTTTTATATCTCCACTCTTCAATCTACTCACAAGCTCATAATAAGCTGTCAATTTCCGGGTTTCAATTGAATAATCAGCTGGTTGCCGCCTAGTCGCTTTTAACCAATAGTGTCACATCACTGCTCTCATCACCTCTCACCCCACACACCTCCAGTGTAAGCCTATCACATTGCTTCGCACCTCCGTCGTAAGCCAATCGCTTGGAGGCAGTTTCCTTAAATATGCTTTTTCTGTCTCATTCAGCCTCTCAACACCGCTGCTGTCAGTCTCGCACCCTCCTCCTCCCCCTCTCCTCCCGGTCATCGCAGACCTATCCGATTCTTCAGTCGGAAGAGTCTCATTATGATGAGTCTCAGAAGGAGATCACCAGCACCACCAGTATCTAGACTCCACAGGGGGATATATCTGGATGCTGCTCTGGGCTGATGCAGCTCTCTCAAGATCTCCCTGCGGTGTCCAACCGCCAAAGACTAATAACAATAACTTACTCTCATCATTCTTTCTATAATGCATCATTCACGTTATTGTAATAAATATCATTTTATTCATTATTTGGTCTCTAGTCTCTCCTGATTGAACTTTAGTTGGTTGAATCTTTGCTGAAGTTTCAAATGATTTGCATGGTCTAAAAGCCCTCTGCAACGCACTTGAAACTTGTCTGAAACTCAGCCTGCAACAGTTGCAAAACTCTCAACTTTCTGAAACTAGTTTCATGCAACAGCCAATCAAAACGCGGATAATGTGTCAGATAGGGGTGTCACAATATATCGTCCCACGAAATTTCGCGATAGTAAAACGTCACGATATGTATCGTTGAGATGAAATCTCATATCGCAAAAAAAAAAAAAAAAAAAAAAAAAGAAATCTCCAGAAAATAGACTAAGAAACGTCTTTGTTCGTTGAAGTTCAATGTGTGGAAATTAGTTCAGTTGAACAAGTCTCTTCTCTATAGAGGAGAGAAACCATTCAATTGAGTTTCTGGCAAAACTGTTTACTTGACAGGAAAAACTGAAGATGCATAAAAAATAGATTAAGAAAAGTCTTGTTGTTTGAGTTTGAAGAAAAACTGAAGATGCATAATGAGAATTTATACTGCTGAGAAACCTTTTAGTTCAAAGTAAATCTAAGTGACGGTGTAACTCATTCTATTTCAAGATAAGCCTTATCTCCAATCTCATGTTTTTTCTAGTTGTTATTGTAATAACAATTTCCCACAACAGCATGTTTTGTATTTGTGCATTTCAAATAAAATACTACTTTTCCAGTCATATATTGTCATTATTCAAGTTTAAAAAAATATTGTTAAAATCGTATCGTATTGTATCGTTATCGTGAACCCAGTATCGTGATACGTATCGTATCGTGAACTGAGTGTATCGTGACACCCCTAGTGTCAGATGATGATGTCAAACAGCTGAGCCTAGTCTGGGGCCAAAAGCGTAGCACCACATCATGCGGCAGAAAGACACCACGTCATCCAGCGGATGACATAGTTATCGGTAACATAGTTATAGATAACATAGTTATAGATAAGTTATCCACTGTGCACTGCTTTCTCCATCACCCACCACTCTCAATTCCTCCTGCTTTCAGGTATGGAAAGCAGGCTTTGTTCAAAATGCTATTCTTGTGTAATATTTTGCATCAGTTTTATGTCCTACACAAAAGTGACAAACTCCGTAACATATAATTTAAGATGACCTACTATTTGGCTTCAGAACTACAACAAGTAATCTCTCCCTTTTGAGATCATGCTGGTGGGCTACTGTCTGGCATGGAGGAGCCAACACAGTGTATGCTAAAGTATTAGCATGGACCACTGCATTTACATGGATGATTTTTGGTATCTCTGATCCCATCACTTAATGGGTAAGTTGACCAAATTGGGACAATCAAGTTCTGTGGCGTCACAAACGTTGCCATGCCAAAAAGCCATGACAATTTTATGGGGTGCAATTTGACTGTATTTGCAGCTACATACTGTAGCTCAAAGAACTATCATTCACTTCCTATTATCACATTATCAGCATTACTACCGTTACTGTAATACTAGGAATAATAGCCACTAATACTTTTCCCTGTGGGAACTTTTCTTTACAGAACAAAGCCAACCCACTGCTGATAGACATGAGATACACCGATAACATAGAAACACAACATATTAAAGTATACTATAATATTCATTTTTGTCACTTCAGAGGATCACTCAGGCTGGGCACATCACTGTTCCCCCATCAGTGTCATAAAGACAGACTCACAGTTTCAGCTCTGATTCATGATCACCTGCACACTGAGGAAGAAATATCTCAATATAACAATATCTACCCCTAACAAAAACATCTGAGTGATTTCCATCTTGGTAAGCGACGTGTATTTATAATTTTATTATTTACTTAAGTATTATTTATTCGCTCCTTAGGCTTATTTTTTTTTTCAAATGGAAAAATAAAAATGCGAGTAAACTGGCAAAAAAAAAGAGTCTAAAAGTGTGTGATTGGATAATTAATTTATGGGTTATGAGGAAGATTGTTCAGGTGGCTTTATGGTTATTTGATTATTAAGATGTTGCCATTGCATTTCTTTGAGCATCCATGTAAATGGTCGCTCAACTCAATGTCCCATAGACCCATATTGTACACCGTCTGTGAGTGAAAGCAACCATTTCAGGCACATTGGTGTTTGTGGAAAGTCCTTCTGGGAAATGGAAACCAGTGAAGTAGAGAAGTCGGAATGCCAAAAAAAAGTAAATTACACTTGATCCCAAAGTGACTCCTGGAATACATTGAACATTATATGTTTCTGACCACTTCCAGAGTTGGTTTGGATGATCGGACCGGATCTAAATTGATGCATTACACCTGGATTTGATGTGTTTTTGTGATTACAACCTGATCACCCAGGTGCAGACAGCACCTCAAATCCTTGTATTAGAGGATTCTTCTACTGAAGGCCTGCTGGTGTTAAAACACCCAAAAGGTGGAAGCTCCTCCAGTCTTCTCAGCCCTCATTGATCAAACAGTGTGTGGGCGCACTCAGTGGAATTTCCCAGGCAGTGCTTAATGCATCACTTTGACGCGTGCGGGGGGGTCTTCCCTGGGTTTCTACGCATAATGACATGACATTATGCCCCTACTGCCATGCCGCCTGCCGCTTCCTGGAATTCCGTATTCCCCGGCACGACAGGCCCGGAGCAAATGGCTGGCTGGTAATTTCTTAATGTCACATGGCGGCCGGGCACATGGGGAGAATGTGAATCATCAAGAGAACAGCAGAGGGGAGAGTGCTGTGGCGTCGGGGTTTCCATCTGTGCGAGTGCTCAGCCCAAACTAATCACAGCAGCACTTTATCTCTCCCCTCTCTCCTCCAATAGCTCTGCTCTCTGTAGGTGCTTATGGTCAGGGGGGTGTAGCCATCTGTTTGGTGATGTACTTCTACCCCAAACCTTCATTCAAATGTCAGTCAAGTCGGGTTTATTTGTAGCCTGCAGCCTGACTCTCTATGACCTTCCTATCCCCAGCGACAGCCCTTTTCCCTAGGCCCACCCCTTTCCTGACCACACCCCTCCCACCACTCCTAGCCACTGCCCACGACCTTCCTATCCCTAGCTTTCACTTGCTCCGCCCCCCTTCCGTTGACCCGACCCGGATCGGATCTGTTCCAAAATGTAATGGGTTCTCCCTTGGCCCATGCTACACCCTTCCACCAAGTTTCATGAAAATCGGCCCAGTAGTTTTTCTGTAATCCTGCTAACAGACAAACGGACAAACGGCACCGAAAACACAAACGTCCTCCTGTGTGATCCTTAATTGTTGAGGTGGAGATCCTTGATACCACTTGATAGAAGACACATGGTGGCCTCAACCTTGAAAGCTTCAACTCAATATCTATGACACTGGGCTTAACAACGTTTTTGACATGTCTCCGCTCGGCTGGAGTCCACTCCAGTCTGAGCGGCTCGCTTCACCTCACCGGCCCCTCTCTCTCCCCGGCCACAGCGCAACACAGCCGGCTTGGCGAAGTGAAGGTACTGAGCCCTGTGTCCAGTATGGTTACATTCCCCCCGACCAGCTGTAGTCCATATCCCCGCAGCCTGCTGCAGATCAGCTGCTGCTGCTGCTATCTGTCAGTCACGTTGTAACGTGGATACAGGAGAGGACTATTTGTTTCATATTGCGAATAGAACGACGAACATAATAATAAAACGCATGGGACCAGTGTGCAAGGTTTTCTGTGCGTTTTTTTTTCCGGATGGCGGATAAAAAAAAAAACGGACTCTGTGTGTAAACTACAATATTCAAACTGAGTCAACTCAAAGTCCTTTCCTCATCTACTCAAGAACAGCCAAATCCACCAAGAGTACCTGGCTGCAGACAAGTGGGCGGACCTCATACCCTCCTCAAATCCACAACTGTAGAGTGGGCATGGCTTTGAAGGTCTGGGCTCCAGACCTATAGGCTATAAACTCCTTGTCCATGGATAACATTTTGATGTTTATTTATTTTATTTTATTAGTTTGTTTGGCAGGGACATATACAAAAAAACATTAAACCCCATAGGGGATGAGATGCTTTGTAACAGATTTAGCCATAGGCTACTTTCCATCTGGAGCCCCTGTTCTGTGTTGCACCTTTTTTCTTTTGGAAAAGTAAATGCATGATAGCTGTGGGATATACTGGAATTAATTGTTTTATATTCATTGTATTTACACAAAAAAGAAAAGCTCTGTCCAGTAACCTGGAACACTTTTATTTTGAGATGTTTTTGAGTACGATCGTCCTACGTCATGCAAATGATAAGAAATGTGACATGAATCTTAATTTTTTAAAGTAAAGTAAAAAATAAATAAAAAAATAATGTCAAAAAATAACACGTCAATTATTGTTCTTAGAAAGAAAATCGGAACCGGCCAAAATCGGTATCGGCAAGTCAGACTATTGAAAAATCGGAAATCGGAACCGGCCAATAAAATGGCAATCGGTGCATCTCTATCTCCAATATTTTCTTCAACTTGAACTTCCTCGAAAAGCAAACCCCAGCGATTACATGAAACCAAGGCTTTCCCCCGAAAAGCAAACCCCAGCGATTACATGAAACCAAGGCTTTCCCCCTTCACAGATTTGATTGAAAGTGAGCTCCACAATCTCTTATTCTTGATTAAATGTGGCGTGGATTCTCTCTCTCTCTCTCGCTCTCTCTCTCTCTCTCTCTCTCTCTCTCTCTCTGATCCTAGGCCTGAGTGCGGACCGGACTGGCCAGCTGGGCCAGACCGCAAACCCCCGCCGCCCATGTCCCACATTTCATAAGCCGCATCGTTCATCCTCTGTCACTATTTATAGAGTTGTCCGGCCCATTTAGAGACAGATTAGGATATTCCACAACATTTGGTACACTTTAGTGGGTTTAATTGAAGGCCATCTGTGCCAAAACAACAATGTAGTGTGCAGTGTCTTGTCTGTGTCAAGGGTAGACAGATTACCACAGAAGCCATAACATTAAATTTGATAGCCAGGGATCGGCGTGTAATCACGGCCACAGACAGAACAACAATGAGTGAATTAGATTGAAACCTTGGAGCGGTAATTTTAGAACGTACTGAGTTTATTAATACAGCCCCTGAACTTATTTTAGCCATAAGAATTCATCTGAAACTCATAATCACCTTGTGAAATAGACTTGTGAAATAGAATTGATGCAAATATATCCCCCCCTATTTTCTCCCCAATTGTACTTGGCCAATTTCTCTCCCTGCTGCCCCGGTCGCTGCTCCACCTTCTGCTGATCTGGGGAGAGCCGTAGACTAGCACCATGCTTCCTCCGACACATGTGCAGTTGCCAGCCGATTCTTTTCACCTGACAGCGGGGAGCTTCACCGGCAGTACGTAGCACATGGGAGGATCACGCTGTTCCCACCAGTTGCCTTCCGCCCCGAAAAGGCGCCCCGACTGAGCAGAGGGGGCGCGAACCTGTGACCCTCGTGTTGATAGGCAGGGAATCTACCGCTACACTACTTTTAGTCTCACTTCCAGGGCTTCATCTGTCCAAGCCCGAGCTTGCCGCAGTTTCCGGTCGAGGATTTCCAAGGCGATGAGTCATCCAGAGAGAGAGAGAGCGAGAGAGAGAGAGAGAGAGACAAAGGCGGTGTCTTACTGGGAAAGCAGCGATACAGCACTTTGCAGTAGCTCTCAGGCATCATGAAGGTCACGCATCCATGGTCAACCATGTGGGCGAACGCTTTTCCTCCACTCTCCCTTTGTGGCATGCTTCCTCATGTTGAAAATGTCTTTGTTAGCTCAGTGTAAAATGTTTGCCCCTGGATGATATTACCGCCCTATTACTCAGGCCCGGAAGTGCTTTATCTTTAAAGGGATAAACCACTTTTTTGGAAGTTTAGCTCATTTGCCACATCCCCCTAATGGTACAGCTGTTAAAAATCTGCCAAAACACACATCTCACCGTGCCAAAATAGATGTTAAGTGGTGTATAAGTGTGTCAAACATGGTCACTATGCTTTTGCCAATTTTGTATTTTATTTAAACATTTGTGTGATTTTGGACCTAAATCTAATATGTTTCTTACGTACCTGTAGTAATGGTTCAATATTGACTCCTGTTGGTGATCAATCAGTTCTACCAAATCTGGATTTGGGTTGGATTTAGCAACGCTGATTGGCTGAAGGAGTTGTCTGTCAAGTACTCCCGCCCACCTGTGAGAGGGAATTGTACGATAGCCAGATAATTGTCCACTAGCTATGCTACCTTTTCATCTCTTTGTGTGTGTGTGTGTGTGTGTGTGTGTGTGTGTGTGTGTGTGTGTGTGTGTGTGTGTGTGTGTGTGTGTGTGTGTGCCGCCTCCTCCACACTCTCAGCTCCTTGCAGATTGTATCTTCCTCTGCAGAATGCAATCAGACAAATGTTTTCCAGTCTCTCTCCCTTCATAATCATATCATGGCATCATGTCATCTTCCGTATATTATATTTGATACAATGTGGGTAACCCTTCATTTTAAAGGTCCCTAACAATGTACAGTATGAACTATTTTGAATAATTATTTTGAATAATCTATTCAACTGTAGTTCATATGTAGACATGATGGTACCAGACCTGTAAATCTAAGTGAATATATTCAAATGTAGTTCATATGTATTTACATGGTGCCGGACCTGTAAAAGTGGAGTGAATCTATTCAACTGTTAGTTCACATGTATTTACATGGTACCAGACCTGATGCCGAAGCCGCGGCCTGGGACAGAGATTGCTAAAACCCTGAGGTGGATTTGAACCACAGAACTTCTGATTGCGAAGCACACAGCTTAACCACTCTGCCACCATGGGCTTACTGAGTTTCATAGTGGAGGTGGTAAATACATATGGACTACAGTTGAATAGATTCACTTCAATTTACAGGTCTGTTACCATGTAAATACATAACTACATTATGTAAATACATAACTACTATTTATACATACTACTATTTGAATAGAGATCGCTTCATTTTATAGGTCTGGTACCAACTACATATGAATGTAACAATTTTATTGTATAACTATCGGTGCAATTACTGTGTAGTTACTTTGGTGTTCATGTCTAATTACAAATAGTTCTTACGTTGTTAGGGACCTGTCAAATGAAGGGTTACCCAAATGTGCAACATGCAATTCATATGTGCTTTGTTTTTATATGTGCAATGATTTTCTACTTGTATTCGAGAATAATACTGACATATACTGTAAGGGTATCTAATTATTTGTTTACAGTTCAGTAAACGAAACATACTTCCCTTCTGGATATACATGTATGGATATTGCCATAAGATATTTCTGTGCACATGTACACAAGTATCGTTATTATGCAAGAGAACAGAATATGTTTGCTATGTGTGGTTTGGGGGAGATTGAATAAGTCCTTTTATAGAGAGCGGAGGAGTGTTACTTCATAGAAAAATTGCCTTGATTTCTGTCCATTTCTTTCACGTGGCATTGCATTGTGGCACAGCTGGGAAAATCATTAGCTATGCCTTATATGTAATGGTACTGCACTTAAAGTGGTTGAGGAAGGCGTTTCTGCTGCACACAGCCAGAACAGCAGCACTGACAGCAGCACTGACAGCACCACCGCAGCACTGACAGCACCGCAGCAGCAGCACTGACAGCACCACCGCAGCACTGACAGCACCGCAGCAGGCACTTCATGGATGCGCTCGAGTTGTCCTTGGAGAATTCCCTGTGCAAACAAAGCTCTCCCCCCCACACCCCCTTCCCCATCTCTCATTCTCCCATTCCATCCTCTCTCTCTCTCCATCCACCTCAGCCCCCCCCCCCCACGCCCCAACCACGATTTCACACCAATGAGCATCCGCGTGTGGCTCCCACTCGCTGGCATCAGAAACACTAGTATCTTCAGTCCAGAGCTGGAGAGATAGATAGACACAATCACACACACCCACCCACCCACCCACCAGCATTGGACCGACGGAGGGCTGTGTCCCGTCAAAACGCACGCTGGGGATAGGCAGTGACAAAGAGAAGGGGAGAGAACAGAGTGCAAACCGCTCTCACACACACCAGACTCAAGGTAAAGGATCCATATTCATTTGGCGGACAGAATGTTATGTAACTCTGCTGATGTGGACATGGAGCTCTGAGCTTTATTAGGTCTTAATAACGATAAAGAGGGGCTGATTATACCTGATTATCTGCGGCTCTGGATGAAAGGATACTGCAGATCAGGGGAAATTAAACAATGTGGAGGAACTGAGACGTGCGCATGGCTGCTAATACTGGAAACAACAATGTACTAATACAAACTATTGCAGAAGAGCTAGAGAAGCTCCCCCCGCCCCCCTACTGTCTGCTACTGTTTATTTTATAGCCTATTTTATGGGTATTTGGATTTACTGTATGCGCCTGTATTGTCTACATAAGTCATTGCTTATTCATGCATGCATTCAATAACAGTTCCTGTGGGCACAATTGAAAATCAGTGCACCCTCCCTCCCTCCCTCCCTGCCTGCTGATAGCTCTGAGGGCTTTCACTCCAGTAAATGTCACCCATCAGAGGTGTCTGGAGAGGGGCTTTGAAGCCCACACATGTGCCACCTCTCTGGGCGAGCTTTGTCCCAAACCCCTCCAGTCTTCTTAGCCCATCTCCCTCCCTCTCACCGCCCTGACCGCGTAAACCGGATGAACTTTAACAATAAAGCACAAACCCATTATCGGCCCATACGAGAATAGCCTATGTGCACATATATACAATCCACATTAGCAGATGATTGGCTCTACGTGTGTTGTTGTTATTATGATGGTGTGTGTAGCCAGAGAGAGTACCATAGCCTACTGCAGTGCTTCCCAAACTGGGGTACGCGTACCCCTAGGGGTAACGTGGACATACTGCAGGGGGTTACTTGAGAGAGTAAGGGGGAAATGGAAAAATGACAGAATCATTAAAATAAATGAGAAATTAAAATGAATCTGCTCAGAAGGCAAGAAATGCAACTCTTTCACTCAATTTCTTATTTTGTCATATATTCTTCAAAGGGTTGGCTATAAAGCATTCATTGCATCATATCCTATCGTTTTCTCTTGCAGTTTTCGAAGCAAAATTCTAGTTGGGTAAAGGGGTGTACTTCAGAAATCGGGGAAAGGGGGGGGTACTGAAGCCAAAAATGTTTGAGAACCACTGGCCTACTGTAACAGTTCATTATGTGCCTGGTGACAAAGCGACATGATGCAGATGACGCCGCTGTTGCCAAACCTATAGGCAAGAAAAATGCTTTTAATAGACAGACCGCTTTCTGCAATGCAACACAAATCCCTGACACAAACTGACATGCATGGCTATAAGGCAGATGAGCGATCCAAGGCATGTGCCGTCAGTTACCACTGGGCTGTTCCATCTGAGAGGAACCAAGCACAGGGCCCTCCTGGCACACAGGCCCAGACTGAAACACTACACCTGCCTCACAGGGTTTAGTGCACAAAGTGGTGGGTGTGACTGGTTGTAGGTGTTAATCCACTGCCAACATTCAGAATGTTTGCAAATACAATATCCATCTTGATCTGGCTTTTCGGAAGCGAGATGGGAGACATTCATTCGTCTGCCATCGTGACTATGGGACATGGCCAGTGTTGGGCAAGTTACTCAGGAAGTGTAATTAGTTACTTATTACTGATTACTCCTTTAAAAAGTAATACAATTACTTTACTTATTACTTGGTTTCAAAAGTAATTTGTTAGATTACTCGTTACGTTACTATATTACTTTTGCTACACCAATTCCGAAAAAGCGACATACAACCCGTTTAACCAGCTCCTTTTACAACTGAATCCACTTTATTGGAACAATAATTAATCTTACAGCAGGAGTCAACATTTAGCCAAACTGCATACTTTTTATTTGTTTGCCTACCTAGTACAAAAAACCAACTTACTTCTTGACAGCTAGATCCACATTTTTATTCTCGCCAATTCTC
Source organism: Poromitra crassiceps (assembly GCF_964638095.1). Taxonomy (NCBI): domain Eukaryota; kingdom Metazoa; phylum Chordata; class Actinopteri; order Beryciformes; family Melamphaidae; genus Poromitra; species Poromitra crassiceps. Next base: position 11,291,200 of record NC_139632.1, read on the forward strand.
AATGGCTTCCTTGTTTTGCTCAGGAGTACAAAAAAACTTTAACTGGCGAAAATGTGTTGCCTTCTGGCAACACAGAAGCCCCACATAGCCAGATCTATCTCCACACTGCGTTTTAGTGCTGTGCCAATGGTGGAGAATGTAATGCAGTAACTTGAAGTTACTTGGATTAGTAACTGTAATATAATTACTTTTTGAAAATTGTAGTCACATTACTAGTTGCTGGTAAAAGTAATAAATTACAGTAACTAAGTTACAGTAACTAAGCTACTGCCCAACACTGGACACGACACTGCCCAACAACTGCCCGACACTGCCTAACAACTGGACACTGCCCAACCTATCCCATAGTGAGAGCTTAATGAGTCATTGTCTGATAATACAGGAATGATCAGACACAATATTCCCTTTACAGCTCTCAAACGATTATGTTTGATTAGCCTGCAAGTAACCATAAAAGACACTTCTTATTATAACGCAGGCAAAACTTGCATTCTGGTGTCCTTGTCCCTTTCGCCCACAAGCACATCTCGCTAGCTGACTGAGCAGCAACCCAGGCTATGCCCAGCTATCCTCCTTTATATAAAAGGGAGTAAGTAAGTGGTTTCTGCGATTTTGGTCACATTTCTGGTCACTTTTTTGTTGCACAATGATGTCATAGACTGGGGCATCATCAGTGATGATGTCATAGACATTGTGGCATCATTCTCTATGACATCATCAGTGACATCATCTATGACATCATCAGTGATGTCACTAGAGACACAATTGTCTATGACATCATCAGTGCTGATCACAACGTCTATGTCATCAGTGATGTCACATGAGCAAATGTGATGTTTTTATAAAATGGAGAGTCAACGGCCTCTGTTTCGAGGGTCTATGACATCATCAGTGATGTCACTCGAGCAATTGTGATGTCTATGACATCATCGGTGATGTCACCCGAGCACTTGATTATGTCATCAGTGATGGTAAGTGGGCTCTCTCTGCGATTCTGGTCTGTGATCTCAAGCAATTGTGATGTCACTGATGATGTCACAATGTCTGGTGACTCGAGCAATTGTGATGTCATCATTCAGTGATGTCATCAGTGATACGAAGTTGAACAAATGTGCACTTTGCATGCCAATAGAGCAGGTGAGGCCACGCAGCAGCCGAGCTGCAGGCGAAGCCGCGCAGCAGCCGAGCTGCATATGTGAGCTGCAGGGACAGCTTTGCGAGCTGTAGGACGGGCGAGGCCGCGCAGCGGGCAAGCCTAGCAATCGAGCGCACATAGCGTGTGAGAGGCCTAGTATATTATATCTATACATTTTTTCCTTTCTTTTTTTCTGGCAACAAGAGGAACAGGGAAACATTATTACAGATAAACAGACATTCACTGATGACATCATCACTGATGACATCACGGATTACATCACAATCGTGACACACACAGCCACAGAGACCACTTAGCCAATTTTAGGGGGGTCCTCCCTTCAACAACTGGGCTGCCGTCTTCATCAGCCTTTGCGTCCTACATCCATCCAGAGCAAGCTGCTATATTATCAGCCCAAATATGCCTCCTTCCATGATTGGTAGGAAGTATTAATGCATTTCATTGGTGGTGGTCTTCTCTCCCAATCCCCGTTTGGTGCCCATGCCGGGCAATTTGCATATAACCCCATAAGTGTCCTTGCCATTGCTTAACCTCAGTCAGCCCACGTCCTGACAAATTGCACAACCTATTATCCCTGCATTCTGCTTAAACATCAGTCAGCCCATGTCCTGACAAGTCAGCCCCCGCCCTGACAATTTGCTCAACCCATTATCTCTGCATTCTGCTTAAACCTGTCAGCCCACGTCCTGAGAAGTCAGTCCACATCCTGACAACTTGCTCAACCCATTATCCCTGCATCCTGCTTAAACCTCAGTCAGCCCACGTCCTGACAAGTCAGCCAATGTCCTGACAATCTGCATAACCCATCATTCCGGCATTTGCATAAACCTCAATCAGCCCTTGGCCCCCTTTTCCTCATCTCTCCCCATCATCACATGACAAGATCCTGGTTCATCCTTCACTTCAAGACCACACTCCAGAAATGCAACATCCCTGCAGAGAACCATTCCAGTCACTCCTTCAGGATCGGAGCAGCCACATCAGCAGCCATGCAGGGGGTGTCCTCCGCCTCCCTTTAACAACTGGGGCGCTGGTCCTCATCAGCCTATGCATCCTACATTGCATGTAGGATGCATCCAGAGCAAGACGCCATATTATCAGCCCAAAGATCCCTCCTTCCATGACTAAAGAGGCAACAAGCACTTCGTTGGTGGTGATCAAACTCTCCTTTTCTCTTCAATGCTATCCACATCCACTCCCTTGCATCCCCGCTTTGCCTTAAAAAACCCCGGGCAGCCCCTCATCTCCCGGCATGCATAAATTCTCCCCCTGTCAGCCCACGACCTGACTAAAGCATACCCCAGGCGAGCTCCATGACCCCCGTTTTCACTCTCCCAGTTCCTGAAATAACTTTAAATTCCTTTGGGGGATGTCCTATCTCATACAGCACCGACGCCCTCTCTCATAAGCAAGAGGAGCGTCACATCATGGAGTCATACGCCATACTCAAACCATCTATTCTGATTCAATAAAGTTTGTTAAAATTATATTAAGAGTCTCTCATGATTGAAGTGTAGTCGTAGACTGAATTTCAATCATGGAAGACCAAATAAGGCATTAATAGAGCACCCCATGCTGTCATACCCCTCAGCCCAAATGACGTCACTAAATGACGTCACCATCTCCGACGTCACCTTCTCCATGACGTCCCAAATGACATCAGTTATGACATCATAAATGACATCATAAATGACATCAGTTATGACATCATAAATGCCCTTCTCCCAAATGACATCAGTTATGACATCATAAATGACATCAGTTATGACATCATAAATGCCCTTCTCCTGGTACTATATAAGCCCCCATCACACTTGTGCAGTCATCACTCACCTTGTGTCAGCATCACGCATTCATCCAGCATCTCCAGAGCAAAAAGCTTCAAGATTTCCAGGTAATTGTAAGTATGCATCGGAAAAAGCCATTCAGCAACAAACAGAAGAAGAAACAGCTACAAGTCAAACGGGAAAGAAAGAGAGATGACACAGGTCCGGGGCCGAGCACGCACAATGCCACCGTGGTGCGAGGAGGAGATATTAGGAGAATAAACCAGCAGCCCTCCAGGAGAGAGGGCACACGTGATCCCAACAGATTCACACTGCAATTTGAGAAAGAGAATACAGAGGAGATAGAGAAGAGGAAGACGATGGCCAGAGAGAAGGTTCTGCAGCCAGTGTCAGACAAAGAACTTGAGATTGACATCAGCGATATCTACCCCACAGAGAAAGGTCTCGGTTTCCCACGACGACCTTCCTGGAATTACGAGATGACACGGGAGGAACTGCTGAGGGAAGAGGAGAAGTCATACAGAGAGTACTTGGATGACCTGCACTCCAGAAACCCACCCGGGTCTCTTTGCCACTTTGAGCACAATCTGGAGACATGGAGGCAGTTGTGGAGAGTTTTAGAGATGTCTGATGTTATCCTGCTCATCGTAGACATCAGGCACCCGGTGCTGCAGTTTCCCCCATCCTTGTACCACTACGTCACAAGGGATCTGCAGAAGCAGGTGGTGCTGGTGTTGAACAAAGCTGACCTGTGTCCCCCTCCACTAGTGATCGCTTGGAAACACTACCTGGCCTCCCAGTTCCCCCACCTTCAAACTGTCTGCTTCACATCCCACCCTGGACAACCCTATAGCACAGTGCTCCAGAAGAAGACGATGAGGAGGAAGGCAGGCAGGAGCCAGGCTGGAGGTCCTATCGATATCCTGAAGGCCTGTCAGGAGATCACCGCTGGAAAAGTAGACCTGTCCAGCTGGAAGCGGAAGATCCAGAGAGATGCTGTTGCTGAGCAAACAGATGGGGAGGGGCCAGGAGAAGGGGCGGAGTCAGTGCTGGTGGAGCACCATAGTGATGCCACTATGGAGATGAGCAGTCCATCCCAGGAGCTCTACAAACACGGTGTTCTGACATTGGGCTGCATAGGCTTCCCAAATGTTGGTAAGTCCTCTGTTATAAACGGCTTAGTGGGGAGGAAAGTGGTGAGCGTGTCTCGAACCCCAGGCCATACAAAATACTTCCAGACGTACTACCTCACCCCCACGGTCAAACTGTGTGACTGTCCTGGACTGGTCTTCCCCTCCTGTGTCAATAGACAGCTGCAGATTTTGGCAGGCATCTACCCAGTGTCTCAGGTGCAGGAGCCCTACAGCTCAGTTGGTTATCTGTGTGAGCGGACCCCCTTCCTATCTGAGCTAAAGCTCAAACATCCCAACTTGCTGGATCTCCCACGCCACCTACAACACGCAGGTTCTGAAGACCTCAGCTGGACAGCCTGGGATGTGTGCGAGGCCTGGGCAGAGAGCAGAGGCTATAAGACAGCAAAGGCAGGTCGTAACGATGTGTACCGTGCAGCTAACGGTCTCCTGCGGTTGGCCATTGATGGCAGACTGTGCCTGTGCCTCAGACCAACTGGCTACAGCTGCCTGAGAGGGCACTGGGAAAATCACCCAGACTTGCCTGAGATTATGACTCTGCAAGGAAGGACAGAAGAGGATAGGGCAGGAGAGAAGGAGGAGGAGGTGGAGGAGGAGTCCAGCACAGAGAGGGACGGAGATGACGATGAGGACGGAGATGTAGATGATGAAGGCGAGGGTTTTGGACTAGAGGTAGACTGATTAACCGGTTGACCAAGATAAACGGTAGAGCAAGGGGGGCAAGACATAGTGTATGGGGAGGGGGGGATGGACCATGACGGAGTAGAAATTGTGCTGCTGGAAAAGGCTTCCCAAAACACATAGTCCAGCATTGTCTGTCGTCGTTCTGCTCTACGGCCATGGCCGCCATCTTAGCTCCATTCACTCTCCGAGAAGGGATGGTGGAAGGGGGAAAACAGCCCTATGGGTAAATCAGAATCAGAATCAGATATCATTTATTCGTCATTATGTTATGTAACATATAGGAACTTGTTTTGGCATTAGGCTGCATTAATCATTAATTAGTAAAGCAGCCCCCTATGCAAGTCACCAGTGTGTCCAGCCTGAACACTCCTGAGATGGAGGTGCTTTTTAGACTGTAGTCCTGTCTATCCCCATACAGATAGGCAGCTTTAGTTAAGTGCCTTCTCACAATTCTGAGCAAATACTCTGCCAAACATTTGAAAAGCCTTGTGTGACCTTTATGCCTGAGGTGGGTGCGTGCGACAAGAGACCCCAGCACAGATATTGTATTTTGAGATTTGTTTGCGGTGAAACCAAGGCTGCAACACAGGTGATTCACACAACGCTTTACTTTCCTGTAAAAGGGAAAATCTTTCTTGGTGACTTCATCGTGTAGGCTACAAGAAGACGGACATAAAAGTTGAGCCAATTAAATCATTTGAACTATGCCTCCACTCTAGAAAAATATCTTTATGCTGGATGTACGTAAAAACGCTGGTTACTGTTGAAGCAAAAACAAGACAGAGCTCTTCCTGGGCAGGACAGTATCATCCAAATGGACATGACTGTACCTTGGCAGAAAGGATGAACATGTCATTTATGTACCGTAAATTCCGGACTATAAGCCGCGGCTTTTTCCCCGTTTTTTGGCCTTTTTTGGCCCCTGCGGCTTATATAACGGTGCGGCTTATCTATGGATTTTTTCAGAAAAAAAAAAAAAAAAAAAATGAATTCTCTCTTCTTTAGCACTCTTTCTAACTATAAATCCACTTCTGTTTTAATTTCCTCTCTTGCCCTCTTTTCACCACACTGTATGACACTGTATGACACTGTGTGCACTGTAAAAAAGAAACACAGGTGGTGTTGTGTTATGTTGTTTTGTTGAAATGTTAATAAATGGGAGCTTCCTCAAACAGCCATCTCTTTCCCGACAATCCCCTCTGTGCATGAACCCTTACATATGGTAATTAAACATTAAAACACAATAAAAAAAAAAAAAAAAAAAAAAAAAAAATACCATTAAAACACCCGCGGCTTATAGTCCGGTGCGGCTTATATATGTAAAAAACAGTCAACTTTGCAGGTGCGGCTTATACTCCGGTGCGGCTTATAGTCCGGAATTTACGGTAAATGTCCGAGCAAATAACGAGCATGCTTTTTGTTTTGTTTTGCTCTCAGGCTGTCAAACAGGGGCGACTCGAGATAGTGTACTAAGGCCCACGCGGTGCATTTCAATTCTTCAGAGATTAAATTATAAGCCACTGCAGCGTTTTGAACTAGACACAGATTTTCAGGCAAAAATAAATAGATTGCAGAGGGCTTGCACAACGGGGGAGAGACATGAATCGGAGCGTATTGAGTGTACCTTTCTGAAGAGAGAGGGGATGAAAATAGAGTCGGGGTGTTATGTGTTGAAAAGCTCGCCGGGCGGTTTTGTCCCGAGTTAACCTGTCCGCCTGTCAGAGACGAATGACTCATACAACTCATAAGCCCGGAAATGGCTGTCCATTACTGGGATGCCACAAGAATGATTAAATACATAAATAACTCAATCCATGAGAGAAACGTACTATTGGCATCACTCTGTCCACCTAAACAACTCTGGAGGCTGTCAAGAGGCCTTGAGGGAAACGTAGGAAATCACAAACTGAAGCATAAGTACCGTAGATGAGGCAGGTTGAGGGAAAGTAGACACGCAGAAATTACAGTAAACACTTGACCAGAAAAATACAAGGGCCAGATGGATAAATCTCTCTGTAGATTCCAGAGTAAAATTATGTGTGCACACAAAATTGGAAAGATGCATACAGTGGTTTCTTCAGGTTTATAAACCCGGCTGGCATGGTGTTTATGTATCGTTACGTTTTACAAATTTAAATTCAGACTTCTCTCCTAGTGTTGCTTTGACAACTTCCTCCAACAGCAACACAGTAGCCATTAAACCCTTATGTACAGCCATTACACCCTGCTATATATTGAGCCATAGCAGCCTATTGATTGATTACAAATTAGGTCTGATTTATGATCCGTTGTGTACGTTATTATTATTCCCGGATAACGATGTGGGTGACAAGCTGCAAACCTATTCACTAGGGTTGGGTACCGTTCACATTTGAACCGATACCGGTACCGGTTTTGGTAGCTACCTGGAATTCGGTAGCGGTATCCAACGGTACCTTTTTTCGGTACTTTACTCTCTCCGTAATTACAGACATATAATTTCAGTTGTAAAAGAAATAAGTCCAAACTTATCAATTTCAACATTGTTATTTATTTATAACATTTTACACACAGATGAGCTCTCAGCAGGTACCATTATGGCTCGTGTAGGCTTGTTCAATCAATCAATCAATCAGACTTTATTTTGTACAGCACATTTCATACAATCAAATGCAACAGAAAGTGCTTTACAGATTAAGGCTCTCAATCTGATTCTCCATGGTCCATACAGAAACGAGTCAAACAATCTGTGACTTGAATGCAGCTTCAAGATCTGCGCTCTTCCTTGAACCAGTGACATCACTGGATGGAGGAAGTAGAGCAGATCCTGAAGCTGCGCCCCAGAGAGAGAGAGCATTGGAAAAAACTGCAGTTGTTTTTTCACAATTCTGATTTCAGCTAGATAGCTGGTTGAAATGCGGCAAAACATTCTTTATGATTTTCCTATTAGGCTATTAATGTTGTTGGTTATTGTTATTTAAAAAAAAACTACAAAAAAAAATAGAATTTAAATGTCAAACTAATCGTGATATGAAAGGAAAGAGAAAGCAATATCCAAGAACGCACTGTATTGTGTGTGTGCGTGCGTGTGTGCGTGCGCATGCAGTATTACGTATAATAATCCCTGTAACCTCATTTCACCCTGTTTCATCACATCAGTGCATGCTGAGGTAAAGGGACAGGCAGACTCAGGGGGCACGGCGATGCGACTGATGCGACTGTATCTGGTTGGGGCTCTCGCTCCGGATGTTGGGGTGGCGGCACCGGGCGATGGCAGCGGCTGCTCGGGGGCAGAGGGTAATTTGGCCATCGCTGTCCAGAAGCAGATCTGAGCCGGTGGAGCAAAGGGACAACAGGGGGGAATGGGGGGTTCCAGGACAGAAATAAAACCCCACAGAAACAAATCAACGCAGGGACCCTCTCGCTACTGTGGCCGAAGGCAGCAACACATCAGATGGTCTGACACACACTTCTGTGGGTGGCGGGGCTTCCAGTCACAGGCAGGCAGGCAGGCAGGCGCACACACACACACACACACACACACACACACACACACACACACACACACACACAATGCTGGGACTTGCGGTGCCCAAACGGTGCAAACGCTCTCCCATCTGCTTGGAGAATTCATTTGAGTCACTGAGCTTTTTAAGTGATGGAAGATGCCTTGGCTGTGTGGAAGCATACGTGGCCAAAGCAGACAGTGAATTCAATCATTAATTCTTGCAACGACTGCCATTGATAACGTCGGAATTTGAAAGAAGTCCAGTAAGCCTGTTGCTTTTTCAGTTGTCAATCATTTTTTTGTGGCCCTCTCTATCATCAGAGTTGCCCATCTCTGGTATAGGCTAACACTAGGGTGAATCAGCGTGACATCTCAACAACAAAAAAGCACTTCCGGGTGGCACTGCAGCAGTTAACTAGTATGAGTCGTGCCAAACAAACGTTAATCTCAAAAACTATACATGACATCGCTTATATTTTGACTTTCTGAGTGAGAGCAGAAGTAGCTCAAGGGTCTGATGTATAATGTTCAGGGCCGCGGGAAGTACGGGTGCTGCAGGTGCTGCAGCACCCCCTAGTGGCGAGATAATTTCCCCCCCCCTTTTTTTTTTTTTTTTTTTTTTTTTTTTAGAAATGTAATTAAAAATATTTTGCAGTGCACTATGTTCCTTTCTTGTTTGGGAATGTTTCGGGAAATGATTGCATTATTGATATACTGAAAATGTAGCATATTTAAATAGAATTATCAAGAATAACAATCAAGGAAGTTACATGCTTGTAGGCTAGAGAAGAAGAAGCGCGCATGTGCGCACATGTTGTGTTGAACCAACCAACAACCAATACGAATTGTTTAATCTGGCAATAAAGAAATGTGAACTTGACATTTAATAGCCTCCTCAAAAATGCACCTCCCACTATACAGCAAAGAGAGGAGTCAATGTTTCTTGATATAATCATTGCCATTCACATCAGAATAATTAGTCTAGTCATTAGGGGACGGCTTTAGCTCAGGAGGTAGAGCGGGTCGGCCAATGACGCAAGGGTTGGTGCTTCGATCCCCGCTCCCTCCCAGCTGCTGTCGCTGTGTCCTTGGGCAAGACACTTAACCCTCCTTGCCTCGTATGATTGGTATGAATGTAGACATGAATGATGGTGGTCGGAGGGGCCGTTGAGCGCCGATGTGTGGCTGCCACGCTTTCGAACCACCGGTACGAATGGTGTGAACGAATAATGATTCTGTGAAGCGCTTTGAGCACTTGGAAAGGCGCTATATAAATCCAATCATTATTATTATTATTATTATTAAGTTTGCGGATAATATTTCTATCATGTTAAGTCTGTGTCATGTTAACTGGTGTATTCAGAGCAAATAGGGAGATATAGAGCATTATCATCATGCTATATATCTCCCTCTTTGCTCTGAATGAGTGAGAAAAGGAGAAAATACTGAATAATTACATCACAACAGTATCCTAATGTTAATTTAAAATGAGATATTCCTCTAAATATGGCAAAAAAATGTAAAAAGAAAACGTCGGAGGGGCCCGCAAGGGCCCCACCGAGAGTCCCTTCCTCCCAGCACCCCCTGCTTAAAGTGACTTCCAGTGGCCCTGTGTATGTTGTGTTAAAGTTGTCACAGTTTTGTGTGGATTTAGTAAAAAGTACAGCCTGTTAAGAGTGAGACACACTCAAGGCTGGCTCCATAAGGTCCCATTATGAAGGCTGAAAAAAACTTAAAACATAAACTGCGATTTGTCAAACAGTACAAAAGATAAATTCAAAAAGCAAATGGAAAGCTAACAAACTGCAAAATACTGAAGTGTTGAAGTATGAGAAAGTGGTTAAGCATTCAAAAGCGGCATATTTCTCGAACCGTGTTTCAAAGAACTAGCGTCATTCTTTGACGACTAGAAAAGTACGTAGGAGTTTTTAGTCTGGAAATTGAAAATGTTGAAGACTGGATCTTACCTCCAGATCCCTCTGTCTGTTGGTGGTAATCTGCTGTGATGAGCTGTCTAAAAAAACTAAATACATTTATACATTTGGCCCCCTGCAAACTGCGGACCTTTCTCCAAGAAAGAAAAAGAAAAAGAAAATCTCAGTGTGATTTCTGTATGAGAGCATCCTTGAGAATCTCCATTGTGGGTTCTAGAGCACTTCATAGCAAAGAGATGCCTTCTCCACTCCAGACCTACAGCACTTTAGCCAGCTAATCATTCTTGACCTCCTTTTTCTGTGGCGTCTCCTGCTTTGTTGACATGATTTTTGTTTTATACAGTTGGTTTCATTTCTACATATATTTATCTCCTCCTTTCTATGCCACTTATAGAGAAGAAAGGTGATTATTATAGAAATTGGAAAAGTACATGTAGGCCTCCAAAATTCAAAACATGACATTGACTTGGACTGATAGGGTGACAGGTTTTCTCAGATTCGGGCGGCAAAACAGCGTGAGCTGCTATAAATTTGCACAAATCGAAACATTTGACTCGGATGGCTGCTATTTTTAGCTCCACTCAGCTGCAGCAGGCGTTGGGATCTGCACTGTTTTTTGAAATGTCCTCTTTCCCACTCACAGTGAAATGTAAATCCTTTGATCAATACAGCCCACTTGAGGTCCAAAGCGAAGGTTTTGTTTGAGAGGAGGCATGGCTGTGATCTTTTCAGTGAAAAGGGATAGAAATTAACAGCGAGAGGCTCTGCACGCTTTGCATTTCTAATCTCATGTCCCTGCCGAGCACGTTGATTTTAATTTGCGGTGTCTACTTCAATCTAATGTATTCATTAGGAGAGAAAAGCTGTTTGGTAATCAGCCCGACAGATGTTGAAACTGAGAGATGTGTACAGTAGCTATATGGAACTATAAGAACCTGACAGATGTTAGAACTGAGAGATGTGTACAGTAGCTATATGGAACTATAACAACCTGGCAGCAACGCCAAATTAGGACATTGAGAGGAATCCAAAAACCTGCAATGCACCAAGTTAGGTAACATCAAAGAGGATGTTCAGACAGACACGCACACAATCTAGTCCCCCCACTTTTTATTTGATCATAATAATAATAATAATAATAATAATAATAATAATAATAATAATAATAATAATAATAATGATTATTATTTTAATCCACTAAACCCTACCGGGCATCTCTGGAAAAGTGTGTGTGTGTGTGTGTGTGTGTGGGGGGGCGGGGGGCGGGGGGGGGGTCTAGCAGATGTTGCCTCTACTTTGAAATTCATGAGGCTTACTTGTGTGTATGGAAGCTGGTGCTGATGTTAGCCCCTCCTTCCTCCAGGAGCCGGCCCTGCTGCATGGCTGAATACAACATGCACTGCCCCCCCCCCCCCCCCCCCCCATGGATTTGTCAGGGATTTGTATAAATAGCTCAGGCACGTGTTTACGGAGAATGCAGCTCACAGCAGCCGCGGAGAGATGCAGATTTGTCAAAAGAGAGTGAGAGAGAGCAGAGAGAGAGAGCGAAAGGGCAGAGAGAGAGCGAAAGGGTAGAGAGAGAGACAAAGGGTAGAGAGAGTAAGGGGAGAGAGAGAGAGGGGAGAGAGAGAGAGAGAAAGGGGAGAGAGAGAGTGAAAGGGCAGAGAGAGAGAAAGGGCAGAGAGCAGAGAGAGAGAGGGTGGAGTCTATTATAAAACGGCTCTCTCAAATCAAGCAATCTGATTGGTTCACAGCCATTGTATAAATACCGTAACCCACTCTCATAACCAATGGCCATGGGTTATGAGACGCAACTCTCTTACTAAAAGGCTTTGGTTACCTCAATTGACAATGTAGAAAAAACAAAATGGCGGAGACAGCTGTCAGATCCTTGTGAATCGATCTTCGCTTATAACTTTACTAATACTTCGCAGAAAATTATGTTTTGTACAAGAATAGACGCGGGCTAATGTCTTCTTTGCAAAAAAAAGGCTGTTAACCCCGCATTTCTAAATAAGACGTAACGTTAGTTGGTGTCGGGCTTTGCTGAAAGCTCTCAGCTTCTCAGCAAGCGCTGAGAATGCAGCGCTGCGCTCGAGCTGCGTGTCGGGCTTTGCAGAAAGCTCTCAGCTTCTCAGCAAGCGCCAGGATTGGCCAATGTCAACTTCAGTCTCCAGAACGATCCAATCAAATCACCCACACGTCTATCTTCTTGCTAGAGGTCCCGCCTTACAGTAGTGTTTCAACTGACTCTATCAGAATGCCATGCCAGTCGGACTTATAGTATTATTATTATTATTATATTATCATACTTGGAAACCGTTTTATAAAAGCCTATACAGTATAGATAAAGACCTATACTGTATACAAGGAATCAGCGTGACGTCACAACAACAAATCACCGCAAAACACACGGAACCACTGCAGTTAACTCGAGTTGTGCCAAACAAACATTCATATCTCAAAAACTATGCATAATATCGCTTATATTTTTGACATTCTGAGTGAGAGCAGACATAGCTCAAGAGTTTGATGCATAAGATATGCATGTCGTGTTAAAGTTGTGTGAACTGTAACCATTTTAAAATGTACACCCCACAGCCGGGGCTAGAGTCAGCACTCAAAGCTGGCTCCATGTAGGGTCCCATTGCCATTTCCCATTGCAGGGAATAGTTGTGAAATACTATTGCTTTGAGGTGAATGGACATATCCTGGACCTCGGGTGGGATGGACGAACAGACAGATAGACAGCTTGTTTTATGTGTCGTTCTCCAATAGCTCAACCTGGAGAAATCTACAGTAGGCTTTTTGCATAATGGAGCTGCACCTGTCGTAGAACTCCTCGTCCTGTCAGTCCCTCTTATCTCCCTGTCTGGCAGTTTCTGAGAACCAGTTGATTCAGTCAATCTCCCAACAACATTTTAAGACCTAATCCATCATCTAAGCACAAACAAAGGCCTGTCTGGCCGCACAAAGCCAAAACATACAACCAACCGCCTTTTTAACATGCGGAAACCAAACGACAGTGCTCCCGATGGAAGAGCTGATAGTTCAGAGTTATGTTTAAACTGTAATGTCATGCATTTATTGAAAGCACGGGAGGATACTCGCACTTAGCATGAATATTATTATTTGGACTTTTATTCACCCAGGGAGAGTCGAGCGAGCGTGCCTGCTGCTTTACAGTGATGACTCCTATACAGTGATTGCTTCATATTCATACAGTTATGCCCCCTTTACACCTGGCATTACCGTGTGCCTCCATTGTCTGTCTCAAGTCCACATTCAGTACGTTTACATGCACAGTTAGGTCGAGCTATGGTTATAGCTTGATTAGGCTATTTACTCGGACTACTGTCCTTGTCCCAGTATACACGCACGCGTGGGAAATCGATTTTTTTGATGGAATCATATTGCCTCCGCTACAATAGGTGGCGATATGCACTCTTTTCCCGCAGGCTCCGCCAATTCTAACTGGTGGCAGCAAGTCTCTTAATAACGCAGCCATTTCATAAAAAAAAGATTATATAATTATACAAACGTTTCCCCTCAGAATTATCACTTCTGGCCCATATAATAGTGTGGCAGTGTGTTTATGTTGAGAGACGCTGCGCCCTGTGGGTATTTTAGTGATGGGACATTGTTTTGCTGTGTTCTGTGTTCGAGGTTGTGTTTATGTGGAGAGAGAAGCGCCGATAACCCTAACCCGACGGCATACATGCACCACAATATACACATGTATTCCTTGTTGAGGTATTGCTTCGATATTGCCATTGCATAATTGTCAGTACTGTATATTAATGAGAGCAAAACTGTAAGTTTTGTTTGTTTTTCTCCTGCAGGGCGCGAGCACCATGAAGACCAGACTAGGCTGCCTGTCCAACAAATCTGACTCCTACACTGATTTCTCAGAGTTCCTGCCTCCCGCCCACGAAACGACAGCCAGGTGTCTAAAGTGAGTCTGACAAACTGGGCTGAACTGCTGTTACATTTAAAGGGTTAACATGAAAGAATTTGTGTCTGTTATTTTTTTCCTCATCGAGACACTTATCATAATCACAAATTATAACAACTAAGTGAACTAAGAGACATTTTTAAACCAACAGAGAAACATTTTCCTCTGTGTGACATGATTTTGACCCCCCCCCCCAAAATATAATAATAATAATGATAATGATAATGATAATAACAATAATAATAATAACAATACTGTCTGTGTATAGACCCATTTCACAGCAACCATTTTGAGGTGGTAAAAGCAGGAAGTAAAGTAGGCTATGTCATCTGGCTTCTACCACCGCTCAAGAGTCTTTGGCCAGGTCGCCATTGTAAATAAGAATTTGTTCTTAATGACTTGCCTGGTTAAATAAAGGTTAAATAAAATAATGTAAGAAGTCTAGTTTGGAAGAAGATCGTTTTTATTGCTCTTCCATCTCCTCTGCATCACTCTGTAAGTGGAGGGAGATACGGGCATGTTAAACCCACGTGCCCGACATACAGTAGCCTACAGCCAATCACAATGCGTGCGCGAGCCGATCTATACACCCACACCGTAAACAGCTCAGTTGCCCTTCACTAATACCACCTTGCATGAAATATGCATGGAGCCATGGTGCTTTGATAGCATCTCAGACACTTCCTCTCCGCTCTCTCTCCATCAGACTGTCCACGGATGAGGTAGTCCGATGGTCCGAATCGTTTGATCTCCTCCTCTCACACAAATGTAAGTGGCCGTTGTTGTTTTTTTGTTTGTTTGTTCATTATCAGAGATACCGGAAAGAGAGAGGGCACTGCCAAAGTCATCACCAGCCATCATCGCTGAGACAAATTAAGACCACATAAATGTAGTGGTGAAATATTGCCTTCTTGTTTCTTTAATAGTTTCTATTTTTCTACCATCCCCCAAAGTCCTTTTCCTCCCTGTGAGCCCGCCATCTTCTGTAAAGGTCTCGGGTCTGCTAGTGAGGACTCCCTACTGCATAATGAGTCACATACTTCACTGTGACCTTCCCCTTGGACCACATGCACACGTGCTAGATTACACACACGCACGTGTGCGCACACACACACACACACACACACACGCACGTGCGCACACACACACACACGCATGTGCGCGCGCGCGCACACACACACACCTCACACACACACACCACTTGCATGCACACACATGCACAAACAGGCAGTGTGAAGCATTCTCTTGAGCTCAAGAGAGCAGACAAAATTAAATTCTGAGCACATCCACTAGTGATTTTTTTATATAATAATCATAAAATTGCAATAAATACTGACCATTGGCTCTGCCCGCTGTTTGATTAAAAGCAGCACTTGTCTACTATTAAAAACACTATTTGCCTGTATAATGCTTGTGTTTAGGTTCAGTACTACTGTAGTGTAGGACATTGTGTTTAGGTTCAGTACTACTATAGTGTAGGACATTGTGTTTAGGTTCAGTACTACTATAGTGTAGGACATTGTGTTTAGGTTCAGTACTACTATAGTGTAGGACATTGTGTTTAGGTTCAGTACTACTATAGTGTAGGACATTGTGTTTAGGTTCAGTACTACTGTAGTGTAGGACATTGTGTTTAGGTTCAGTACTACTATAGTGTAGGACATTGTGTTTAGGTTCAGTACTGGTGTAGTGTAGGACATTGTGTTTAGGTTCAGTAATACTGTAGTGTAGGACATTGTGTTTAGGTCCAGTACTACTGTAGTGTAGGACATTGTGTTTAGGTTCAGTACTGGTGTAGTGTAGGACATTGTGTTTAGGTTCAGTAATACTGTAGTGTAGGACATTGTGTTTAGGTCCAGTACTACTGTAGTGTAGGACATTGTGTTTAGGTTCAGTACTACTATAGTGTAGGACATTGTGTTTAGGTTCAGTACTACTGTAGTGTAGGACATTGTGTTTAGTTCAGTACTACTGTAGTGTAGGACATTGTGTTTAGGTTCAGTACTACTGTAGTGTAGGACATTGTGTTTAGGTCCAGGACTACTGTAGTGTAGGACATTGTGTTTAGGTTCAGTACTACTATAGTGTAGGACATTGTGTTTAGGTTCAGTACTACTGTAGTGTAGG
This sequence comes from Poromitra crassiceps, assembly GCF_964638095.1. NCBI lineage: Eukaryota > Metazoa > Chordata > Actinopteri > Beryciformes > Melamphaidae > Poromitra > Poromitra crassiceps. The sequence continues at coordinate 11,307,481 of NC_139632.1, forward strand.
ACATTGTGTTTAGTTCAGTACTACTGTAGTGTAGGACATTGTGTTTAGGTTCAGTACTACTGTAGTGTAGGACATTGTGTTTAGGTTCAGTACTACTGTAGTGTAGGACATTGTGTTTAGGTTCAGTACTACTATAGTGTAGGACATTGTGTTTAGGTTCAGTACTACTGTAGTGTAGGACATTGTGTTTAGGTTCAGTACTACTATAGTGTAGGACATTGTGTTTAGGTTCAGTACTGGTGTAGTGTAGGACATTGTGTTTAGGTTCAGTAATACTGTAGTGTAGGACATTGTGTTTAGGTCCAGTACTACTGTAGTGTAGGACATTGTGTTTAGGTCCAGGACTACTGTAGTGTAGGACATTGTGTTTAGGTTCAGTACTACTGTAGTGTAGGACATTGTGTTTAGGTTCAGTACTACTGTAGTGTAGGACATTGTGTTTAGGTTCAGTACTACTGTAGTGTAGGACATTGTGTTTAGGTTCAGTACTACTGTAGTGTAGGACATTGTTGTGTTTATGTTCAGTACTACTGTAGTGTAGGACATTGTTGTGTTTAGGTTCAGTACTACTGTAGTGTAGGACATTGTGTTTAGGTTCAGTACTATTGTAGTGTAGGACATTGTGTTTAGGTTCAGTACTACTGTAGTGTAGGACATTGTGTTTAGGTTCAGTACTACTGTAGTGTAGGACATTGTTGTGTTTAGGTTCAGTACTACTGTAGTGTAGGACATTGTGTTTAGGTTCAGTACTACTGTAGTGTAGGACATTGTTGTGTTTAGGTTCAGTACTACTGTAGTGTAGGACATTGTGTTTACGTTCAGTACTACTGTAGTGTAGGACATTGTGTTTAGGTTCAGTACTACTGTAGTGTAGGACATTGTGTTTAGGTTCAGTACTACTGTAGTGTAGGACATTGTGTTTAGGTTCAGTACTACTGTAGTGTAGGACATTGTGTTTAGGTTCAGTACTACTGTAGTGTAGGACATTGTGTTTACGTTCAGTACTACTGTAGTGTAGGACATTGTGTTTAGGTTCAGTACTACTGTAGTGTAGGACATTGTGTTTAGGTTCAGTACTACTGTAGTGTAGGACATTGTGAAATCTCTGGGCCAAAGTTGGCTGCTTCACTACAGACTGTGTGCAGGAAACAGGACAGCCTCTTTTGTGCCAATGATATATTTATTTTGTGTCAAACTTATTTGGAATTACATACGCGAGCGGCGAGCTATGAAACTGGTTTATGGGAGAGAGATAAAAAAACAGCCTTGTAACACCACATTATGTAATAACTGCGCATGCATATCTGCTGCGCCGGGTTTAGACATCATGGACGTTTAAATTTAAAGTCCAACATTCTTTTCTTCAGAGATGTATATTTTGTTGTGTGCATCTCTTTCACTTGAGTTAGAGAAACTATAACTTCATAACAAAGCCAAATCCACATCATCATTTTCATGATGTTCATAATTTGCTTATTGTTTGGCTTGTGGGTTTGTTTTTCCGACTAATAGCGCATGAGGGCAATGCTGTTTGCAGCCAACCTTCAAGCCCTGGATGTCGGAGCTTTGCATCAAGGCAGACATTTAACTAAATGATCAAATAACTGACGAAAATAAACCCCTGCGGGACATTCCCTGTGATGAATTATCTCAAGCAAGTGTCTCATACTGTACTGAAATGAATGGGAACGACTGGCTGACTAGGTAGGAATATATACACATTCAAACATCGAACAAAGCACGGTATGCTCTGGAATATGGTCGGTAGTGATGTAAAGTAACCTATTACTTGAATTGGGTAATAGAATAAAACCAGAGTGCACTTTTTTCATATCTCCTAGAGACCCTCAACCAAGTGATTAACTCCACCGTAGCAAACACTGTGCTGACAATAGAGTCAGTGACAACTAGCCCTGACCCAAAGGAAGCCGTAAACATCCTGTACTCGCAAGAACATTATCTGTTGTGTTCAGATCAAGGCTATGAGAGAACACATTAGTTTGACAGGGGAGCATTAAAAAAAAGACATAAGATTTGATAGTTCCAAGGATAGAATCCCCCGGGCACAAGGAAGCATCGTATTGTAATACACCTGGGTATCCTATTGCAGTCGACCACACACACACACACACACACACACACACACACACACACACACACACACACACACACACACACACACACACACACACACACACACGTAATGTCAAAGCAATAGGAAGATTAGGAACATGGTACAGCATGTACTCAGGAGATGGACCCCATCCTTGCATTCACAATGGGCCTAATTTGATTTCAGATGGAGAGTGGCCCGCATGCTGCTGTCAGTCCTATAACTTTGTCAAGCTGATTGCACTGTTGGCTGTGTCCTGAGGCTGGACATGCCATGTACACATACGTTCTATGAGCTAAACTAGAAGAAATGCCTTTAAAATGCAGTGTATTATGTCACTCTGCATAACAGTGTCAGTTAAATTGCAAATCATACATTGATTTAAACTGTAATCAGTTTAAATCAATGCAGAGAGGAGAATGAAGGAAAGGGTGGTTGTGCAGCAATTCATTATGTCCCTTTACTTTCACATCACAGTGTACCTTAATCAACTAATGCAGGAGGCAATACTTAAGGATAAAGGTGCGTTCACACCGACCTATTAAAGTTTTTCGCTGGCATCGAGTTTACATACAAAGTCAATGCAAACGAGCGATTGAGTGTATATTCGCCCGGGAGAAAAATCGCTGGGCGTCCGAGCGACAGAGACAGAGCGATAGGGTGAAAATTCGCTCGTTGCCCGAGATGAAATATCCCAACTCGAGCGAAATTTCGCTGGCAAAAGTCGCTTGCCGCCCAACGCTGATTGGCTGACGTGTGAGTCAAGGATCACACTGGCTTGGAACAAACCGCTGGTTTATTAGTGTGGCAACAAACCGGATTGACAGGCTGACAGCTGACATGAAGTGAAGTCTGTACTACCGGTATAGACCCACAAGCTTGCGTTAGGAGCACGCTGATAGGCTTAGCTTGTAAACAAATACGGTGGCTCGTAGTGGACAAACATCATGACATTGCGTTTTCATCCTGATTCCTGTCTAACGTTAGCCCCCAGTCAATTCTTGTGCCAGTTGACAAGCGATTTAAACAGAGCAACAGAGCGATTCCAATGGGTTGAATCGAGCGACAGGGAGAAAAATAAATATCTCGGTGTGAACACAGCTGAAGTGTTATTTGAAATCATTAATTAACTGTATGGGTTAGACACCAACATCAACTATGGCCGTGTATGAAACGCAAGGAAGCTGCCTATCACCTAAGTAGGTACCTGCTTAATTAGGTACCCCGTTTGAATGTAGGTGACAGAAAAATAAGTCGCTTCAGATATCCTCAAAGTAGCACCGTGCGCCGGGGGCAGCCAGGTGGCGTTTTCCGCTGCCATCCTGCACTTCCTGAACTTCAAATTCCGTGAAATGGAGGATGGCAGTGGCAACTCTGTGTGTTTGTGTGTTTGTGTGTGTGTGTGTGTGTGTGTGTGTGTGTGTGTCTGAGCTGACATTCAAATATGACTATGAATGAATATGTCTAGCTGTCAACTCGAGGGTTGCGTTGAAGTATAATTGAAGCTTGAGCTCGACTTGCCTATTGCAGCCTGACATGACCAGACCGATTCACAAATGCATCTGCCAGAGCAAAACATGAGCTCGCGCAGATTCGTCAAGATTCCCCCAGAGGCTGCTAGCCAGCAGTCCCGATTCCATTCAGTTAGGATGCTTCCTACTATCGGTCAAAAGTGACTTTCCTGACACCGTACAAACAACTATCCATACTAACAGTAATGTTTGACGTTATTGACGATTTTAAAATAAAAAATGAGAAGAAAGTGATAGATATTTAGTTATTTTGTCAGCACCAGGGGCGCCTGCATTAGATTACTGGCTGTCCTGGGGAAGCTAAGCAGGCCAGCTGGCCTAGGATACTCCTTGGATAGGAGGATAGGAGACTGGTACTGGAAGTGGTGTTGGAGGACTGGTAGGAGATGCTCTTTCCCTCTGGTCTGATGAATAATCTGGTCTGATGAATAGTCTCCCCAAGAGTTAAATTGGCTCCCCGTTGAAGGTAGAGTTCAACAGCTAAAACTTATCATGGCCTATAAAATATTGCGTGATCTCTGTCCAAACTATTTTACTAAGTACTTCCAGTTTGTTCGGGACACTCATTGCCTGAACATGAGAGCTAGCATAGCGAACTTGAAACTACCCGATCTGAAAAGCAAAGATGGGAGACGTACATTCCTCTATACCGGGGGAGAGGAGTGGAACACGATCCCTAACGAAAGTAAATGTGCAAATTCTCTCAATGGTTTAAAAAAAATTCTGATGAGTAAACTAGAGTAATGATGTTGTTGTTGTTGTTGTTTTTCCCAAAGCCGTTGAGCGGTTGTTGTTGTTGTTTATTACCAGAGAGTTTTCCCTACCTGTACTGTAGCTGCCGCGCTGCGGTGTCTCACATTTCACTCTTGAAACGGTTAGCCAATAAGAACAGAGGGGTCGTTAATCTTAATGAGCCTTAAAGACACAGCGGCAGAAACACCCTGTTATTGGTAAAGCACACACACATAAAACGTTAAGCACAGGTATAGTGGCTAAGGCATCCAAATGACTAACGGTACATTAATTTGTTGGATCTATTTTGTTTCAGTATCACAAAACTTGTGTCTGTCTTACATTTCTGTGAATGTCCCCGGTCCTTACAGGGAAACCAGGATACCTGATAAACCAATGTGTCTCATTAATTAGAAAATCATTACCTTCCTGGAAAGTCAATTGGACACAAGGGGGCCCTGTAGAAGCTTGCCTGCGGCATCTATTTTGCATTTGTATTACCACAACCATCCATGTGGGGATTTTCAAAACACCAGTCCAGTGAGTGTTTGTGTATGTGTGTGTGTGCGCGCGCGCGTGCATGCGTGCGTGCGTGTGTGTAAGCTTGCCTGTGCATGTGCAAGCCTCGTGTGTGTCCATGTTTTTCTCCGTGCACTCCTCCTTACCTGTGCCTGTGTGTAGCCTATCTGGCCGTGTGAGTAATGTTGATGCATATGCACTGATGGACGATGCTCTCGTCTGCCCACATCTATTAGGCTAAATAAACAACACAGGCAGCAGAAGAGAGAGGGCTGCAAATAACATGTCATGGTGACACGGGCCAATAGAAAAACATGCCCTCCCACTGTGTGAGCATGCATGGGGGGGGGCACGCTACTAATTGATGACTTATCTTGACTGATGAAGACAGAAAGAAAACAGGCTGGGTGGGAGGAGCCTGTTTGTGCTCTAATGGTGGGAGCCATTTCCTGTTTCCCAGGAACAAGAGGGTGACCCACTTTGGGACGGCACGAGCATATCAGAATCAGAATCAGAATCACTTTTATTGCCACAGTATGCAAGTTACATACGAGGAATTTGTCTTAGTGTCTGTATGCAGCGTAATATACAGGGATAAGAAATAGGAAGATAACTAACGGCAATCGCAAGGTTGCAAGTGCAATCAAATTGAATCAAATCGAGTCAATATATACAATATGTACATGAGTGGTGAAGTGTTCTGTGGATGATAAATATGAATTTACGTTGGATTTACATGAGATTTACAGACTGAGTTAAATATACGTTAAATAGGCAGTGGATTTACATGAATTTACAGTCAGAGTTAGATAAGAGTTTACATTGAATGTACATGAAATATAGGGTGAACAGTAACACTTAAGTCGCACACACAGTGACTTACTGTAAGACTTGACTTGAGACTCGTCCTCAAAAGACTTGAGATTCGAGACAATCTTTATTATTATTATTATTATTAATAACATTAACATTAAGGGAATGTCTACTAATAATAATGCCAGCTAATCCATGCTGATAGTGTATGCTAATGAAGGTGTGAGGATAATACAGTACATGCTTTGAATTCCTGAGTTTTAGCTATGCAGTGTTCTAAGCAGACAGGACGGCATAACACTCATCCATATAAGAGAGACTTGACTTGGACTTGCGAAAAAATGAAAGTGAGCATCTCTGGTATCACACAATCCAGCTGCGCCACGCTTGACAAGCACATCCCTGGAAGAGAGGGTGTCCAGAAAGGGGTGGCATGCTGCGATATCAATAGCCCTTTTTGAACTGCTGTTGCTGCTTCAACTCGTCCTCGCTAAGACCTAACCTCATTTCTCCTTCCCAGATGGGCTGGCTGCCTTCCGGACATTTCTCAAGACGGAGTTCAGCGATGAGAACATTGAGTTCTGGATGGCCTGTGAAGATTACAAGAAGCTCAAGAGCTCCACCAAGCTCGCGTCGAAAGCCAGCAAGATCTATAAGGAGTTCATTGATGTTCAGGCGCCAAGAGAAGTGTGTGTGTGTACTGTATGTGTGTATGTGTGTGTGTGTGTGTGTGTGCGCGTGCGTGCGTGCGTGTGATAGAGAAAGAAAGGTACTGTACTTGGTAAGCATGAACAAAAGAACCGATGTTTGAATAAGATTGTAGCCTCTATCTCACACCAGTGGCATTGTTAGTGCTTCTCTAAATTAAGACTACATTTCCCATAAACCCTTTTGCTTCCTGGCAGAATGTCCTCTGATGTACAACGGGACAGCTCCATGAATATATGGGGGTGGGGGCACAGTTCCGAGAAGCCAGAGAACTGTGAAAAGGGTATTTGTGGCTGATAGCTGTTCAATTTCTAGGTCAGACATGATTAACATGACGCTACCAGATGGCTTGTTTTCACAGAACCATCTGGGAACGTGCTCGGAAAACCTTTGAAAAGGGCAGGCACTTTTCAAAAAGCAACTTGGCAGGTGATTGGATGAACCATCTGTCTATCACGGTATGGTGCAGGGAAGCTAGTCCGCTCAGCTCATAGAAGCTAAGATAGCGAGTTGAACAAACGTTTACTGTGCTGTTTGATTAAACAGCTGTGCAGGTTGGGGAGTGGATTCATTTAGAACGTGATTACGGTAGACTTGAGCCAGACTACAGTGTGCATTATACGGTTTTAATACACACCTGCCGGCCAATCAGAAACGGGTATTCACCCAGACCATGGTATAAGTATTGTTACACACCTACTGTATTGGAGAGTTGTTTGTCCAGTCATAGACCCGATGTGGCTCTGGAGTGGCTGTTCATATATGAAATGTTACATTAACTCATGATAACTGATAAACAATGACATAGTGTTGATTTGAACACTGACGGTGTAGCTGTCTCGGATTAACATGCTGTAATATGAATTCATAAAGTGAATGGTATTCCCATTTAATATACGTTATTTGCTCTCCTTGTCCTGGCAGGTAAACATTGACTGCCGCACCAGGGAGCGGACCCTGCAGAGCCTGGAAGACCCCTCCCCAACCAGCCTCAACGAGGTCCAGGCCAAGGTCTACAGCCTGATGGAGAAAGACTCCTACCCTCGCTTCCTCAGGTCCAACATGTACCAGGACATCGTCAGCAGGACGCAGGCGCACAGGAGGTCTGTTTGACCCTGTCCCACGCGGACTGGACCTGAATGGCATCATTCATTAACCCGTTGACATCAGCTCTGAATTTACTGTGAATTTCTAAGGATTGGAACCGTGGGGCGATACGCTCAACTGTGTCCTATGTCTACACCAGCTCCATGCATGCAATCCTTCTAGATAGGGCATGCATTGGTACTAGAAGGAGATTCAACGAGGATAAGCTAATCGTTTTTCCCTTAGCTCGTCTTTGGCTCTTAGTGAAATAGCCACTATTGTCTGCTGGTCACTGAACCTGTCGTGGTAGTTTGTGTTTACAAAGAACAGAACACTTATTCTGAAAAACTGTGCCAAGCTAGTTTGCACTTTTTTTGTCTTTTATTTTTTGCAACACAATCCTGTGTGTGCAGTGTCCACACGCAATGCAGGTATATGCCTACATATGTGGCAATGTTGGGTTAAATTTACTTTCAACTCAGTTTTGTGTCAAGATGAAGAACACTGGAAAAAATATCGCAGAGGCTGTAAGTCTCTCTAAAACGATAGAGAATGAAAGTAACTTAGTAAACAGTAGTATAACTGCAGAGACATATTGTTCTAATCAAAAAGAGAGAGAAAGAGATTACATACAAGGAATTAAGACAAAATCACAAAATTGCAGTCCAATATACTGTATACAACATACACATATCATATACATGTTTAAAATACATACTGCAGCATGCGCTGGGACGCGTCATCAGTGATGTTAACTGGGGTCGTAAGGTGTTTCGGGTCTGTCGAACATCATACACCCTCGCCCAGTAGACCCAGCTGAGGCCGATTAAGACCCCGACCCGCGTCCCAGAAGCAGCCGCTCACGGATCAGCCTTCCTACTCTGTCTGCAACGTTGCCCGCGGAAGGGTTGATCACGCCCAATCCGCTGCAATAGAGTTAGTGCTACACCGCAGTATACTGTATACAACATATACACAATATAGTGTATACAACATATACAATACTGTATACAACAATATAGTGTATACAACATATACAATATACTGTATACAACATATACAATATACTGTATACAACATATACAATATACTGTATACAACATATACAATATACTGTATACAACATATACACCGATATACTGTATACAACATATACACGAATAAGGGGAGTGTTAAATAGGCATTAAAATAGGAATTTACAGTCCAAGAAATTAAATAGGAATTTACAGTCTAAGTGGTGTGCAATGTAGTTAAGCCTGACAAAACAGCTAATCATTAAATTCAGATGATTATATATAGATAGATAGATAGATAGATAGATAGATAGATAGATAGATAGATAGATAGATAGATATAGCCTATATAACTGTATATTTAAAGGATGGCTTTACCGGTAATCAACCCACTTTGTATCATTAATAATCTTGGTATTATAAGCACATGGGCAGCCTTTATCTTCTCTCTCTGTTTTTGCTTTTTTTTTCCAATATTTTATTTATTTTTCAGAGCATAAGAACAAATTCAAGCTCAGACACAGGAAGAAAAAAACATTCATATATTATCAACATTCCAACGCCAAAATGTGGTGCTACTGTACCAGCCGCATAAGGTGCTTATGTTATGTGCTTATAAGAGGTGTTGTGCATGGGATACCATGCAAGTGGTCCATGAGAGAACAGCTGGGCAAGTTACTTGTCGCTTTTAACCTTGTCAAATTAAACCAGGAACGGGTCCAATGATAGTTGAAAATGTCCTCAGTGAGTTGGTCCTCAGGAACCTGATCAGTCTCTCTCCATATATATAACTGAGACCATGTCCATCAGCCAGAGCTGAAAGGAATGTGGAGAGGGGATATCTCATTTTGAATGACTAGCTCACTCATTAGCATTGCAGGCGCATTGCATGCAAACAAGCACAAACACAACAGCTGGAGCAAGCAAGAGCATGATTACAGCATTGCAAACGCACACAGCACGTGCATAAATCAACACTGATCCACAGCATTGCTGCGTAAAAGCGCACTGCCACACATGTGCGCAAAATATGCCCAAATCAACAACACAGCATGATCAACAGCACTGCATGAAAGCGCACTGCCGCACACGTGCGCAAATATGCCCAAATCAACAACACAGCATGATCAACAGAATTGCGTAAAAGCGCACTGCCGCACACGTGCGCAAATATGCCCAAATCAACCACACAGCATGATGATCAGCATGATTACAAAAGGCACACACAGTGACAGTGCACAAATTAGCACAATCAATCAACAACACTGCGTTTTGTGCAAGGCATACACATAATGCAGTAGCATGAGAGAACAGCAGCAGCATTATAGGCCCTATGCTTGTCCAACAACACCGACTGACCTCTGAACAGCAGAAAAGATAAATACAGTAACATGAAAATAGTTTACTCACCCATAGCTGCTGCAGCATCGTCTGTATGTTCTTACACGGTCCGCAACTGCAGCACTTTCTTGACGACGCTGGCCTTGCTGGCTTGATGTTTTCTCCTGGACTTTTACTAAAAAACTTTCTGATGCCCATTTTGTTTAAACAAAATTCTGTGGCACGCAACACGGAAGTGGCACGGCAGTAGAGAGGGTATGCACAGACGTCACTTTCCCACCTGAACACACCCCCTCAATCAGGACTGAGTTGCAAAACATTCAGCAGGTTCCTCCCTGAGCAGCAGGTGTCAGTGATCTAGGCTGATTACTGCATTCAAGCTCAGTCTTGCTGCCACTCAGTGGGCGTGACCCTGCTGATTTGTGATAGGTCTAATAAATGTAGGCTATGTCAATCATGAAATAGACTAGCATGTATTTGATTCAGTTACAGTATATTTCTTTTTTGGTTTTGACGTTGCATATAAATCTCTCTAAAAGATTTATATGCAAGTGTCTTTTTTTCCAGAGAGAGGTAAACACTGCCCGTGTGCTATTACCTAGATTATTAATGATACAAAGTGCGTTGATTCCCGGTAAAGCCATCCTTTAACTACTGGACTTTGGAGGCGAAATAATATAATATAATAATCCCCGAAAGTCAAGTTAGTTTAATGAGTCAGACATGTCAGTGAATTATGTTACAGAAATTGTAGCCGTAATTAGTAATCATTTTGACTTTACCTTTTGAATAAGCTTCCCAGCCCTGAATGAAAGGTGGAGGCCCTCACCCAGGAACACACCATGCCCTCCTTCCCCCCAGAGCCTAGAAACACATCTTGTGCCAATTTCCAGCATGATGCAATGCTCCGAATCTCACAAAAGCTGTTTTAGAGATGTTCCGATTTGGTGAGTGGGATTGTATAGGCTATGCTATGAAACCAAGAAAAAGTGAAGCCTATCATTTGTTCATGATATAAGTAAATGTACCTCCAAATGTACTCCTTCAATGTTTGTGCTCCTTTAAATTAACAGATTGAAAAGTATCTTCAGGGTTTTCAGCCAGACAGATGTTTTGTTTAGTTAGTGCATGTGTGTAGGCCATATACAGTACTGAACTAGAACAAAACTGGCTGAATAGCACATCACTGTTGATGGTTTGTTACGGTGTTGCACATCAATGTAACTTCCCCCCATAGAATTTGAGATTAAAATAAAACTACATCTATACTTTGTGCTCCGTTTGTTTTTTCATAAGGTATTAGAGCTACGATAATGCATCTATCCACTGATGTGACAGAGGGATTTTGTTTTGGTTGTAAAGTCTGTTATCCATGAGCCACTTTGGCTGTAGCCAAGCTCTCTTCAATCAATCATCTACACTACAGTATCTAAAAACAGGGTTTCAATTTAAAAATTCCATACATTTTCTTCATTTAATTAGAAGATTTTGAGTCTTCTTCAATACAAGTTACAGTAGCCTACAGGTATAACTGCCATATCACTCCATGGATGATGATGGTTATTTTTCATGGTGACAAATACCAGAATATTTGAGACGACAGGGGTCTAAACAAAAATATGTACAGTAGTTGCATGTATATACTGTGTGGGTATTATAACAATATTCTTCCATAATTGTCCAAACTTTTTCATGCGACTTCCAAACTTTTGAATTAGGAGAATAATAACAACTATAAAAAAGAATAACTATCACGGGTATGAAATTAAACTGAATTGAAAATGAGTGAACTTAGCTTTTCGCTCTTCCAACAATACCAAACTTGACATCTAAACCTAATGTTGCAACTCGGTTTATAAGCGATAGAATGAGTCACCGAAAGTGCATTTAACCCTGCGGAGGAGGCCTGCTCTACATCTTTGCTTTTAAATGCAAATATTTTAATGATTTATTTATGTCCACATAAATACAAGTATGAAAAGGAGGTAACCCTTTATTTTACAGGTACCATAGTTACATATGAACTATTTGTAATTACACATGAACACCAAATGTAATTACACAGTAATTACCAATAGTTATAAATGATGTTCATATGTAGTTACATTGTAACATACCTGTAAAATGGAGTGAGTCTGTTCAACTGCAGTTCATATGTAGTTACATTGTAACGGACCTGTAAAGTGGAGTGAGTGTATTCAACTTTAGTTCATATGTAGTTACATGGTAACAGACCTGTAAAGTGGAGTGAGTCTATTTAACTGTAGTTCATATGTAGTTACATGGTAACAGACCTGTAAAGTGGAGTGAGTATATTCAACGGTAGTTCATATGTAGTTACATTGTAATGGACCTGTAAAGTGGAGTGAGTCTATTCAACTGTAGTTCATATGTAGTTACATGGTAACAGACCTGTAAAGTGGAGTGAGTCTATTTAACTGTAGTTCATATGTAGTTACATGGCACCGGACCTGTAAAGAAGCTCTGGCCTGGGACAGAGATAGCTAAAAGCCAGTGGGGGATTCAAACCACTGAACTTCAGATTGCAAAGCAGGCGTCTTTAACCACTCAGCCACAAGGGCTTTCCAACTTGTGGAGTTTGGGATAACTGTATGTCAGTCAGATGTAGTTGTCACTTCCTAGCTTTGGTATTATAAGCATAGACTTTGTTAGATACTTTGTTAGTTGTAGCTTGAAAGACAGGCAATATTGATTAATGTGAATGCATTTCTGCAGTGTGACTGTGCCAGACCCCCCCCCCCCCCCCCCCCCCATGAGCTGTAAATGGCTCATGGGACTATTTACACCACAATTCAGAAAATTATTAGAATGCATTTTTTTTATTTTAAATCTTTAAATATAACTAAATGTTCTAGAGCACAGTGCATACAATTTATTTAGCAAATAGGGGGGAGTTCCCCCTATTTGGGGGGGGTATAGACTTTGGGGAGAGATGATCCGGGGGTCTGCTGACCAAAGGGGTCTTTGAGGGGCTTCGACTGGGTCCCCAACAAATTGAGAAATTGGGAAATTGATGGGGAAATGACTCATTTACAATAAGCTAACAATTAGAATGTAGAAGAATGGCTATTTTGATTATAGTTTCACTGTTACCTCTATATCTACAATACTTTTATTATAATTTTTGTATTGGAATTCTGGACAAAATCATACCTACAACTAAATAAAGTATCAATATTTTCCCCCAAGTCTCTGTGTATAATAACAAAGCTATGAAGTGACAGCAACTACATCTGACTGACATACAGTTATCCTCTTAAACTCCACCATGAAATTTGGAAAGCCCTCGTGGCTGAGTGGTTAAAGCCGCTTGCTTTGCAATCAGAAGTTCAGTGGTTCGAATCCACCACTGGGTTTTAGCAATCTCTGTCCCAGCCGGGAGCTTCTTTACAGGTCCGCTACCATGTAACTACATATGACCTACAGTTGAAAAGACTCACTCCACTTTACAGGTCCGGTACCATGTAACTACATATGAACTACAGTTGAACAGTCTCACTCCACTTTACAGGTCCGGTACCATGTAACTACATATGAACTACAGTTGAACAGTCTCACCCCACTTTACAGGTCTGTTACAATGTAACTACATATGAACTACAGTTGAACAGACTCACTCCATTTTACAGGTCTGTTACAATGTAACTACATATGAACTACAGTTGAACAGACTCACTCCATTTTACAGGTCTGTTACAATGTAACTACATATGAACGTAATTTAGAACTATTGGTAATTACTGTGTAATTACATTTGGTGTTCATGTGTAATTACAAATAGTTCATATGTAACTAGGGTACCTGTAAAATAAAGGGTTACCGAAAAGGACATACAGGTAAACACTAATAATGCAATCAGATATTGGGAGTGAATCAGTTACATAAGTGCCCAATCAGCAACCACAACAATGCATACACAAAGGATAACAACACACAGGATGATGACAATTTTGGCAGGTCGACAATTCCAGCTATCCTGTAAGACATGATAACGGTCAGTATCCACTTCATGGGTACACACACACACACACACACACACACACACACACACACACACACACACGTCACACACACACACACACACACACACACACACACACACAAGGAACAACTCAAAACAGAGCAGGTGGTAAACACGCACATTATTGTGTCACCGGTGGGATGGTGTCATCCACCGCAGCACAGGCATTAACTTCCTTGTTGTTATTGAGGTGTTAGTCACTGAAGGAATGAAGGCTGAGCGGAGAATGTGGGACAGCGTCATGCTCGACAGACACAACACTCACCCATCTGGGCCAGTCGTCAACAAACAGATTTCATTGTGTCATTGAGTACCTCAAGGACCACTTCCTGAGGAGCGGTGATGCTCATACTCACCACACCAGAGCCAGCATTGCTGACCTGTGCCTGCCGAGGTTCAAAACGAATATGGACATGAATTCCTTTAAATATGGGGGAGCGGTTCACTGGAACAAACTTCCATTGCACTTAAAAAATACGGTGAACCGTCATTCCTTCAAAAAGAAGGTCAAAACCTGGCTTTTGGCCAACGTAAATGCCTAAAAAAGTAGCCTACTGTTGTTGTTATTGTTGTTGTTGTTATTGCAGCCGAGTTGTCGCTGTCATTGTTGCTGAATTTCCTTGCTTTGTACTAGTGTTTTTCATCGAAATATGTGCATATTTATCGTTTGTAATTGTAATTATTAATTTTTTATCCGTTTTTACTGTCTGTGACGGCCTAGCCATTCAGACTGCCGCCATCTTCTTCTTCTTCTCTGCCACAAGATCAAGGACCACAATGGAAATAAGTCTGAGACTTTATTGTGCTTATCCTTGTCAATTTTTAAAGCTATGATGTATTTTGTATTGCTTTTCAATTGCCGAATAAAATAAAATCAAATCAAATCAATACTCCAGCCGTCGACCAGCCTGGGCTGGTGAGGAAAGGAAAGGTGTGAGTTGTTCTCTGCGTCATCGTGTGGTGTAACATGTGAAAGTAGAGAGTGAGCACAACACTTACTGTATGTACGGGTTGTGTCCCCGTTGATGCGGATGGAGGCTAGCAATGCCCAGGCTGTGGGTTACTGGCACATAGTAATACAAGCTGAATCTGAGAAAACCTTGTATCTCCGAAGTGGCACATTTTTTCCGGAAGTCGTTTTATACGATGGCTTTTGAGGGTTACATAAGCACCAAGGGCGCTCACATCATCGTCAGAAAACATGGCATCAGTGTCATGGTATTAGTGTCAGTATTGTTCTCCCGCTCCTTATCACTCCATCCCTCTCAGTCTCTCTCTCTTTTTCTCTATCTCTCTCCCACTCTATCTCTCTGCTACCACAATCAATAGTAAACATAATACCCATAGTGCATTGCTGCTGTGACTATGGATCAGGTTGCACGATAGCTTGTTTTGTTCGGCTCAGAGGCAAACAACAACAACAACCATAGCAGCAGCAGAGGGATCGAAACAAACACAGGATTGTCTGCCTTGAATTTAAAAGAAACATATTTAATGAGACACCACAGTAGAAAATGTTGCCATAAACGTTTTTCTTCTCTCTGATGCTCCACATGTCCTATGATGTCAGCCTCTTTAAAAAAATCTCTGTTTCACCTGTTCACACCAACCTAACCTATTTTAACCTCTGGGGGAAAAAATGTGGGCCATTCATACTTTTTGGAGTACAAAAAGATGCAAATATGGCGCACAGAAAATGACACCTTCCACTAACAGCCTCTAAAATCAGTGCGTTCATTTCAATACAATTCAATTCAATTCAATTTGACATGCTTTACTGGAACAAACATGTTGAAAACTACTGCACCAAGATCAGTATTTGCATATTGGCATCATTTCAACGTAACACGTCGCTCCCCTCCTAGTCCACGTCGAACCCGATTCCCACGGGGAGCGTAACGTGGGACGCATCGCTCCTTATTTGCAGTCACAAACAACAGTCTCTGAGAATAACAGTACCTGCCGCTCCCACAGATTCACATTGCTTATTGGTTGCGGTGATCTCCAAGGCAGCGGGTGCAGTCATAGTGTCTCTGCGCCGTGTTGATGAGAGAGTCAAATATCAGCCCTGCTGCCGCTCAAGCCGGGCGTTTCGTAAGCCTCCCTCTGGGGTGGGCTACCGGAGAATAAACACGACCATTCGGTGTCAAGTTATCAGTGACATCCCCATCTGAGCTCCAGTGTAAAGGACCACCTAACCTCTAGCAGGCATGGTTTTGAGTCTCACAAGGGGCACAGGATTGCATGGCCTCTTCTTTAGTGAAGCGAAAGTTGTATTCTATTCATTTTTAGCACAGTTCAATATCTCCCCCTACAGATATAGAACTGCCTCTCGGAGACTCTTGTGAATCTAAAGAGCCCAATTGCATTTGTGTGTGATGGAATGGCCTGCTAGTAAACGTTTCAATGTGGGGACAGCATTTCTTTTTAACTTGACCTATTGTGAGCTTTATCACAGCCTCGTGTAACTCTGGACCCAGAATCTAGACACAGACCGTTCAGAAACCTACTCTAGTATGGGATGTCCATGTAGCCTATATTGAAGATGAGTGGGGGGTTCAGAGCCATTTTCAAACAAAAAGAGAGCAACCCGACGCTGCCAGGTGTTTTGTTTTCACATAAGCATCTGGGAACGAGTCGCTCGGGAAACCTTTCAAAGGGTAGGCACTTTCAAAAAATACCTGGCAGGTGATTGGATGAACCATCTGTCTATCACGTCTAGGGCTCCCTCTCGCATGGGGTCACACCTAAATCCCACCCGTATAGCTGCCTCTGGTCGCTGATTGGTGGAAACCACTGGTGGGTGGTTGATTCAAACCAATCGATTGGGGCGCGGCAAGACGCATTTGTCATGTGATTGTGATCTCATGATCTCGCGTGAATCCAGCTCCCTCGCAAGGTTAAAGGAACACTCCGCCCATTTTCAACCAGCTTTGTATCATTAGAACATCAGTAGTATATCAGAAAACTGTAAACTGTTTTGAAGTCTGTAATTTAATTTGACAGTTAACTGTCAAACTAGATGAATGATGAATAGTTTGACAGTTATTGAGAGTTGATTTGAGTTAATGAGTTATTAATTTGAGTTAGTGTGGACCAGTGATGTCATTGGTCCACACTTTAACACTCAATAACTGTCAAATTAAATGACAGACTTCAAAACCGTTTACAGTTTTCTGATATACCGTACTACTGATGTTCTAATGATACAAAGCTGGTTGAAAATGGGCGGAGTGTTCCTTTAAGAAAAATAGTGCTTGTCATCCAATTGTCAAAATTACACAAATCTCAGATTTTCAAAAGTTATTGATACTGCATCACTGTCATGAGGTCTCCAGGTCGTGTTTTTTGTGCCATTTTAACTGGTGCACTTGTTATTTTACATATATATATATATATATATGGTAGCGATGTGTTTTATGTTTCCTCTTTGTTTAGAATAAATAGAAGAACGGCAGTAGTTAGCATGAGCAGTGGTAGCCATTATGGCTGTACAGAAACACAACACGTGTTTGTTTGACACTGTCTGACAGGCGATCTCTGGGAAGCGCTGTGCAGAAACGTGGCAGCGACGAGCACCGAGGATTTCAGGGATTACCGCTTTAAATCTCAGGGCACTTATATATATATTGCGGGCTGGCCTGACCTCTGTGGTCGCGGCCCTGAGGGAGAGGAGATGGTACAGCGTGCTGCCCAGGGAGGGCACACTCCACTGCTTATTGTTTAACAGGCCCAGTGAGCCAGCAGCTGGCCGGGCCTGCTCCTCTCCTCCCCGGAGAACCATCAGACTGATGAGCAACCTGAGGCTCTGGCATCCACACTGCCACACACACTCCCCCAGAGAGCACATAGTCCACTTGACAAATGTTGAGGGGTTCACATGAAAACAACATGATTTGTTAAGCACAAATCTCTGCACTTTGAAGTATTCTTAAAGTGTGATGTTGGAATACACAGACACGCGCGCGCGCACGCACGCGCGCACGCACGCACGCACGCACGCACACACACACACACACACACACACACACACACACACACACACACACACACACACACACATATACACACACACACACACACACACACACACACACACACACACACACACACACAATAATAATCAGACCAAATGATGCATCTTCACAGTAGCCTGTCTCAGATAAGACTGATGCCACACAGTAATCAATGAGGATTATCAACCTGTTTGATAATTTTAGAGTAGGGAGACAGAATATGTTTTAGGTATCATATTAACATACTGTATAACGGATTCGCGAGATCACAATCGCACAAGAAATCCATCTTGCCATGCTGCCAGATAGCTTATGCGTTTGACCAATCAGCCTCCGAGGAAGCAGGAGGAGGCAGTCCTAAGCGGTTGAAGTTAGCCCGTGATAGACAGGTCGTTCATCAAATCACCTGCCAATTATTTTATGAAAGTGTCTTCCCTTTTCCAAACAGTTTCCAAGGATGAGTTCCCAGATGGTTCTGTGTAACAAACCATCCGGCAACGGCATGTTAATTATCATAGACTACTTATATTAATACTAATCAACAAACTCAACAAATACAATTGTCACTATCAAGATAGCCTACATCAATCATCTGTCCCTTTTTGTTTGGTTTCAAGTTTGAAACATCCCGGTCTTATTAAGCCAGATCCAATAGAAAGAATTTCACGGTACTGTTTTCATTCATTCACTTAACTTTCACTTTCAGCTGTTCCTCGCCGCTACTGAGTCACCGCTCGGAGGGACCTTCAGAAATAAACAAACAAACAGGGGGGGGGGGTGCGATGCCGGGAAACATTACAGACACTTCCTGTGGCATTGAGCTGAGACTGAAATGTTTTTTAGATCAGTAGCGTGTCCAGGCCTTTTTGGCTGGGGTGGCCCAGGTGGGGCACAAACTCAAGCAAGGGTGGCACTGAGTGTGGCATTTAGGAAGGATGTATTTCAGCCTAAATTTGGAGTGTTATTTAGGCCCCTTCCCAACCAGCTAGAATGACATGGTTGCTAGCATGATGCCTTAGGTCTTCTAGTTTAATATGATATCAGTATATTCACAGTAGCTTTACAATTTTGCCCTCTGCAGCCTCTGAAAGACAGTAATGTCGGCCACACCCTCAGGATTTGGGGGTGGCACCTGGTGGTGGCCAATTAGATTTCACTCCCTAGAAACGCCCCTGCAGGAGATCATGTTTTCGGCCGTGTGTCTGAGTGTGTCAGTGAGTGTTTTTGCGTTCCCTGTTCTGTTGCTCTGTAGAGAGCAGAGCAGTGCGGGCAGGCGGGGCTATGGGCATGCTCATTCGCACACCACAGACAGAGATCATACATACAAAAAGAAGCTGCAAGCATGCCGTTTAAAAGTTAAAGCATGACTTCGGCCCAAAACCAGTTACAAACAAATGTGAATATCTGAGTTCAATGTGGATACAAAGGACTGCGGATGCTGTGGATGTGTGGAATTAGTTTGCGACAGCATTTCAGAAAATAATTGCATCGCTATTCACGCTGGGGACATCCAGGAATCTCCCCGTCTCCCAGTGTGAGACTGTCAGCCGGTGCAGGCTGCCTGAATGCAGCTAACGTTCCGCCCAGTGCAAGGACAGTCTGGAGGATGGAGAGACCCAGAGAGACACATAGCCTAGCGATTTTTTTAAATAGCGACTTTTCAAATGCGTGTTTCAATCATCCGATCCAGCGGTTCTTTGTATCTTTTTAACTATTGGAACCTGACCAACAACACATTTGTCTGATAAAACAAATTCATTCTGGACAGATTAGACCCAGCGAAAATCCTGTGGCATTAACATTACATAGGATGGGTAGTGTACATGGGTTTCAGTTTGGCTATGGTTGGGCGTAGCGGTGCCTGGCGGAGATCTGCACTCTACTGAGTGCACTTTTCTAGTTTGTATATAATTTTCTTACAAACAGACAGACATACAGTATGTTTCTTTCTCATATGATTCATTTGACCATATCTTCATCCCATCTTTGGTCATTCACAACAAGGAAAGCATGTCCATATTTATCATGTTTCTATTTACTGAGCAATAATCAATAATCATCAATCATCAATCCTATTTCTGACTCTGATTGCTCCGATCATATCCAGAGCTTCCGGTCGGCTACGCCGGATGTACCGTCCGTTTGTGTAGGAAGGGTCAGGTCAGATACGCATCCATTTACTTCACTGTTCCAGCTGCTGCTGGCCGCAGACACACACACACACACACACACACACACACACACACACACACACACACACACACACACACACACACAGCACGCTACCGGATCTAAGTCATTCATCACTATGTACCATATGTCAGTTAACTAAATATATTCTGCATAAAC
This sequence comes from Poromitra crassiceps, assembly GCF_964638095.1. Taxonomy (NCBI): domain Eukaryota; kingdom Metazoa; phylum Chordata; class Actinopteri; order Beryciformes; family Melamphaidae; genus Poromitra; species Poromitra crassiceps. The sequence goes on from NC_139632.1 coordinate 11,327,745, forward strand.
CACTGTCACTGGAATACATGTTGGAGATTAAGTTTTCTATGGATACATTACTCTCAAAGAAAGGCACCCTATGATGTGAACCACTACGTGGGTGCCTTGAAAAGCGCTATACAAATGCAATCAGTTATATTCTATATTCATTGACTTGTTTGTGGAAAAATAAGCAATACATGTAATTGTGTTCACACAACTGGGCCACACCAACAGATACACAGATGTTACACAGGCTATGTGGAGACATTAGTCTGCACTGTTCAACCAGTTTTCTAATGTGGCTCCACTGGAGCAGGGCACATCTTGAGTGCCTTGCTCATGGGTAACCTCGCGTCTTCCTGTCCTGTCCTGTCGCCAGATCCGGCACATCACCTGTTTTGTGCTACAGTGTTCTCATTCGCCCATAGAAAGATGGCTTTATTTTAGTTATAACAAAAATAAAAACAACTAAAACCATATAAACGTAAGCTAGATATCATAGCTAGATATCTCGCATCACATTGATTTATTATGAGAAGCCCCTGTTTTCAGAGAGCAGAATTGTTTTTTGGAGCACCGATCATTTCCGTATCCGTCGGATCTGCAACTGCCGTTTCCACTTTTTACCGGATGACCATGCAGATGCCAAGCTTGTGTCCCTAACTACATATTTCCTTTCCATTACTCATTGACTTCCCTCACACATATTTCCCCTGCTGGTGCAGGTACAATATTGCAAATGCAGAAGGGTACTACATTATCATTTCAATGCATTCTCATTCCCAATGCGTCGTATATTGACTATTTCTCAGGATCCCTTGGCGTGACTTCTAGGACGAAAAAGGGTACTTTTCATCTGAGAAGTGATGCCAAGAGATCGTGAGAAATACTCAACATAGGGCGCGTTGGGAACGAGAATGTTCCCACCAGTCCATTATTTTTCGATGCCATCGGTTATATTGCTTAAATTGCTTACTGTATCTCATGATTTGGTGTAGCTTTCCTTCACTTCCTGCCCTACTTTTTATGCTATATTTGAAGCTCTTGACCTGATGAACCGATGGCCCGAATAATAGGTTGCGAGCAGTGTGTCATTTACTGTCAAATAATCCAGTGTTATCACCCACTAGTGGTCTCATCGTCCCCGGCTGCTCCCCTGTTTCCCAGTGTGGGCTGAGGTTTGTCATTATCTCTTTGGCGTCAATATCTCAAGAGTGGAGAGTGGCATGGCAGCATCGTCCGAGGAGAGGCTGACTCCATCAATCCACTCATCTCTGGTGAAGAGCTGCACGCTGAGCTGAAGATGAGATTTGCCGAGAGGAAATGGAACTGGGCTCTGAAAGGTCTCCATGGAGTTTCATCAAAAGGACTTCCAATTTCAGGTAGTGTACGCAAAAATGGTTTAGTCCAAATGCAAATGATGGGGATAGTATTGGTGCCTTGTGCAGCCTGGAGGTAAAGCAAGGCCCAGAGACGTGGCTGTCCCAAACTGTCCCCAGCCTTGATTCAGGCCCAGAGGGGAGATATATGATCTTTGATTTGAAACTCACTCGTACAGGTAAATGTCACTTCTGCTTTATCAGGATTCTCTGACGGGGGGAATTTCTTCTGATGTTGTTCTTGTTTATTCAAGACATGTGTTCAGCTTTCTCAGGGACATTGGGAAGAAATTCATAGCAAACAGTTAATTGATTGCTGAAAATTTGGTTGAGGCTACTTGTTTCTGCTATTAATTTAACTTGATTAATTCAGTAAGAATCAAGCATTATGTTAACACGTTATATGTTAAAGCAGTTACCAGTAGAATTAGAAATGTGATTGCTTAGGGATAGGGGACCCCTTGACCCCCCCCCCCAAAAAAAGAAAAAGTAAAAAAAGATTATTGCTGAAATAGGGATGCACGGTATATCGACAATAAAAGCTCATTACTCTGCTGCTACTATTAGATACCTTTCCACTGTACATATTGTGTTACTCTGTTATCTAATTACTGCTGCTATACTATCATGCACCTTATCATTGTAGATATTTTATTACTCTGACTGCCACTTACTGGGGAGAGTGGGGTGAGTTGTGCCAGTTTTTACTTGAGGTGTCTTTAAAGTGAGGGCTTGACAGTAATGCCTCCAACTAGAATATGTAAATATATTTCAGGATGTTGTGCACCACTGGGAACACTCCCTTTGGATCTTAAATAAACTGTTTAAAAAATATGGCTTTTCAAAAAAAAGTGGTCTCTTGGCACAACTTGCCCCCGGTGCGGGGTAAGTTGTGCCTTTGGAGAGAATACGTTGGGGTAAATTGTGCCATTGATTACTGAAGTAAAACAGAACATTTTCATCTCATATACTGTAATGCTATATCAAAGCAAGACAAAATAAAGATAACATTGAAATCCAGTGTACTATAACAGGGTTAAACAAGGCTAAACGGTAGCAGCAGTTGACCTACATATTTAACATTTTCAGAAATAAAAAATTATGTTCAAAATGAACAAAATCAACTATCACAGAGCCAGGCTACACTTGCTAATACTGCAATATTCTTCAACAAGGTCTATTTAAACATTTAAGAACAAAATGAAATTAAAATTCACTAAATCAACTGCAACTGCACTGGCACAACTTAACCCAGGCCTTTTGGCACAAATCACCCCATCCCCACCATTTTAACAAACTTGTATCATATAGCTGGTTTGGAGCTAACATCATGCTAACAGTATAGCCTCATATTGTAGCTTACTAAAACACTAACACATGTGTGAAATGTTTTCAAGCTTGTCTATAATTGTTCAGACACAACAATCAATAAACCTTCATCATAAAAAATTTACTTTGAGAGGCAAAACACAGTTTTTTTTTTTTACTTAACACGTTCACTGCCACTGACGTATTAATACGTCAAAAAAAATCCAGCGGATTTTTTTTTTTTGACGGTGGGATGTGCATCTAACCCTTTTACATCTCTTATATAAGTATTGGACGTGTACAACGTGTACAACCCATTCCACCGACCCACTAAGTGGCGACAAGGAAGGAGGAAGGCAAGCAAAAAGCAGTGTGACGAAGCCATTCTCATGAAAATGGATTGGCGAAAACGCTTTCGTTTTCACGCTGATTGCTGGCAGTGCGGGATTGCAAATTTGCATAATAGATCACGGATGGAACACACTTTGAAACACGCAGCATACATATGACCAGAATCGCAAAAGCTTCTCTCAACCAAAACTCCAAGAAGCGAGCGAGTCCATCCAGACTTCCTCAAACAGCGGCCGCGCAGACAGGCACAGGACAGCAGCAAAGCAGTGAGACTGGTGACAAGCTTGTGACGGCCGCTGCAGCCAAGAAGAACGCCCACGGAGGGAGGAGTTGGAAGCAACTCTCCCTCTCCCTCTCGATCTCTCCCTCTCTCTCTCTCTCTCTCTCTCTCTCTCTCTCTCTCTCTCTCCCTCCCTCCCTCTCTCTCTCTCTCTCTCTCTCTCTCCCTCTCCCCCTCTCACTAGGATTAAACCTAGTGCGTCTCCGGGAGAGAGAGAGAGAGGGAGGGAGAGCGAGAGGGAGGGAGAGAGAGAGAGAGAGAGAGAGAGAGGGAGGGAGAGCGAGAGGGAGGGAGAGAGAGAGAGAGAGAGCGAGAGGGGGAGGGAGAGAGAGAGAGAGCCAAAAATGAATGGTTAAAGTGACTGTTCTATCGAATTTCACAAAAAGCCGTTTATCTCTGAATAATTTTTCTGACGGTGAAACCATGCTGTATTCAACTGCTAATGCTTACATAACTACTAACTCTACAAACTAACTCTTTTAGACAGAGAAAGCACACATTCTATTAGTTCTTTTGAGATATTGTGTGTTCACAAAATCTTAGCAGAAAAGAATCCTCGGGTCTTGAAAGATAAGCCAGAATCCTCAAAAAACCCCTCTGGCAGAAGCTAACTACAGTAAAAAAAAAACGTCTGGCAGTGAATGTGTTAAATGTGCTTACCTCTTGTGCCATCTGCCTCCCTTCTTTGCAGAGTGAGTAAAATGGATGCCTCTTCAAAAATGTGTGGTCACATGACCAATTTCTTCTGTGGTTTTCTAGATACAAGGGGTGGCACAACTTCCCCCCTGGCACAACTCACCCCACTCTCCCCTACCTGCAAAACCATGTCGACACAAGGCTCATTCACTGCTGCTACCTCTGATGCACCCTGACCCTGTACATATTCTGTAAACTGCAAACTTAGGGTACCTCACCTAGCTGTCAAGAATGTTTATATCTGTTAATACTGTTTATATCTGTTAATACTGTTTATATCTGTTAATACTGTCTGTTAATTCTGTTCATATCTGAATCCTTTTATAATATTTTATAATATCTTTGGATTCTTTATATATCTTATTTGTTTATATCTCGTATATCTGTTCTTATCAATGTTACATGAGCACCAACCGAACCAAGACAAATTCCTAGTATGTGGAAAACATATCTTGGCAAATAAAAATAATTCGGATTCTGATTCTGATTCAATCATATCGGCATCGGTCAATGTTAGTCATTCTTTACCATATCGGCCTCGGTTCGATGTTGCAATGTTAGTAGTAGAGGTGGAAAAGCCAAATATGGAGAGGCGTTTGAAATAGATGGGAACTTGCTGCGGCCTTCAAGCTGGGGCATAACATAGAAACCTACTGTGATAATAGTTGCTACCACATACAGTAAGTGGTTTCTAGTGTTGCAACACTTTTCCCTGTGTGTGTGTGCGTGTGCGTGTACGTGTGCGTGTGCGTGTGCGCGCGCGCGCGTGTGTGTGTGTGTTCCTTACATCATCAAGCCCCAAGGACAGTGCTTCCCCAGCTTCCGTAAACCTTTTTCTTTGCCACACATTAAACAAGGTGACTTCAGTGCTTTTATTCTGTTTTCCACTGCCTTTTGTCATGATAGACGTGTGTGAATGTGTGCTGACATCACAGAAGTAAGGGTTTGAGCGTATTAGCAGGTGAGTCGGCGGCTGGGTTCTCCTCCAGGCATCTCAGGCCACAGCAATGTCTTGATAATAAAGGGTACAATTAAATCTCTGCGAGTAGGCTAGTGTGATTGTGGACATGTTAGGTAAGCCTCAGGTACTTGTCTCTTCCCTCCGTCAGAGCAATACACTAGCACACATTAGCCGAGGCAACCTAATCAGCGCTGCCAGCTCTCGGTACACAGAGTACTCGCTGAATGTTTGTGTATCACAGATGCTATTAGATGTCCAAATAGACACATTTGATATCAGTGTACATTTATCATTAGCGAGTAGCTGCTATTGGTTATCCCTAGATCTGGACTGAACTGTCTCAAGGATAATTCCCACTGCTAGATTTACAGATTGACAACCCTCAATTTGCCTTAATTGCTTATGATTACAATAGCGCTTTAAAAAAATATATTTTAAAGTAATAAACCGCAACTTTTCCGTGTGTGTGTGTGTGTGTGTGAGAGAGAGAGAGAGAGAGAGAGAGAGAGTGAATTTATGACATCACTGATGATGTCATCAGTGAGACAGAGAAACAAACAAACAGAGCCCCAGCTCCCTTTTACACTAGCTCCCATTTATACTGATGATATACTGTAGATATATGTCTATGGAGAAAATGAATGGGGAATTCTCTGATGGAACGGGAGTTAATAATCTTCACAATTGAAGATTATTGCTGAACACAAAGTTCAAGTATCATAATGTTTGTGTTAACCACAGACCGTATTTCAGGCATCTAACCAAATCCCCATTCAAAAAGCCCATTGACTTCGAGACGAGGGAACCAGGTGATGGTAACTTCCGGGTTGGCCTACAAAAATGCATCATCCCTGCAGCACTCCGTATAGGTATCATTTACACTGAGGATGCTGGGGACATGTTCCCATCACTTTTTCATATGGACGATTTTGTCTCCATCACTTTTTAAAAGCATAATTTGTTCTTAAAGCAGCTACGAGCAACTTTTTCGATTGTTATTAAACAGTATAATTACAATATTGATGCATCACATCTTACCTATAATAGTAGCTGAGACCAAAGCCGTGTGAATCGGAGATTGCTCCCTTAGATGATTATTAAGTCTGTGTCTGTCTAAACTCGCGTCAACAGGGGGCTCTCTCTCTCTCTCTCCTTACCGCCGGACCGGATAAACCCGGAAGTGAAACGCGGAAGTGAAACGCAGCTGCCTGCCTACCCCGTTTGCGCTGCCTAGCAACATAGCATAAACAATGTGAACGCCATGCATACTCTCGCGAACATCTCTCGTTATATTCTAACAGGTTTTTTGGAAGTTATTTTGTGGTTATGGCCGAAGTGGCTGCTGCAAACCGTTTCATTTCACTTCCTGATCTGCCCTGGCCACAGACAGACTAACACTGGCCGATTCACTCGGGCTTCAAGCGAGACTACTCTGCGTTGGTCTCGTCTACTATTAGAGGTAAGATGTGATGCATTGATATTAAATTAAGACTGTTTAATAACAATCGAAAAAGTTGCTCGTAGCTGCTTTAATGTTCTGGAAAAAATAGCTTGCACCAACAAATGTTAGCTATCAAATGAGAACGCATGGAGAAAGGTTTCTTTGCACAATGAGAGTAATAGAGCTGCCAGGGCCTTTCTGCTAATTGATTCTCTATAATAAGGACGCTCTAGGAATGCTGCTCTTCCCAGCAGCACCGCACCTGGTGAAGTGACGTCCTTGCGGCACTCTAAATACTTATAATAATGTGTACAATACAGTGTTTCCTGGTTATTGTTGTAGCATCTACTGTAACCTGTTCTTGTCTGGAGCTTGGTAAAGATTTTGAATGTGGTTGTTGGTGTAGAGAAGATGCACTTTATGGTGGACTCACTTCCTTACTTCTTTTATGTTTTTTATCTTCTTCTTTTTTTACCTAACTTCAACTGAGATCTCACTTCCCGGCCAGTAAAAACACACACACACACACACACACACACACACACACACACACACACACACACACACACACACACACACACACACACACACACACACACACACACACACACACACACACACACACACACACACACACACACACACACACACACACGGTAGAACAGGCGTGTCCAAAATCCGGCCCGGGGGCCATTTGTGGCCCGCGGACCAATTTTAAGCGGCCCTTGGCTTGTCTCTCAAAATATACTATTATGTGACCCTCCACCCAGTATTGGTTCATCAAGCAAGTTCACTTTGTGTTTTTTCCGTTCACCTAACGATGACAGCACTATCACACAGTTTGTAGACAAGCACCAATTAGGAACAATGCTGGCGGAACTAATGTTTTCAAATAGTAAACAAAATCCTTAGGGTTGTATTGTATGTGCTTTTTTTTTTAAATAACTCATGATGCGAAAAGCAGCTGGCTGGCCCACACTCACAAAAAGTTTGGACCTGCAGTAGAATGTATATAATGCAGTGTTATTATTCGGGTAATTTGCATGGTGACCTATCACCTCTTCACTAGATCTTTCTGTTCTAATCAGCCAGCTCGCTATTTTGAAAATCTGACTTGTTTTTCGTCAACTCCAGGCCACCAAGGTCGGACTACTTCCGTGGCACTCCTCAGCCACGCCCCTTTACTATGAGTATATGACTATAAGAGTAACAACTCTTATAGTCATATAGTCTTATAGATAAGCAACCATGCAGCAGGGCAGCTCACCTTCAGTTGGCCATATGGGAAGCGGTCGCACTCTGACTTTATTGTCTCTAAGTGGCCGCGCATCCAATCCGGTTAAGATAATTAAGCACAGTGAATCCCACGCTTCCTTCCCCGAATCATCACCCACAACGAGCGGCTTTATCAGGCCCGATAAAGAGGTGGAGCTGTGAGTGTGTTTACCACCTGAGAGCCGCTTTATCGCCCTGCTTATTCCTCCAATTATCTCATCTTTGTGTATCCAAAGCCGGATCATGAACTGTAGACAAAGGGGGGCCGTCACCAAGGGGGTTTTACCAGGCAGGATGTTGTTGCTGTATTGGTTTGTTGACAGTCGTTTGGTAATACTATATGCACACATGCGAGCCCATGTGCACGCTGAACACACACACGCACGCACACACACACACACACACACACACACACACACACACACAGGATTCAGATGTATGTAATTATGTTTTTCATGTGTGAATAATGTGTTTATATGGGAAGAAGCTGGAGCCAAAACAGCCTAAAAGATTTGTTTTGGAGTGTTCAGGGACGCTCTAATCGGACACGCTGTAGAATACTGTCCGCTTTTATCATGACAGTAATTTCCCAGCGCTTGTCCTTGCCCTCCGACTCCCTTTTCCCAACTTCATCATCCCTCTCTCTCCCTCTCTCTCTCTCTCTCTCTCTCTCTCTCCCCCTCGAGTGTGATTGGCTGAGAGAGCCTGTGATGCGTTGGACTTGGAGGTAGGGCTATATAGCCTCTGTTCTGCCTCACTGCAGACACACACTGATCTCGCTCCTGACTGAGCTTTGCCAAACGGATATATAAGCGAAGCACCCAGCGACCTACCAGCTCCTATACCTGTTGCTGCTATGTGCAAACAACTAGCATCGCTGCCTGCCTCCTGCTTGGAAAGGTACGTGAAGCTCCACACAAACCGCCTGCATGTGTTTAGCCATGGGATATAGATTACAATTATATGAAAGCATTGCTTTTTCTTTTTCTTTGGGTATAGGCTACTTTGTTTTAGGCTAAATGTAGCCTGTGCAGATGATGCATTGTTAATTATTCTAAAGGGTTTTTTCATTGAGTAGTGTTTCAAGGTCCTGTGCCACATTTATCTGACCTGTTTTCTCTTTTGCTTGTTGTTTCCCCTATAGGGCGAAGGAACTCAAAGCAAGTCTGGGACGCATTTTGCAGAAACCTGATTGGAGTTTATCTTACTGCAAAATAGGCAAAAATAGGTAAGCCTCAGGCTCATATTACCAGTCTTACACATCAATATATTACATTTAAAAAATGTCATAGATGCTGTACATTGTGTATTGCAAGGTATCTAATCACACTGTGCCTTTTTCCAGACCAACTCCAGAGGAATGCCTGCAATGGAAAGTGTCCTTCGAAAAACTCCTGGCAAGTAAATGTAAGTCAACATTTTGAGACTTTCCTATTTTTATCTTAATGCACAAGAAACAAACGCACATAAGTGCCAATAAAAACTCACTGCGCACACATGCAGACAGACACATGCAGCCCCTGTGGGTACACTCTGCCTTAACTGACCCCTCTCTCTCTGTCTCTCTCCTCAGACGGACTGTGCGCCTTCACAGATTTCCTGGTGTCCGAGTTCAGCGAGGAGAACATCGCCTTCTACTTCGCCTGCGAGGAATACAGGCGCACCAAGTGCGCCGCCCAGCTGCCCGCCAAAGCCCAGAAGATCTACGACGAGTTCATCGGCAGCGAGGCTCCCCGCGAGGTAAAGGAGAGGCCTGAATTTAAATTTGGACGCTGAAGTCAAGGATACACCTTGTCAAAGTAGATAGCATTGATTTCCATTCGCACAATGTAGAAGAAACATTGAGGCTAATCTTGTCTTTGTCACTCTCTCTAGGTCAACATTGACCACGAAACCCGCGACGTCACCAGAGCCAACATGCAGATCCCCTCACCCTCGTGTTTCGACCAGGCCCAGCACAAGATCTACATGCTGATGGCCAAAGACTGCTATCCCCGCTTCCTGCGCTCCCCGGCCTACAGGGATCTCGTCCGCCAAGCCGGCGCCAAGCAGCCGCGGCAGGAGAGCAAGGCGTGAAACGGCTCCGACCAGAAGACGGGAAGATGTATTTTTTGCGATCGTCTTAAGGGTCGAGAAGACGAGAGAGGCGCCGCGTTTGAGCGCTGCGTCGCGAAAGCCGCACGAGAGGCGGAGAACCCGCGTCCTGTGGATTGGCTGTCTCCTCTGAGAGACGAAAGAAGAGAAGCAGAGAAAGGTTTCAAGAAGGAGAGATGTAGAGAGGTGCCTTCATCGGACTGCTGCGGGAGCGCCGGCCGAGCTTTGATAGAAGTTCTGTGTGTGACACAGAACAGACAATGTGACAAACAAGATGGAGGAGAAGGGGGGGGGGGGGGGGGGGGGGGGGGGACATTGCTTTGCTATGAAGCAAACTCTTGTGCTTGTGATGTGCAAATATGTCCCTCTGTCAAAGTCTTACACTGTTTGTTGCACAGGCATGCAGGGTACCGTCTGATTATTTATAGTATTTATTTGTTCATGGCTGTAATATATGTGTATTTATATGTTGTATGTATTATTTGACAAGACAAAGAGGAAAACCAACGTGCAATTATGATCGTATTTATAACGCTGTTGTTGATCTGTTGATTCCGTGTAAATAAACTAACTTATTTGACAAATGTTTTCTCCTCACTTATTGAACAAGATAAATACTTTGTTATATTCACATCCACAACACGTCATATTAGGAGCAGTAGCTCAGGGGGTATCTGTCGCCTGGGAATCGGAAGGTTCCCGGTTCGAAGCCGACTCCTCCCGACAGCGTGTGGAAGTGTCCTTGAGCAAGACACTGAACCCCTAACTGCTCCCAACGAGCTGGTTAGCACCTTGCATCTCTGCCGCCACCGTAGGCATATGAATGTGAGTGTGAATGGGTGCATGTGAGGTGTTCAAGAGCGTTGAGTAGTCGATAGACTAGATAAGTGCTCTATTACTATTAGATGCAAAGCCACATTCTTGCACTCCAACAGTGCTGCTAATCAATACCATTAATGCATTTTAAGCCAAGGGTTTTTCTAAAGATTTCCTATACAGCTTGGACTAAAACCTCATTTTAACCACACAATCAAACAACATTTGTTTACTGTGCAAATACGTAAACATAAAAAGTGTCTGCATGTGTGATTATTCACAGTTTCCTGATAGAGAGGACAATGGGAGATATTTGCCCATTAATATGAGGTGTTCAGTAGCGGGTGGCACGGCACTGTTAGTCCGGTCACCTGGGAAACGGCTGTAAAGCACAGCCTGATGGTGTGAACTGGACAGCCTGATGGTGTGAGCGGGACCAGTGGCCTGTCCAGACTTTTTTTTACCAGGGTGGCACAAGTGTGGCACAGACTTACGAAGGGGTGGCCTCGGCGGTGCCGAAGAAAATTTGACGTTTTTTGGACTTTTAGCCAAAAAAACACACGCACTCGCTCGCACTGTGCACGCACACGGCACACGTCAGAATAGCGTTAATTTACCATGTTCGTCCCAACTAGACTACATATATCTACTTTAATTAGTAACATTACAGTGTCTTACGTTCTTGTGTTTAAAGCATAATTTAAGAGAAATAGACCCATCAATCACACAGAGTAGCACCTTACAAATGTAATATAAAGCTTCCCAGTTCTACACACATAATTGACTAGTTTCAACTTTAGTTGCAATGTCTGGCAATTAACCACAATTCCATTGACATCAAGGCAATATCAAGATAACTGTTTAGGTTACTAAAGATAAATCTGGAACTATTAGGATTTTACAGTATATACATACGCACACATACAGCTGGGGGCTCCTGCTGTACATCCCTGCTGTCAAGCTGCTGGCTTGACTCATCTGACTGACGAGGAGGAGAGCTTGTTGCTGCTCTCTCCTGCAGCTCTGACTGTGACTGACTGGTAGCAGTGCTGCTGGCTGCTCTGTCCTCGTGTCCTGCTGTGCAGTTTTTAATTTCTTTGTTTTGATGGAGAAGAATCTCAATGTTCTGATTTCTTTTCATACTGTAATAGTCACATGAATACATACTGTATGTCACTTTATATCTCTTGCACAATAGATTTCCTTGTGCATGCATGGATATATTTGACATGCTCACATCAGGCCTACAAAGTTACACAAGACAGATTTACATAGCTAGCATTAGCATTGACAACCAAACAATGACTGACAACAGGTTTGCTCATGTTAGCAACTAGCAAGCTGAGATGAAAACACACCTGCTGCACCACATTATCACGTAGCCTAGCACACAGGTTTATTGTCCGTTTACCCTGTTAGTAGCAGGCTTAGTTTTAAAGACAGGGTGAAGTTTCAAGTCTACCGTAACATGTCATGCTATTTTTTTTAGCGAGGGTGTTTAATTTCAAAGTGAAAATCTCCGTGTTTGTTGGCAGGTAATGTATGTTGTCTTTCTTTAAACCACTGGCACAGTAGCTATGTCATGTGTATCAAAGAGTCTACTCACGCATGCCACAATAAATAAATAGCATATAGAACACACCTGGTCCATGTAGCCGCCAGGAATCAGACAGAGGACGCTTCACTTCGTCACACACACACACACACGACGTTGGTTTAGCGTTAAGTTGTTTGCTGCTCAGCTGCGCCAAATCCTCAAATCAAGATCTTCTTCTCTGGGGCTTTCGGCAGGCTAGACACTACTATGGCTCATTACTGCCTCTCAGGTTTAAGACTGGATTGCACCTATACACGGAAGCTTGGTTTACTGACTGTGCAGAGAGCCAATGATATGGGGTGGCACCTGGGGTGGCCAATCAGATTCTAGGGGTGGCCCATGCCACCCCAGGCCACTCCCTAGACACGCCACTGAGCGGGACAGCCTGATGGTGTGAGTGGGACAGCCTGATGGTGTGAGAGGGACAGCCTGATGGTGTGAGAGGGACAGCCTGATGGTGTGAACGGGACAGCCTGATGGTGTGAATGGGACAGCCTGATGGTGTGAATGGGACAGCCTGATGGTGTGAATGGGACAGCCTGATGGTGTGAACGGGACAGCCTGATGGTGTGAACGGGACAGCCTGATGGTGTGAATGGGACAGCCTGATGGTGTGAATGGGACAGCCTGATGGTGTGAGTGGGACAGCCTGATGGTGTGAGAGGGACAGCCTGATGGTGTGAGTGGGACAGCCTGATGGTGTGAACGGGACAGCCTGATGGTGTGAACAGGATCGCGCCTGATGGTGTGAGGACAGCGCTTTCTTGGAAACAGGAAGCAACAGGAGAGCATCAACGTAATAGCAGCTATAAAGCTTTGTTCTTCGCCCATGTGTTTGCACAAGCCATTGGGCTTGGGCAATATATGACAATAAATCTGACAGCAGTGATACTGCAAGTCTTATGTAACACCTCCAGAGCCTTATATAATGCTGTAATACACATCAATGCTGATTATCATATATTTAAAATGATAAACATTGCAATTACCAGTGCTTCGTACGCTGCGTTTCACCAGCGGAGAACAAAACGTGGCTGATTGGTGGCTAGTAGCTAGACAATCTAGTTTGTGTATTCAAATCTCATCAGTGTAGAGTGGAGCCAGTGTGAGGGGGAAAGCAGCTGGTCCACAGAACCTGCTGCATATTAACAGCCCATAATGCTGCATCCGTCTCCATAGCAACCCACAGGCATCTTTATCCGATGGATTTGATGGGTGCAACGCTTAATATCGGTTTTGTAAGTGTTCACCATTTATGCCGCAAAATGCTGCAGTGGACGTTCAAGACTCGGGCCAGTTGCACAACTTTTTTTTTTAAAGCTGGACCTTATTTTCTGCTTTTTTATTATTATTTTTAACTCATTCTAAAAATAAATTTTCCAAATCCATCCACCACAATGCAATAACGAGCCCAGCCACGGCCTGAAACAGGGGAAATGGGGGCATGTGCAATGTGTGTATTTACCTACTATAAATAGCTTATTTTCTAACATGCAAACAATTCATATGGTTATTATATCATAGTGTGACAGCAAGATAATGGCAGCTGTAATTTACCTTGTTGCCGGGAAGCCTGTCTGTTTACCCTGTCTGTCTGTCTGTCTGTCTGCTGTCCGTCACAAAAGCTCCTGTTCCTCCGTTCCTCCACATGATCCACATGATGTTATTCCAGTTCAAATAAATACGTGCGGCCATCGAATTCAACTGCATCGTCCATGATCTCGAAATTGAAATTTTATGGGACATATGATGTATAACGATGCTGACACTGCGCACTGTGTACAATACATAAACATCAGAATAGCTGAATATCCCCATCGTGGTAACTAAGATCCTGGTGAAATACGGTCTAAATATGAACGTTCAATCAACGTCTACAAATAGTGGGTCAAAAAGCGTTAACTTTTGAACCTGCCTTGATCGTTTTTTTCAACGCTGACCCTAACCGTTTTTTAAACACCAATACAAACTCAGAATGGAAGCTTCCTAATTTAACAGATTGTTGTCTTTCTGATTAGTAGTTTCTGAACCAAACATGCATTCATATCAAATCCAATGTTATACAGCCTCTGCAAGACGTGCTTAACAGAAGCAGAGCTGAAGTTAAAGCCACACTGAAGCTGAAGCTAAACTGGTCACACTTTTTCCTCAGCGCCTCGCTCAGCGCGCCTTCACCCCGCCTACAACTTCCACTGACTTCATGCCTGGCTTGAGCGTGGCTTGAGGGTGGCACGCACGCGGCTGGCGTGAACGGCTTCGCCTGTTAACAAGGACGCCGAAATGAAACTTGTGGCTTCAGCGTAGCTTGAGCATTGCTTCGGCATATGGTGATGTAAGGCTGACACAATAATTTACGTCCATAGTAACAGCAGGTCATTATGTGCCCCACTGGGCTCAAGATTGAAGCTCTGGACAAAAATACCATCAAAATGATCATTAACACAGTATTCAAGGACCTTCACCAGGCAAGGCAGTTTAGATGCTCTGTACTGGAGATCTTTGGATTGCTCTTGTTGATGCCCTTATGTAGAGGAATGATCCATTTTCCAGACTCTAGGAACTATGCCGGAGGAAATTGAAAGGTTGAAAAGATCCAAATTGTCCTCTTAACTTCCTGCGATCGATGGCAAGGAGAGCATCTTCGACTACACTTGAAGAGACAGAATCTAGGGTAAAGCAGAGGGCTGCTAGAAACTGTCATCAGTAGGAGAGGCATGTAATCCCCAATCCTCGAAAAGGTGACCACTTACTACAAAGTGTTTATTAAAATCTAAATGAATCTCTTTATGGTCTGACAGGAAACAGTCATTGACCTTGACCTGAATAGGAACTGATGAAAAGTTTTTTGTATCTGAATTTATAGCCTTCCAAGAAAAAAGTAGTGAAGGGGACCATGTCAATTTTCATAATTTGCTTAATCCATCGATGTCTCCATTCTCCATTGTTTCACATTATTAGACCACAAGTGGTTTTAAGGACACAGCTGTTCATTTCTTGAACAGTGTTAGAAATTCAATGGAAACAAGGAAATGTTTATGTTTCCCAGGATGAATGTTCAGGATTCACATTAAAAGATGGCAAGGGCCAGGGGTTTGTGTCCCCCTGGGACCACCAGTGCTGAAATATATTATGCACACTGGTAGGCCTACTGTGTGGTCCAGTGCTGAAATATATTATGCACACTGGTAGGCCTACTGTGTAGTCCAGTGCTGAAATATATTATGCACACTGGTAGGCCTACTGTGTGGTCCAGTGCTGAAATATATTATGCACACTGGTAGGCCTACTGTGTAGTCCAGTGCTGAAATATATGCACACTGGTAGGCCTACTGTGTAGTCCAGTGCTGAAATATATGCACACTGGTAGGCCTACTGTGTAGTCCAGTGCTGAAATATATGCACACTGGTAGGCCTACTGTGTTTGTCCAGTGCTGAAATATATGCACACTGGTAGGCCTACTGTGTAGTCCAGTGCTGAAATATATGCACACTGCTAGGCCTACTGTGTAGTCCAGTGCTGAAATATATGCACACTGGTAGGCCTGGTGGGCCCTATTCTCCCACAGGCCATCGGCGCTATTACGGGCCTTAACCGCAAAAAAACGTGCCTTGCGCCTGTTTCGGGAAAATAGCAATAGGCTTTAGGCTGCCAAATGCGCTTTAGGCCGAATGGGCGTGGCGGAGTCCCTGAATGCGCCGAAGTGGGCGTGTCGGCGCTAAATACCGGCGTATTGCTATCTTCCAGCCATCTTCCGACCTGGCCTACTTGCTTTTGAAAAGCAGGCCTAAAGCAGGATTCTGTGCACCGGGGACAGGAAAGTGAATGGAGAATACAATATATAGAAAAAAATACTTTAGAATACAATAGAATATAAGATTGCAACCCTTCTCAGGCTTTGGGTGAAGCTGTAATGCAGTTTCATAAATTTAGTTTAGGCTATCATAATAATCCCCATTTATGTGTAATATAGCTCTACGTTTTATTACCCCCCCCCCCGAAATTAGCTAGGCTACTAATATTACTAATATTCCTAATATTTCATTCAGATAATTGACATTATAGGCATGTACCGTAAAATACCAATTAGAAGCCGACTTCCAAATTGCCGCGGGTCCCATATATAAGCGGGGTCTGGATACATATTTTGTACATAAAAGCAGGTCCCAATTTGACGCCCGGTTAGTTTTTTCAATGTTTTCTTTTTACCTTTGCGACATCCTGTTGAATGCATCTCCCAAACACAATGAAGAAGAAAAATCGGATGAAGAATACGAACAACGAGGAAACGGGAACAACGAGGAAAAAAAACACATGCACGAAACTTGCTGATCAAAATTCGTTTTCCCTCAACATCTGATGATTCTGAAAATTGTGTAGGCATTTCCTGAAGATTTTTATACACTAAAACCGACATCTCTGGTGTAATAATTATTTTGAGAAATGTGCCTATGGTATATTTCCCTGCCAGCGGGCATAGAAGTCCGCTTCTAATTGGTATTTATTTCACCGCTCTTTCACATGTGCGCTACTGAAGAGGGTGCTCCGTGAGTGATGAACAGCGGAGGAGGCAGCGCATGCAACAAATCATCTGCTCACATGATGATCATGTTCTCTCACCTTCAGCGGAGAAAGTTTAGTGGTAAATACCGGTAGGTCACAGTTCAGCTCAAATTTTATTTGATTTCATGTACAGGCCAGAACTGGCATGCAATGTGCTCTGCTGCGCTGAGAGGGAGGCGCGGCTCTCCCCATAGACAAGCAATCGTGTGGGGTGCTGACTGTAGCCAACTCATTAAAATAAATGGTTTAAATAAACAATTTCATACTATTTACAATCTTTGCTGAGCAATATTTTTGTACAAAAATAATTAAAGCAGGTCCCAAACTGCCGCAGGTCCCATATTGACGCGGGGTCTGGCTACATATTTTGTCAATTAACGCCGGGCTAATAATTGGTATTTTACGGATTGGTTTGAGAAGCATAATAATATGGAATAATAGCCTATATATGGAGATAGACAGACCGGATGAAGGGAGGGGGGGGCGGCGGAGCCCTTGGCTTTGTCTGGTTTTACCGGATTTGTCCAGGAATTGGAGCTTAAAAGGCAAGCGTGTGTCTCTTCCCTGCAATTCTCCAATGAGCGGACAATGCATAATTTTACGCTTAAAAGGCGTGGTTATAATGGTTGAGGCTGAGTTTAGCGCCGATACCAAGATATCAAGTGCGCCTTTCCACGCCCACTGCTTTGCGCTGCAGCTGGCGCTCGGCCTAGAAACTGCGCCGCTGCAACGATAGAGCCCACTGTGTTTGTCCAGTGCTGAAATATATGCACACTGCTAGGCCTACTGTGTGGTCCAGTGCTGAAATATATGCACACTGGTAGGCCTACTGTGTGGTCCTTTGGGTGACAATGCCACCATATGGCATAGGGGAGAGTGGGGTAAATTGAGCATATGGTCGAGATGAGTCACCCGTTGTTTCTAAGCAACCACATGCACAAAAGTAATCGTGTAGATTTAGGAAGAGTAGCCTAATTCATGTTCCTGAATGTGTGATGGCAGAGAGCATATGGAGAAAGTGGGAAGGTCAAAATGTGATTTCTGCTTATCTTCCGTATTGTTGCGCAGCAGTGACGCTAGGGGAATTAACGCAGTTGGAGGCGTGTTCAAGTCATTTCCTAATTTGACACCACATATTTCCCCCCTTGTGCCCTACGCAAAGCTCAAATGGGCCGGGTTAAGTTAGAATTATTCACAGGCGTGAATAAGATCTATACAACGATTCAGATTCCCCTCTCTCATTCCATCTAATACCTTTTGCACGATGCCATAGGATGACTGCAGGCTAGTATTTTCCGTGTGCAATTATTTTTATATATATTTTTTATTTTACAATTTTCAGAACAAAAACAGGCTCAGACAAAACAGAACAGAACAAAACTAAAACAAAAATATACATATATCAACATTCCAATGTTTTTTCCGTGCGTAATTGAACACCTCCAAAAACATCTATCAGCGCTCATTATAGGAATTACACTGAGGCTGTCTTCTTAATTATGCTCTTTATTAGCCGCAATCAAGCAGAGCACTGATGTGATGGCCGTGCCCAGGCCAAACCAAAACCCCACAACACACACCAAAACCCCGCTAGCTCTCTCCTAGCCTCTTAGCTCTCCCCACACACAGCCGTCTCTTCCAGGCTCTCGCTCCAATAGAACACACCAAATACTTGGGCCTGGTTAGACTCTGAACTTTCATTTAAATGTCATATTGATAATATTGCTAACTGCTTTTCTCTCCCTGTTAGAAATAAACTTGCTCTACAACTCATTTTACCGATATTAGATTATGCTGATGTTGTATATCTGGCTGCATCCAATACAAATCTTCTTTCCCTTAATGTAATTTATTATAGATTATGGAGATTTTGTTCTTGGCTGTCCTTTCTCAACTCATCACTGTACAATGTATGAAACTCTTAACTTTCCCTCTTAACAATATACTGACATCTAGTGGATGCTTTTTGCAAGTGATGTCCAGGCAATGCAAATTCTCAAATTGCAAATAATTCAATTTTGAAATCTTAAGAAAAACTGCAAATCAGAAATGATCAATAAATGTACAATACTGGCACCATGTGGCTATAGATTTGCAGGTCATAATTTCTCCTCCATTTAGAGTGAGTTGGTCTGAGTGAGATGTGTTTGAGTACCCGTAATATTGCATAATAATAAGTGTGTTTGTGACCATAATTCCTTTTAAATAACTTGTTAGGACATCACATGATCTCATAGTGAGGGTGGGAGAATCCTCCTCTTTACAACAACATTCAAATGTTAAATTACTGACTCAAGCATGAAAACAAATAAAGTACACAATAAACACAGTTGCAACATTTAGTGACAAATGTCATGATTCAGTTGTTGGGAGAAATTGGAAAGGTCCAATGAAAATTGCTTGTTTAAAGAAACAGTAGGCTATATAGGCTACTGTACACTCACCGACCACTTTATTAGGTACACCTATCTACCACTCCAGAAGAGCCTGAATTATTTGAGGTGCTAGAAACATTTCTTAGGGATTTTGCTCCATGGTGACTCAACAACATCACACAATTTGTGGCTTTTCATCAGCAAACTCATGCTGTGAACCTCCTGAATGTAGCTTTGTTTCAAAACACTAGGGGGCAGCGCAGGCCTGTGCATAAAACTGAACATTAGTCCACATTAACTCTGTATCTCCCACAGCAGTGAGCATCATCTCCCGAAGCCAGACACACCTCAGCATGGCCTGGACCTCCTCCAACTAACCAACTAATCCTGTGATGGGGTTGTCCTCCAATACGTTGCCTATCAACATTTCAAATGAACCATATATAGATATTCAACACATTTTGTTTCACAAATGCTGACATTCAACGTATCCGTGGTTTGCAGAAAGGTAAACTGCGAACATTTTATTCAGGCAACCAGACTGGGAGAAACGATGGGAGGGTTAATGATGAACATATAATATCGGACGAGTGGGCGAGAGACAGAGAGGGAGACAGGAGCATGGAGAGCAAGGCAACATGTCACTCCCAGCGTGGGAAATCTCCTGCTGTCGGTCCCCAGTGAAAAGGGAAAACTGTGCTCGCTAATGACCCTGGGTTCCTTGGGGTTCGACTCTGTGTTCCTTGGGGTTCGACCCTGGGTTCCTTGGGGTTCAGATGTGGTATCCTCTCAGGATCACGAGGCAGCAGCTTTAGATACCAAGGGCCTGTCGCGTCAATCATTTTCCTAATCAAAGGGTCATAAGTTCAGCCATTTTACAGTGTGATATGTATTTCGGACATCGGCATCAAGTGCATAGCTATTTCAGTTGGATGTGATTGACGTCGTACTGATAGCTATATTCATGCACTAAAGTTTTTTTTCCCAATCCCCTTACATGCAGAGACATCTCTTACATCTCAGCAATGCTGAGAACCTGCAAGTCTTTCACTTACAAATCCATCAAGTCAGTCAAGCAACTTCATAGCGTACTTGCACACAACGCAGCAATGCAATGTACTTCTTGTATAGAGAAAAGGCCATTTAAAACGGATTGAACAGAAGAAAAAGAACAAACAGTGCAAATATGTAAGTAATAGCAAAAAGAAAGAACAAGGAAAAAAGATCAAAGAGTGAAAATGTTGGTCTTGAGCTATTTCACATTGAATTTGTGTGTGTGTGTGTGTGTGTGTGTGTGTGTGTGTGTGTGTGTGTGTGTGTGTGTGTGTGTGTGTGTGTGTGAGTGAGTGTGTGTGTGTGTGTGTGTGTGTGTGTGTGTGTGTGTGTGTGTGTGTGTGTGTGTGTGTGTGTGCGTGTGTGTGTGTGCGCGCGTGCGTCCGTCCGTCCGTCCGTGTGTGTGTATTTGTTCCTGCCTTCCCTGGAGGACATTCTGTTCTGAAAGTCTTCCACGTATTTCACCAGGAATTACAATGAATCTATCTTTCATTTAGATATAAGTGTTTGTCCCTTTGAACTCACATACCGCTTTTGAAAGCACATCTGCCTGATCTAATGACGTGCGTTTTAACACAATGGCAACGTTGACATATTTCTGTTGCATCTGGTAATTAAGACCAGATGCTTGAACAATAACAAAGCCTGTATATTCCAACACATCTCAATATCAGATTATTAGAGATGTTTCAGATCAAATGATAACTGTTGTTACTGAGGTGTACGGTCTTTAGTCATATTTTCAATATCAGATATTTTGTATCTTATTCATCGGTTTGCTGTAGGTCAATTACATTAACCTTATAAGGTCTAGTGAGCTAAGAGATCTGACTCTTTTCAAAGCAACATGACGCAACTATAACAGAGTTCCAAAGAGGCCAAATAGGCAGTGATGAATTACAATGAATCCATATTTTATTTGTCACAAAAATGAGTTGTGAGCTTCAAAAAAAAGTTGAAGCTCACAGACAGACAGATGGACACTAATAGGATGATAAACACCACAAAAATACAGACTCAAAAATGACCACAGAATTCAGTCACATCTCTGTCACACAAGCCCTTTTCCCACATGCGCTTTGTACCGCAAAATGACCGGTACGTGGTCTAATGCCTGCATGTGAGAAAGGCGCCGTGCCGGTATAAGCGCGACCCCGTCGTCCCCGACATTTCACCAGTTTCGACCCAGTCAGAAGAGCGGTATGCTCTTAAGGAGACGCAAGTGGAAACGGTTCCAGTCATTTTCCGCGACAGCGGTCCTTCAATCATGGGCGAGGAGTAGTCTACACACGTTGCTTAATGTTCCAGCGGGCATAATCTAATCATTCGCGCACATTAAAGCAAACTGGCGAAATGATCTTGTGATAGCCTAATAAGAGCAGTATGTCAGCTTGCTGATTTCCGAAGGCAACCCCGGACACATCAAACAAAGCCAGTCTGTAAAAAGTGCTTCAACGCGACGCAGGTGAACGGATAAACATCGAACCAGCAACTATTTCTCTCAGACACGGATCCCAACTTCTTCAAAGTGCATCAACTAATCATTCGCGCACATCAAAGCAAACTACTTCCACATTTCGCTTGTGCATTTGCTGTGTCATTCGCTGTGTCTGTCCGTGGCTGCTGCTCTCGAGCAGAGAGGGGAGGGGGAAATCGGCTGTGTTGATTACGCTGGCGGCTTGACGCTGCTCTTAAGTCAAACGAGTGTGATTTATTGTGTGACAACTGACAAGCGAACTTATTTCGAGTTTTGCCGACCCCCCAAATAAGCTCCCCCCTCCCCCCGCCCCCCAACATACAGGAAAATTCGCTGATAGATTCCCACATGCGCGAGCCGAAGTGTGAAGGGAAATGTCCGATATTGACTTACAGGTAATTTTCCGGTACGCATGTGGGAAAAGGGCTACAGTCTCAACAGAAACAGTACATTACTAGTGGACCCGTGGGAGTTAGGACCTACCCCCGCAGCACCACCACCACCACCCCGGGAGTTAGATCCCCCCCAGTCTGGAACACAGTGGTCTCCAAAGCCTCCGGGACACACTCAAATTCATCATAAATCATGATGATCTCACATAGGCCTAATGTACAGCGTGGCGGTTCCATAACGTTCCCGACTTGTAACTTTCTTGTCACAAGACAGCTAGTTCGAATCCCAACCCAAACCATAACCCTAACCCCAATCAAGTGACTTTTGTTGCCTAAACCTAACCGTTGTTTTACTTGCCTAAACCAAAGTAAAAGTTGCTTTTGTTGCCTCGACCCAAACGTAATTTTTCTTGCCTAAAGTTGTTCTGCTTGCCTAAACGTTGAGCCGTGGCTCCCGCAAAACGTTACCGGGCCGAACGGGGCCATGAGCCGCGGTAGCCGGTAGCTGGTAGTCTAGCAGCAGTGGTGGCTCCTCTGTGGTGGGGGCAACGTGCATATCCAAATATGATGTGAAAAAGGCACACGTTTGTGTCTGCAATAATGACGCAGAGGGGGCGTGACAAATTGACGTAAGTCGACGCACTGGGAGGAATGAGAACCTGTCGCATGTTCCCATAGACACTGTTAAACAAATCCAAGAGTGGTTTCGTGAGCATGGAGACGGGGTCAAACTCCCACCAGCTGATCTAAACATCATTAAACCAACTGGAGTCTTCCCTTCTTGGAGAAAGCTGCAATATCCTCTAGTCTACACACAGTTCAGGATGCAGGGTGACAGCACGACCAGGAGGACAGAAGCTGTTCTGAAGGCAAAGGCTGGCATACTGTACGCCTTAATATCTTAGCCCATTAGCTCTACCTAACAATGTTTAGTCTAGGCAGTTGAGTTGGCTAGTAGGCTAACTACTAAGCTAAGTAGTTCACTAAACTAAATTAAGGTTGTTAATGTTGCTAGCTAATCTGTGTTCGTCTATTAATATCTGAAGTCCTCACTTACAGTGATGTCACATATCACCCAACACACAACAGTGCTGTGCAGCTGGAACGCGTTGAGGTCGCAGGTGGCGCTTTTCCACTGGGAAATTCCCACCTCCGACTTGTCTGGAATGCAACATAACTCTTTGAGTTCATCGAGTTCCCATGTTGGAGGACATTGGCCAGCACATAAACCAAACAGTATATATACAGCAAATTAAATTCAATATCACACAGAGAGCTGAGAACGTGACCAGATCAAATCTCTGTTACATGTGTTCCTTAGTGCATTAACCCCCAGTGCCATACGTTTCTGTGAGGTCCAAAAGCAACAGGCTATTATGTAATAATGTAATAGGCTACTACTCTCCACTATGGGACTATGTTGCAGAATCAGCTAAACAGCCCTCTGTTCACTGGCCACAGCCAGACTCACACGAGCCAAGCAGTCACCTTAAACTGTTAGTATTTTCCATTGTGGCTTAGTGTCAAGGTTAGTTTGGCTAGTGGTTAGCTCAGCAGTTTAGGCCATTTGGTCTGATGTGTCTCCTCCAAATCTTTGAGAAAACCAAACTTGGCTTGTTATGAAACTGAGGTTTATCTCCTTCATCAGATATTGATGTGGGAGTTTCTTAACTGTCCAAATAAACAGGCGTAGCTGTTGCGGGCTCCTATCCAGCAAATGTACTTTTCCCATGTGTTCTACGTTAAAGTTATAATCCATAAGATTTCAGTTTTGTTCTCTTGGGTGACACCTATGGTTATGAGTGGTAATTGCAGGCACTGTCCAGCAATGGATCCATTGTTAACATTTTATGCTGACCCACTCACTGGAAAATAGATTTTCTCTCTGAATGAATACAATTTATTACTCTAAGGCAGGAATGATAACGAATACATCATTATTTATCCTGAGACCCCCCCCCCCCACTCACAGTTTAGACCACAGTTGCATAACAGATAACTGCACTGGACAGTAAAGCTTTGCTCTGTCCCCTCCTAAGCATCAGGGTCACCAGAAAAGCCTCAGCAAATAAACGTCATCACAAAAACAACATGTTGTGCTGTGGGAAGAGCATTTTAATTTCCTCTCGCGGGCCTCTGGACGGAGCTCTGAGAAACTGGACACCTTCTCAACCATCCAGCCGCGTGCCCGAGGTCCGGCCCAGGCAGCATCCAGCCCCGTGCCCGAGGTCCGGCCCAGGCAGCATCCAGCCCCGTGCCCGAGGTCCGGCCCAGGAAGCATCCAGCCCCGTGCCCGAGGTCCGGCCCAGGCAGCATCCAGCCCCGTGCCCGAGGTCCGGCCCAGGCAGCATCCAGCCCCGTGCCCGAGGTCCGGCCCAGGCAGCATCCAGCCCCGTGCCCGAGGTCCGTCAAAGGCAGCATCCAGCCCCGTCCCCGAGGTCCGGCCCAGACAACATTTGACTCTTTGAACTTGACTCTCAGCTGGGGTCAGTGTTGGACAGTAACAAGTTAGGAGTAACGCATTGCAGTAAAATATTACTCTCCCCAGTAAACGTGTATGAATGAATTACTAATAAAATGTCAGTAATATTACAGTTAGCCCCCCCCAGAACAATGGGGGGAAAAAACAATAAACACACATTTGTGTCTACCTCAGTTGACATTCACACAGAGGCGTACATTCAAATGAGTAGTGTAACAAATGACTCTTGGCAGGGGAGTAAAAAGTAAAGGAAGAATATTAACTTTGAGTAATAAATGACACTTTTTGAGTGACGAGCCGGTCGGGATTCAACCCCAATGACCCCCATCCCATCCCTCATCATTCAAGCATGTCGCCTACATAAACACCTTAGCACATAAGTTATGTCACCTCCTGCGCACCGGGAAAATGAATCCACGCACTCCATCTTCTCTTTTTGTTAATCGTGTATCATTAAATCTGCTGATATTGTTCAAGCCCTGCAAGGCCATGTTGCACAGCTGTGTTTAGACGGCGGAGTTCCATGGTTGTCTCTTGCAATATTAACACCCTGCCAGGTAGACACAAGTGATCATATTAACCAAGAAGATGAAAAGAAGATATGATTGCCTCGGTTCACTACTGTAAAAGTGCTATAATGCTACATTTTAACATCAAAGCATTTTTTTTGGCCACATTCATTTTGAGACGTTACTTTATCATCCTACTACTATGATGGGAGAGTTATTTGTTTGACCGGAGTTGCAAGGCACACTGTTGCTCCGATTGCCTCCAAAATTTGCCAAAACACTTTTCAGGGGTCTAGAATGAATCTGTTCCCAAAAAACAAACTAAGCCTAATAATGCAGATAATAAAGACACCTTTGTATCACACAAACTGTAACCAACACAATGTTACAGATTTGACTACATCAATTTGTTGATCTTCCTGCATGGGCAAGTACCAGACGTCCCAGTTCGAGAGAACGGTTCATTCAGTCCCGTTCATTGGGTGTATCTGCCAGGCTGAGTCGACTCGAGACAGGAGTCATATTTGACGGTCACGTTTGAGACGATTCCCGCTCATTAATTGGTTGTCCCGCTTCCTATGTTTTGAGCGTGACTGCACCAAGGTTATAATAGTTTTGGATTTTTTCATTAGTTTTTATTTTTATTAGTTTTGACTTTTTGTTTTCAATTTCAGTTTAGTTTTCATTAGTTTTTAAGGTGGGTTTGATCGTTTAGTTTATTTTTTATTTTTTGAAAATGCTTAGTTTTAGTTTAGTTTTTATTAGTTTCAGTGTTAGTTTTAGTCTTTTTTTGCCCCTTTCCTCTTTTTTTTGTAATATGGGGTGTTTGTCAGGGGTGAGATTCAAAAGGGTCATAAAATATGATAGATCTAGGAAAATAGATTTCATCTCCACTCAAAATATAGGCTTATTATGTATGAAATACTGCAAACTGACAAAGACTAAAACTAAGGACATTTTCTCTTAAATTTTATTTTATTTTAGTCAGTTTTGTAAACACACAATACCGTTTCAGTTAGTTATCGTTTTTTTGTAAAGCTTAGTTTTTATTTTTATTTCAGTTTATTTCATGTTTTTTCAATTCTAGTTTTCGTTTTTTCGTTAGTTTTCGTTAACTATAATAACCTTGGACTGCACCAGGCAGCGTGCAGTACCCTACGATAACAGCAAGTTTAGTTTAGTTTAGTTTATTAGGATCCCCATTAGCCGCAGCAGGATGCTACGGCTATTCTTCCTGGGGTCCGATCACATAGCAAATACAGTAATACATAAAATACAATACACAAAATAGTAAAAGTAGTAAAAGTACAGTAACGTAAGTAGTACAATACATAACATATAAAGTATATGTTATCAGACATACAATATCGAGGGGATTCATGAGGACTCTACTCAGACGTTCGACAGACTGACCCCGGTCTATTGGACACTAAAAAGATTCAAAAAGATTTGTTCGTTCTTTTTTGCCCATCACTACTGTTCGGCTCTTCGCCTCATAACATTGAACTGTCCCCTTTCGCCGATGCTTCTCCTCGGACCAGAGCAACACAGTAACCAAATTGCTCTATTGATTCACGAGGATAATGGCCAATATATCTTGCTGCCAGTGACGGGAGCTGTGAGAGCGACATTGCATATACACTTAGCATGGACATTGACATTGACATCGGAGCCCTTTTCTATCTATCACAGAGGAGCCCCTGCTGCTGACCTGACATCACTGCGGCTCTTACACGCTGCTTCCTCCCAAACATACACGTGCGCGCGTGCACACGCACACACAAACACGCACGCACGCACGCACACATAGACACAGACACGCACGTACACACAGACACACACACGCACGCACACACACACACACACACACACACACACGCACACACACACACACCCGTTCTCTCTTACAGAACCCTTGCTGTGCAGCATTTTTATCTCAGAGCTTCCATTGTTGACCTTGAGCCAGAGGGAAGTGAGAGACACGTCAGTGTGGAACCGCTTGAGATCTCCATCCAAGCCGGGCCAAGGAGTCATAACAACACTCAGCGATTAGCCCAGGATCGGTGGTGGTGCTCACTGGTATTTCTGGAATAATGTCAGGCAAAGATTACACTCACTTTCCTGTTTGCCAAAAGCATCTGGCAACCCAGAAGCGGGTTGCTTTATTTGCTCCCCCTGAGAGCGCGCAATTACAGCAATAAATACCACGGTTTATATTTATTTCAGACGGCAAAATGACAGCAGCATAATGGAAACGTAATGGCCGTGATGCACAACAGTAAAATGCCATTTTTAGATGTGGAGGGATAAGTGGTCGCTCGTGGGAGTGCAAAAAGGCTAGTTGATGTTTTTAATAGTTAATGCGCTGTAAACATATAAAAGCAGGCGATGCTCTTTATCGTGCGATTGGGACGACACGGCAAACACCACTGATAAGATCCAACAGCCCGACTTCTGCATCAGTGTCATCAATAAAACTGAAGGCTGCATCTGCCATGACTTCATTATGCTAAGCTAAAGCACTTGGAGCATTCATATGTAATGAAGTGAAGCTGTCCAACGTGCACCTTCATCAGTCAAATGAGACCAGGCCACTATATTCCAATGTTCAGATGTAGAACATGTTCAGATGTAGAACGTACCACAGGGAGAGTTCAAGAGAGAGTTGCACATACATGACAGTGTGTGCGGTTTAAGTTATAAATTATCCTTTTTATTTATCCCCATGGGGAAATTCATCCTCTGCATTTGACCCATCCTCTACTAGGAACCTTCCTAGAGCTAGGAGCAGTGGGGCAGCCGCAGTGCAGCGCCCGGGGACCAACTCCAGTTCTTTTTGCCATTGCCTTGGTCAGGGACACTGACAGGAGTATTAACCCTTACATACATGTCTTTAGGTGGTGGGAGGAAACCGGAGCACCCGGAGAAAACGCACACGAACACGGGGAGAACATGCAGACTCCACACAGAAAGCACCTGCTTGCTGTGAGGCAACAGCGCTAACCACTGAGCCACCGTGCCGCCGTTTAGAGCCCATTGAGTTTGAGTGGCAGAGTTTTATGGTGTCCCCAGAGCTTTCAGCTGCTAATTACACCTCTAAGAGCACATGTAAGCACGGTAAACAAAGCGCGGGGCTGCCAACCGCTGCTAACCGCTTCCACTTTATTTAAACAGCGCTCCAGCTGTTGCCGTTATGGCCTAAGTACACATCCTGTGAAAACACTTTCCCTCGCTGAACCTCCAGTAAATTTGCCGATGAAAGCAAATCTCCTGTGAGGCTATTGTAGCCGCCGCGCTCTTACAGTAGTTTCGCAATAGACAGCTATATAGCTAATAGATCAGATTTGGTATGCGCAGCGCACAGTTGCCCAACTTCGCATCACTGATGATGACATCACTCACTGATGACATCACAATCGCTCGAGTGACCATCACTGATCACATCATGGAGTGCTCGAGTGAGATGTGGCTCGTGGGAGCGGGGTGTGATCAGTAAGGGGCGGGGCTAGGGAAAATGTATCGTAGCGAGTCCGGGTTCGAGGAGTGGGTAGAGGGAGTGGATAGGGGGCTCTGGGTGGTGGGAAGGACCGTTGTGAGGGAAGGGGGTGGGGCTAGGGGAAAGGGACCATACAAGGGATAGGAAGGGGTTTGGAGGGGTGGGGTAAGGGGAGTGGTTGGGGGGATGTGGGTGGTTTTGGGGTAGGGGTATAGGACCATTTTCCATGTTGAAAACGATTCGCTGTTGTTGTACCAAAGATTGCCTAAAGTGACATAATTAAGGCTGAATGGCCACACTACTGCGCTGTGGGCTTCAAGGTATTATGCTTGTATGAGTCTGGACAGACATGGATTTAGACTGCTGACTTGTTGGCGGAGGCATACAACCGCGTTGCGGTATTTCTAGTTGATATTAGAACTTTTGTTTTGAAGCCAGTTTGCCTTTGGAGTAAAGAACTTCACATGGAGGCAAATAGAAGGACCTACTGTAAACTCAAGCAAGAATAACAAAACGGAGTCAAATGAATGGCGAATGACTATCCAAGTTGAAAGAAACACCAGTGGACCACTTGCAATGAAGCGCGTAAAAATAAAAATTGTGACGACAAAAATCAAAAGAACAAGACAAGAACAAAAGATGTGCTGGTCTTAGAATACAAACACTGCTATCGAGAAGGTCTTATATTTCATGCAATTTACTGCTGCGCTTATGTAAGCAGCATGTCTCTACTGTAAATCTGTATCTAAATCTGTGTCTGTGTACTTTCTAAAGATATAGAGAGCCAACGTGGAATGTCGCTTCCTGCTTCAGCACTGTACCAGAGATTTTCACCCGCCATTTATTTTCCCATAGACATTTCCTAAAATGCTTGTAAAAAATAGTTTTACTTGTTCAAACCAAACGGTACAGATATATTCAGAAACAGGAGAGATCGCAAAACATTTCACTTGGACCAAAACGTAAAAAAAATGTGGGTTTAAAGAAAATATTTTTTCGAAAAGGGATCCAGATTACATGGCTACTGGCTGCAAACCGTGGCACATACACACAACTTCCTGCAGTGAAAATGTTCTTTGGAACGAGGATGGACACTGATTAGGCCTATTTATTTGTTTTTATTAGCAGTTGAAATACAAATTTTCCAGGCTCGGTGAAGTTCTGTTTGTTCTGGCTGGTGTTTTCTGGAGACTGATCTCATGGGGTTCCTCAGTGCAGCTTGAGAAGTGTTTACATTCGATGTCCTCTGTACCCTCTTTTTGCACACTAAGCACACTTTGATGATCTGGAATGAGATAAGGTGATCTTTTAGATGCTGCCAGTTAAAGCAGTTATCCACCACGACTCAGTGAGATGCTGTATATACTTTGCATTTCTGTAGGCATATACAGTATGGAGTATGTGTGGTTTTTATCTTCACAAGGACAGATATGACCCCAATGGCCTATTGGCAGCACATGTCACGTTATATCACAGTGTTTCACAACTAGCTTTCCAAAGCATCCTTTCTTTCTTTCTTTCTTTTTTTAATAAATACGTGCACAAAAGCTTTATGGGGCGAGGCCTCGATGAAGCTAATGAAATGACTTTGTCAAACCAGAATTCAACAGATTTTAAAATGAGATACGTCAGAAGTGCCCTCTCATATAATTTCTGCTCCAGATAAGAGTTTGACCACGAGAAATACATTTAAAAAAAGTCACATTCTCAGACTCATAAGCATTTTTGCGGCGTTCCCACAGTTATCTTTGTTGTGCATTTACTGGGTAATGACAGTTATTGCAACACAGAGCAGTTCTCACATGAAGACATTTTCATTCTGGGGTCTGCTTGTTTCACCTGACATACCTGTCAAACGTGCGTGCGTGCGTGCGTGCGTGCGTGCGTGCGTGCGTGCGTGCGTGCGTGCTTGTGTGTGTGTGTCCATGTGTCCGTCCTGCTGGCTGCTGTGGGTAGTGCTACTGTATGACTATTGGCCATTTTAGCCATTTAAATCAACCTTAATTATATCCGGCCCGTCACAGTCTGCTTATGACCTCTGCCATGCCAAATATGAATGCTGTCAGGCTGACTGTCCGAGGAAAATGAAAGATGATACATACATGATACATTCATACATACATACATACATACATACATACATACATACATACATACATACATACATAGGTTTGCCCCTTTTATGTTATGTGTTAGATTTTGAATGGCGTATGTTGCAGCTCTGCAGAGAATTGCATGTGCCAAAGAAAGTGGGCCAGCTTGGCTCTGTGCTCGTCTTCTGCAAGTACTGTATAACTTAATAAATCACAGGGAAAACATCCAACTCCTGGGTAACAAATAATCTGTCTTCGTCATCCCGTTGCGTTCAAACACTTCAGGGTTTCACTTCAGGATGATCATTTACAGTAGATCTATCCCGCCATTTGTCTCCTCTCTGATTGGGATCTGAATGAAGGAGAAACATGGCGGGGCCAGCAGGTCTGCTGCTATACGACCTAATAAGGAATTCAAGCCGCTAAAACGAAAAGCCATGGAAAACCTTCACTGCATGGGTTTCTTTTTTCTTACTTGAATTTAAAGTTTGCATCAGTCAGTTTCAAGACCCAAGACCCCTTGACACCTGTTACAGAGCCAATTTGATCATTTAAGACAAGAGTGACGATGGGAAAATATTGTCACTTCCTCCAGGCCTCCTTTGAGCGCCTTTTTCATGTCTTTATTTTTGTTTTTGCTCCAAATGAAATGTTTTATGGTCACTCACGATTCAGTAGGTGGGGTGGCTTGGTTCCAGCCTTAAAACTCGTTATATAAGGATTTTTTTAAATGTCTATGGAGAAAATTAATTGGAAACTCACTTCCGGGGCAAAAGATGTCACGTGACTGTTCAGCTCTATTCCAACACTCATTAATAGATAGTATGAAAAGTATGGATTCAGTCATAAACAGGATATGCGATATCATTAATAGCTCAAAATAGTTACACACTGGGATCTTTCTGATTTGAGAGATGTTGAAAAAGGAATTTTAGGTAACAGAACATTATAAACCCTCTGATCCCAAATCAGTGACATAGCTCTCCTGAGTGACCACAATCTCTCACAGTTCTGACAGAGTCCTTCTGACACTGCTCCCAGATCTGCTGTTTAATTTACCCCAACCCGAACAGCCCCTTCACATATGAAGCCCCACACTATAAGCCAGGCTTGTCAGCAGCACACTGTGGAGATCCCAGTCTGATTGGCGTAGCTGGTTGGCCCCCAGCCCAAACCGTGTGTGTATAAAACTCCCCATGTGTTGAAAGCCAAAGTCAGAAAGCAAAAGGGACTCAGAGACACAGCAGGGACTAACTAACTTACTGGGAGATTGAATTCACTTGAAACACACAGCGAGCGAGCTCTGCAAAATGTGTAAAGGATTATCAGCCTTACCCCAAACCTGCCGGGATAGGTGAGACTTCAATTCAAATGAAATTGTTTTTGTTGTTGTTTTTTGTGTGAGATTTCAACAATGCAGTTCATGATTTCAGTTCTTATCAAGTAAAGTTTAGAAACATGGGAATACAATTATTATTCTTGTACAGATTCAAAGTTTTTGTAATGTTCTCTCATGATTCATTAGGATCATCCCACTGAAATAAAGCTAGACTGAAGCCATGCTGCTGTCTTTCTCAGATCAACTGCTTCCACCTGCAAGAACTCAAACTGCCAGCTTAAATCACTTTTTCAACTTCGTTAACCTTTTCATTTCTGAAAGGAATTTCTGATTCGTGGAAATAGAGCGGAATGAGTCTCTTTCACTTAGACTTTATAAAGCAGACAGTGATACTTCATCTAATTGCTACATCACCAGCTTATTGAACAGAATAATGAAAACACAAACATGCTTTTGTTTAGCTTATGCAATGTGAAACAAGTTTGAACAAAAACAATTGTGAACAAATTTCCAATGTTAAATACTTAATATGTATAGCCTAATTAGCTCCTTAAGTTTTAAAGCTTACATTGGTCAAAACATCATAATGAGAAACAATGTTTTTAATTATTAGTCTTGATATTAATGCACATGTTGTGCAGATTTGGCTCTCACAGTGCATACTGTAACTGTTTAGGACACACAAGCACCTTTACAATCCTTGACGGATGATTAGCAGCTGTGTGTTTGACACGGTTATGATTCAGGTCTAATGCTTCAATAAATCAATAGAAGTAACACAGAGGGCAGAGCTATAAACACACCTCCATCACAGTTTATCGATCACCTTGTTTTTATTGCCTTCCTTGCCTTTCCTGCTTGCATTTATATAATAATACTGCATTATGTAATAATAACATGACAAAATGTAATAAATCTTCACTTCATAATAACACCCACATTTTGTAATAATCCACCACATTTTGTAACACACAGCCTTAAAAATACATTTACATTCATTATGGGTGTTATTACATATGAAGTGAACATTTGTTTTACGTTTTGTTGTGTTATTACATAATGTGTTGTTACACTGCTACTTGTTCCCTTTGAGAACATCAAACCTTCAATTATTATTATTATTATTATTATTATGCATATAGAATACAGAGGTTGTTTGTAGTTGTAGTTTTGATAGTAAATTCTGGCTTAAAATAATTCTAAATCAGCCAACAATGGTAAATGATATCTAAACATCTTGTAGAAATAAATAGAATAATTATGTCAGCATTGTTCAATACACACAACATGATGTTACTATTGTTTATTGTTTATTATGGGGATCCCCATTAGCTGATGCCTAGATGACAGCTATAGGCTGCCTGGGGTCCAAGACAACAATACAAATTACATGACAGACCAGCAATGAAATCAAATACAAAAAGAAACCAAACCAAAACAATAAGCTTGTAGGCCTACAGTATATCCAAGGTGAGGCCTGTTTCAGAGTTTAATCAAATCCTATACCATGCAGATGAGTACCATAGGAAACATCAGGCTATACATACCAGCATCAATCTCAGGATACCTAAACGCCATGCTGTTGCTGTTATTTCTTACGTGCTCCTTTGCTATAACTGAATAAATGGCACGAGGGGTTAAAACAACGCCTGCGTCATACACAAGCCGTCATGGTCTCTGCTTTGTGTCTCCAGGGCTAAGGAGATCAAGTCTAAATTGGGAGTTTTACTGCAGAAGCCGGAGAATGCCATCGACCTGATCATCCCCTACCCGGAAAAACCTGAGAAGAAGCCAGACAAGCTCCAGAAGTGAGTACTTTTGTCCCTCAGTCTCCAAGAGAGATGGATGTCTGTGTAGACGAGTGACACTTTGATGGGAAACGTCTCTCCGACTCCATCCCACTCAACAGGCACTGGCTGGACTAAGCTGTGTTTTACCAGTCGGGTATCTTCAGTGTTTTATGGTACAAGGCTTAACTACTGTATTTTATTACCTTGCATTACCTTGTATAGGGTGGAAGAACTGAGCTAGAGATGACAAGATTAATGACGAAATGGATCAGAAATATGAACTTCACAGTACACACTATACACTAAGAGATAGTATCTGACCCCAGTGTCCACTATATGTTGAGTCCAAGTCAAGTCTCGAGTCCCCAGTGTTCAAGTCTGAGTCCAAGTCCGAGTTGGGATGTTTTCGCAGAGGATTGATTTAGTTGCACAGTAGGCTCTTCTGGTTAGGTGGTGGGTCCATTTTGGTCCGTTGTGGTTACATTTACATCACTTTTACGTCAAATTTAATAAAAAGATTACGCTGTAAAAACACTACTACTCGTATCCATGCAGTGACATTTTTCTCTCTAGTTAGCTGGTTATTGTTGACTTTCCTTTCTCCTTCAAACTGCTTGTTATTAACGTGCGTTCACACCAATCGCGGAAATCGTCGTTTGACCGGACAAATTCTTCGCTCAAGTTGCAATATTTCAACTTATCAAATAGCGGCTAAGCCAAATTTGGTGTCATTCGTGCCGAGAGATTTCGCTTGATTCGCCTCATTCATGCCGCCCGGGGTGAAATGACGTCTGCTCGAGTGTTTGCATTGACTTTGTATGTAATCTCGTTGCCTGAATTAGCAAAATCGCAATTGGTGTGAACGCAGCATTAGTTAGCAGCTAGCGGTAACCACTGACCTTAAGTATGCTAACTAACTGTAGCCTACGCAAACAAACCACTTTTCGGCTAGCCAAAGGACAAAAATAGTACAAACCTTTTCCAACAATGTGACACGGTAAAGAAAGATGTCTGACTAGTGACTACAGTTCCATTTTTCCCTGTATCCCTTAATCTTGCTAAGATGTTTTTGTCCAGTGTTGCTTACTGAACTGAGGCTGTTTGTGTGTCCAGGCCGACTGCTGACGAGGCTGCTCAGTGGCGTGAGTCCCTGGACCGAGTCGTGACCAACAACTGTACGTGTGTCTCTCTCTCTCTCTCTCTCCCTCTCTCTCTCTCTCTCACACACACACACACACACACACACACACACACACACACGTATGCAGTCTACGCACGCAGGCGCGCACACACAGGAAGGCAGGCACATATATTCAATTTCTTTCAAGACTTGAGAAACAGGGAGAGGTTCAGGTTGAATATGATGAGTGATGTTAAGCAACAATATTAAAGGGATACCTTAACATTTTCACATTCAATGTTATTCTCTTCTGTTCACCAAACAGTGGAGAGAAGTGCGTACGGCGCGGCTCAGAGGGCCAGGTCACGGTTCGCTACTACTTGTTAGCATGTACTAGCAATACTTTGTTTTTGATGAATGAATTCTAACCATGCAAACCTGTTTTTCATGAAACCAAAGAATGCTAAATTATTTTCCAACAATGAGAGAAGTCTTCCTTGAGAAAAAACCCAGACCATATAAAAATGTCAAGGTATCGCTTTAACTCTGCAGTGTCCAGCGTTGCTGCCTCCCTCACAACCAAACACAGAGAGCCATAACACATAGCTAATACCTGGCACATGGGTTTAACTTCAACTACTCCCAAAACCAACAAGCATGTCTCTGGTGTCCATCTACCAGCCTGTTGAAACAACTACACCTAGCTTGACGTGGTTTGATAGGCCTTATGAGGCACCAAGTTCATTTGCATAAGTTAAATCTACAGAACAGAAAATAATGTTCTCTCTGATGGTATATCATGGCTTTTACTGTCTACCACCTGAAAGATTGCCAGCAAGAGGGTACTGTGTGTCTGTGTGTGTGTGTGTGTGTGTGTGTGTGTGTGTGTGTGTGTGTGTGTGTGTGTGTGTGTGTGTGTGTGTGTGTGTGTGTGTGTGTGTGTGTGTGCGTGTGCGTGCATGCGTGTGTGTTTGTGTGAGCAGATTGTGTTTGGCCAGTTATGCTATTTTACGTGCCATTAGGTAATTAGGGCAGACTAAATGGAAATGGCAAAAATGGCTAATTAGCGGCCAAAATGATTCAACACGGGTTTAGCACCATGGAGAGCTCCATTCGTGAGTTACTGATGGATTCCCAAGGTTGGGAAATAGAAAAGTCTTTCTTCAGTACGGAGCGATATGCTGCATGAACTGGGCTGTAGGCCTATCACTAGGGTCTGTGTTAACCAGCTATATTTGTAGCCTACTTAGTTCTTTTTCAATTTTGATTATTGTTTTATTATTGTTTAATTTGAGTCATTGTCAGCATTCATTTTGCAGCCTTGTGAACAAGCTCACCTGTCCATATCCTGCACTGGGAACATATCTTGCACTGGGAACATATCCTGCACGTGGAATAAAACAAAAAAGCCAATGGCTGCCGTCCACAATAATGTACATGAAATAGCCTACTTTAATGTGGTCCAAATTGAACGTTTCCTTTGCAACATATTATACCTATTATGGGTTTGGGAGAGATATAAGCATTGAGAGACCAACCTGGCTCTCCTGTTTACATGTGTGTCAGAAAGCGCACAGAAAGACCCCGGGCGCGCAAGAGCGATTATGAACTCTTCTTCGTGGTATGTGTAAACGCCTGGCTAAAACTCACTTACTGTAGATTGCCTCACGCACAGATGTTTACTACAGGGACACGGGATTTTCTACTTAGACCTCGGCTTGTGAATGTACAGTCTGCTTATAGCTTCAGAGGAAAACTGAATTTTCTGCATGGGTGGCGAAAGAAAGCCATAAGAGACGTATGTTTCTTTAGCGTGTGCATGTGGTTGTGTGTGTGTGTGTACGGGTCCACAGAGGTTCTGTGTGTGTTATGCTAACATCTCCTGGGAAAAGTCTCAATGATTCCACCCGCTGTTGATTCATTAGCCGGTAGCAGCAAACTGCTATACGCTGTGATTATTTATCCACATGAGGTTTTACATGAACATCTATCTTCTATGTGTTTGTCCCAAGTCAATTCACATGGGGTTCATGCTGTTATTTCCTCTCCATCGGGCAAATCTTTCACCCCAAAAAAAGTTTAATGGTTACTTAGTGCTTCTTTTTATGCTGTGACTTAATGTTTTCTGTGTGTGTGTGTGTGTGTGTGTGTGTGTGTGTGTGTGTGTGCGTGTGCACGCGCCCGCACGTGTGTGTGTCTGTGTGTGTGTGTGTGTGTACGTTGCAGGGCGTTTTGAAAAGCTGCAGCTTGCTTGCTACTGAGCCGCAGCAGCAGCAAATGAGCCGTTCAGATGGCAGATAAAAGCCTGAGGCGGCACATGGCTCTTCAGACAATGGGGGCATTTTGCAGCCATTGTGTTCTTCAGAATGACCGAAATGACTGGAGGTTTTATCAAGCCTCATTTTGGGCGCAAGCAAACAGGCGGACATACCTGCCCTTCTTCTTTCAGTCTTTCAAGTATTATGCTTGTTGTGAAGTTTTATTATATTGTGTTGTTCGCTTCATGTCACATGATCCATCTACTTTCATCCTATGGCTCTGTTGTGTCTGTAGTGTCTTGATTTGATCAGATGTCTCATCATGAGACATTTCTACCTATTTTCTACCTTTTTCTCAAGCAAGAACCAAAAACAATCAGACATACAGTACATTTAGGAACCCCCTTCACCAAAACATGCAATATCCTGGTTGCTGATGTGGTGCCTCCTCTGGTCGTTAAGGGCGCCTGTTCGGAGGGAGGGGAACTCGTTGGAATAGCATGATCCTCCCACGTGCTATGTCCTACCCCTGTCAGGTGAAAAGAAGCAGCTGGCTAACTGCCCATATCTCGTTTTGGCTCTCCCCAGATCGGCAGAGGGTGGAGCAGCAACCAGGATAAATAAATTAAAATTAGCACTAATGGGGGATAAAAATAGGATAAAAAAATTGGGGGGACGGGGGGACAAAAAAAAACATACATTTAGGGGAAATCTGTATACTTTGTTGTCTCATCACAGTTTCATCAATGAAAACACCAAATCACACTATAGTTATTATGTTAACCCTGGATGGTTTGCTAATCGTCATTAAAAGCATTTTGTCAGAATGAACACTTGTCATTCTGTGTGTGTGTGTGTGTGTGTGTGTGTGTGTCTCTCTCTCTCTCTCTCTCTCTCTCTCTCTCTCTCTTTCCATCTCTCAGATGGTCTGACTACCTTCCGCAGCTTCCTGCAGTCCGAGTTCAGCGACGAGAATATTGAGTTCTGGGTGGCCTGTGAGGACTTCAAGAAGATCAAGAACCCCGTGAAGATGTCCGCCAAGGCCAAGCAGATCTATGAAGACTACATCCAGACTGAGGGGCCCAGAGAGGTGAGGGAGCCTTTTTATGAGCTGAAAGAAGAGATAATGGCAGCATGGACTCCAAATGGAATAGAAGAAGCTAATATTGTAGTTTACATGATGTGTAGCAAGCACTATGGAGAAACGCCTCACTCAGACATGTAGGGTCATACAATATTGCATATAGGCCAGGCCGCTAATCTGACAGATACTGTAGCTTTTTTCTCACATACTAGTGGAATACTTGTGCACTGCAGTGTATCAGGCTGCGCAGCCATTGCGCAGCATTGCAAGTTAATCGCCCATAAATACCTAATTTACAAAATTCAGAGTCCGTAAGGTCACCCGCGGGAGTGCTCTTTACACTTCCTGAAAGATTCAGCACGATTGCACGTAAAATGGCATAGCTGTGGCCGAACACAATTTCTAGTCACCCACTCACTCACTCACAGAAACTTCACACTTCATAGCTGCCAGCCAAGGCAGCCTTGGCAGATTAAACAAAGATAAAACAGAAACTTATCTCAATATACTTAAACCTAACCTAACATAACTTAAACCACTTCAACCTCTTCATAAACAGTGTTGATATTTTGGATTTTAGTCACTCTTTAACATCTGCCTCCCCATTTCTCTTCATCTTACGACCCCCCCCCCCCCCCCCTCCCCACTGCAGGTGAACATCGACCACGTCACCAAGGACGTGACCCTGAGGAACCTGGTGGCCCTGTCCCCTGCCACCTTTGACCTGGCCCAAAAGAGGATCTTCGCCCTGATGGAGAAAGACTCCTTCGGTCGCTTCCTGCGATCAGAGCAATACCAGGAGCTCCTGGTCAACTAAGTCTGCCTGCCAGTCTGGGGGTGTGGGGGTGGATTTCAACAAGCAGAGGAGAGACAGATAACTCCAAAATATCAGGAAATAATTTAGTCAAGCATAAACTTTCCATCCAATATGCATGTCGGCTTAAAAACTTAGCTTAGGACTCAAGATACAAGTTTGATTTGAGAAATGATCCTATCAAGGGCAACAGATTTATATTTCAAATGTAGCTAAAGAAAACTGCTTCTTGAAATATACTCCCTCACCCCCCACACACTCCCACACACACACACACACATACACACAATCTACACAAACACTACACAAATGTCTAGAGCAAAACAACCAATGTGTTCTTCAGTTCCACACCATGTGGATCAAACTGCACATTTACGCTGATGAAATGTCTCTTGAGATTAATGTGAAATTGATGTTAGTAAGGCTAAAAGGGGTCACAACATTGTAAACGACAATGACAATCATCAAAAGTAAAAATATTTCTGTAAGAATTACTGTAAAAAAAAGCAGTTTGTCATGCAAATGGCTTGACCCCTGAAACGAGTCACCTTGGACATTGTTAATTTTATAATCTATTAATAAATAAAACAACATACAGTAACAAAGGTTTTGGACATTACTTTAACTCTTAACTTGAAGCATTGACAGGATGGGGGAGGGGGGGGGGGGGGGCTATCACTCGAGCACTTACCGTAAACATTCAAGTCTTATTCAGGCAGACTTCGCATGGCTTTTAAGTGCTTTGTGGTTAGAAACACAAGACATAAGTGCCTTTTGGGTTAGGACAGTCTGACCTTCCATGGGACTTAACTTAGTGACACATCGAGATGTCATCCAAGTCTAGGGGGAGACAACCGGGGGGACATTTATTGGAATCAGCAGATTCACACAGCCAACTGTTTTTAACAACGGATAGGGAAGTAATGTGCGCCACACACACACACACACACACACACACACACACACACACACACACACACACACACACACACACACACACACACACACACACACACACACACACACACACACACACACACACACACACACACACACACACACACACACACACACACACACACACACACACACACACACACACACACACACACACACACACACACACACACACACACACAGTATTTGGATTGGCACACCAAGCGCCCCCATGGTTCAGATGTGCCCTGAAGGAGGCATCCTTGGGAACAGTGCTAGTTGGCTCAGTGGTGAGGCTCCTTGCCTCCCACTACACTGCAAGTTGCTTAGATTGGAAAACTAAGTAGGAGGGAATCTCAGAATAAGATGTGAGCAAAGTAGTGGTTTTTACAGAGAGAGAAAATGTATTTTCCCGTGTGACATTACCAAAGTTGAACGTCTTTCCATGTCTATGTCTACCGAGTCACTCTCATAGGTCTAGACCTGGTTTTGGTTGAAATTTGGGGCAGAACTTGCAGATTTAGGGCATTAGACTAACAGTGCTATTTATCTGCCATCTCCAAACCATTATATCTTGGCTACTGAGAACACTGTATTCCTATACAATCTTTCCATTCTCACTCATTCATACATGTATTTGAGGAGTCACGCCATAAAGGAAGTCTAAGGAATGAAATAAATGAATAATCACATAAAAAAATAGCAATGCTCACACTGTATGAATATTAATTTACATAATACTTTGCCACATTGTTTTCCAAGCTAACACTGCTATTCAGCTACAAGTTATTATTCACAAATGCATAGTGTAACAAATCACTACTGCTCACCTACAGTAATTCACGGTGAGCTGAGACAAAGATG
This sequence comes from Poromitra crassiceps, assembly GCF_964638095.1. Lineage (NCBI taxonomy): Eukaryota > Metazoa > Chordata > Actinopteri > Beryciformes > Melamphaidae > Poromitra > Poromitra crassiceps. Next base: position 11,368,559 of record NC_139632.1, read on the forward strand.
GATTTGAGGGTGGATTCGGTGGCTGTGTGCAATGTTAAAGAATCCCAAATATGTATTTACAGTTGCATGTAGCAATCGTAACGTGTGATTATATCTATACTGTGTGTTTTGTTGAAGTGTTGTCATATCTATCAGAATAATATTATTATCCAGATATTCAGCATTTTTGCCAAGTCCTTGTTGTTCCCCTGATTACAATACTGAAAGGCTACAGGCCAGGTACAGACCATGTTGGCATAACCACAATATTTTGGAGATGGAGGAGATGAACATATTGGCAGAAAGAGTCGACTTTTATTTTGAAATGGCATAGGGTTTTCCATGGCACAGATTGGCCAGTCTGGTGTCGTAACCCGAATGTCATGCAAGTCAATTAATCAGGGGAAACAAATCAATAAGGACTCAATCAATGCTGGATACTCCTTATTTGATATTGCATGTACGTTTTGTAGTCCAACACATAAAAGACATAAATGCATACAAGTCCTGAAGATGTATTTATTTTTCCATGTAAAAATTGACCATTTAAAAATATGTGTGTCTAAGTTATTCCTAAATACCACACTAGATTCAGTGACTCTGCAGCGACGAGCTGCTGAGGGCTATTCCCACAGAACATGTCTTTTTCACTGTTATAAAAGAGGACACATCTATGACTTTCAATTGTCACTTTGTTTTTCTTCATAGAAGCATCTCCGTAGGCTACTGTGTGTGTGTGTGTGTGTGTGTGTGTGTGTGTGTGTGTGTGTGTGTGTGTGTGTGTGTGTGTGTGTGTGTGTGTGTGTGTGTGTGTGTGTGTGTGTGTGGTGTACAACTTGGATGGATAACAGACGGCACGGTGGCTCAGTGGTTAGCACTGTTGCCTCACAGCAAGAAGGTCCCGCGTTCGAACCCCGGTCCATCCCAGTCCTTTCTGTGTGGAGTCTGCATGTTCTCCCCGTGTTCTTGTGGGTTTTCTCCGGGTGCTCCGGTTTCCTCCCACCATCAAAGACATGTATGTTAGGGTTAATACTCCTGTCAGTGACCCTGACCAAGGCAATGACAAAAGAACTGGAGTTGGTCCCCGGGCGCTGCACTGTGGCTGCCCACTGCTCCTAGTTCTAAGAAGGTTGCTAGTAGATGGGTCAAATGCAGAGGATGAATTTCCCCATGGGGATAAATAAAGGATAACTTAACTTAACTTATTATTGGTCTACAACTGTAAAGGAAAACATGTTTCTAAGGCTGGTCATCCTTTTTGTCCCACCTCCTCCTTCTTTAGACCTGACGTCATTTCTCAGAACAAAGCGAGATGTGAGGAGCGTGTGCCCCCGGCCGCGTTGCGAGTGAAAAACAGAGAGGACAGATGCGGCTGTGGAGCCAGCTGCCAACACAAACACTGTCAGAGGCGAGCGTGGACGCATCCGTTAACTAGCAAGGTTCCTCGAAATAGCTGCAAGGGGTCACATACTCGAGGTCCCCAAAGAGGGGGGGGGAGTGACATTTCGAACAGATGTCTGATGGGTTTCAGCTCATGGCTTTTCCATAGGTCTTTCTTTCCTGGGTAGTTTAGACGCTATATGAACTCCCCAGAGTCTCAAATGAGTGTGTGTTAATGGATGGAGATGGAGGCTCAGGCTTTACAGACAGGACTGTTGATGTTGACTCGGGCGTCATTAGCAGGCAGAGGGCATGGCTGCTGCGTGCTCGCTGAGCTCACATGGCTCCTCTTTCAAGACGGGAATGTTCAGCCAGGCTTTGATATTGTGCTGAGGTTCTCATGGCTCCAGGGCTTTTCATGAGCTTCAAATAAGAGAAGACTCTGGCCCTCAGCAATTATCTCTATGTGCAGATCCAGAGTGGTCACGCTAATTGATGTAGCCACAGCAGGCAGAGCAATCTAGTAAGAGAGTGGCGCCAGCGGAGGTCCAAAATGCGTGACATGTAGCCAATGAATAGCCAGGAAGGGGGCTCGCGCTACGTTTGAATGCATAAAATAAAGCTGATAATATAGAATTTGATTCTTTAAAAACGTCGGACCCTTTCAAAGTGCATCACAAACTGTCCATTTTGCTCCAACTCAACAGCTGTATGATTGCTGCAACACTCAACAGCGCTGCTTAATCTGTGAAGTTACTTCACTGAACTTTTGTGAGGTAAAAAAGTTAATAAAATAATCCACTGGAGTGAATGGAGATGTCACAACTCTTCTATTATATGGCTCTAGCCACAGGTAACACAGGCTAGGTAAGGTGTTCAGAATGCCTCTGTGGTTCTTTGATGAAAAATCTCAGTGGGGAAAGAAACTCATCTAAAAACTCCAAAATCTTGAATAATACAATTGATCTATCAGAGATGTAATAATCCTAAATCAAAAGATTTTAGATTTGTTTTCATATGTACATGGTTTTTATTCTCGCCAGAATGCTTAGATCAGGGGTGTCAAACATACGGCCTGGGGGCCAGAACCGGGCCGGCCCACCAGAGGGTCAAATCCGGCTCACAGGATGACTTTGCAAAGTGTGAAAATGCCACTGAGAAGTCCTCCAGTCCAATGTGAAGCACTTGTGAAGGCTAAGAGGTGCCAGTGTAACCGAGGTGAATCAGCGCGGATTCCTCGTGAGTCCCGAGTGGTAGCGAGTGGATTGGTTAAATTACTCCCCACTATAAAGGCATGTTAATCAGCTCCGCCAAGGGAGCTAGCTCTCTTGGTGGAGTGGTTAGTGTCTTTGGGGGCGGTTCGTATCCACCCCTGGACAAGCCCTTGACATGGGTTGCTGCAAGTACCACCTACACAACGCCGTTACACCAGGTTTCAGGAGCAAGTTAAATATTAAGTAGCCTAATCATGTTTTCTGTATTGATCACTAAATCATAAACTATACAGAGAATTGTACAGTTGCCGTCAATTGTAATGCACAGTTACAGACAGTAGATTTGATCATTAAGTTTGCTAGGCCTATTCTTCAAATGTACGTGTAAACACGAAAAGAAACAGGAACATTTGGAGCTGTCATTATTTATAGGTTATTATGCATTGCTTTTCTTTGTCTGGCCCACTTCAGACCAAATGAGGTCACATGTGGCCGATGAAAATGAGTTTGACACCCCTGGCTTAGATGATACAAAACAGATACTAGCAGCCTCAAACCTGAAAGCAATGCACTCCAATTGTACTCGATCTTCCAACTGTATCTTGAAGGATAAAGAATTCATTTTCAAAACAAAACAAAAATATGGTGGTGGGGGGGGGGGGGGATTTCACCACCTCCCACATACAGGTGCACGCACACTCTACTGTACATTCATGCAACAATGACAGTGTTAACCCTGCCAGCAGTACAATCATTTCAATCTAATTTTGCAGCCCCCCAAAAATGAGACATCATTTCATAATAGTAAGTCAGTCAACTGGCAGAAAAATCACAATGAGAACCATCACCCCAAGGTGCCTCCATCTCTACATACCTCACAAATGTCTTCCTCTCCTCCTTCATCACATCCAACAGTGATTTGGTTGAAAGTGTCTTGTAGGTGGCAGAGGATTGGAGGCAACAACCAAAGGAGGAGAATAGATTTGGGGAGGTAAGTAGGCCAAAGTGAAAAATGACACAAAAAGGGGTCCTGACCGAGTAGCAGTATGTGACAGTTTGGGACAGGGGTTGAGTTATAATCTGAGATTTGTGAGGGTCTCTAAAATAGGCAAACTGATGTTAGGGGCACACGGGGAGGGAGGGGGGGGGGGGTCGGTTACTTTTTTAAGCGGTCGGTTACAAGAGAGAGAGAAAGAGAGAGAGAGACTTCACTGTGGTCTCTCTCTCTCCCTCTCTCTCTCACACACACACACACACACACACACACACACACACACACACACACACAGACACAGCAGCCCATTTTCACAACAAATGGTCTTCTCCAAGGTGGTGAAGTGAAGATAACATGTTGCTTCGTTCTTCTGGAAAACTGAAAACATGTTTCTTTTAGCCTATTCATCTCGTTAGCCTAAATAATGCTAATTACATTGAAAAATATTAAAATAATGGTTGTTGGTACATATGTTAGACCCCCACAGGTGTACGTGTTTATGGGGTCTCAGACTCTCCTATGTGAGCTCAACCCCCATTGGCCCCCACATAACTCGAACCCTGGTTTGGGAGTGAGATGGTTTTGGCTGCAGCCCCACTTTGTGATTTAAGCTGTTAAGATCTCATCTTCTCACAGGCTCAGCTCAGCAGAACTCGTTCAGCGTCTGGTCCAGATCACATTTTCAGGCCCGAAGCTTCAGTCAAGGTTAACCTGCTTATCGCTGTCTGTTCTCCTCTCTTCTCTCCTGCCTTTCTACCTCCAGGCCTGCTCATTAAGACCTGACAGGACGATCTGGTGGACTAATATGATCACGCATGCCAGTGAGCACGTATGCAGACGCAGACGCAGACACACACACACACACACACACACACACACACACACACACAACACACACACACACACACACACACACACACACACACACACACACACACACACACACACACACACACACACCTTATCGCTCTCTCTTTCATATATTCACATGCACCCTGGGGGCTGGGTGTCTGGCTCTGGCTTATTGTCCACAGAAGGGAACACAGACGCTGTAGGGCTAACTCGTCTCTCTGTGGGGCCTCTGTTTTGCTCCTGTATTTATGCTCAAGCTGTGCAAGGTTTCAACAGTAATTTGTGACAGCTTCATGACATGTTTGACATTCTGCGAGGGGACATTGATAATACCTTCATTAAGTATGTATAAGCCATTTATGTCACCATAATCCATCACTGCAAAGTGCATTTTCAAAGTAAAAGGCCCTGAGGGGGGTGGCTGTGGCTCAGGAGGGAGAGCGGGTCGTCCACTAATCAAAAGGTTGGTGGTTCGAACCCCGCCTCCTACAGTCTGCATTGGGCAAGATATTGAACCCCAAATTGCTGATGGCTGTGCCAGCACTCTGCGTGTGTGCGTGTGTGCGTGTGTGTGTGTGTGTGTGTGTGTGTGTGTACTGTGTACAGTATGAATGTGTGTCTGTGAATGGGTGAATGTAGGCGTGTTGTAAAGCACTTTGTGTGGTAGACTAGAAAAGCACTGTATAAATGCAGTCCGTTGACCATTGAGAACAATGCAATGCTCTGTACGTGTAGATCAGTCGAAGCAAATAAAAAACACCAGCAGATGTTTAAGGCCATTTGTTAAGGTGTTTTATGTGTTCTGATATAAAGATTGCTATTATATCGAATATTCGTATTTGGGTCATTTACTGTACATGATCCACCCTAGCTTTTTCATTGTCTTTGCCTCACTTACATAATTGTCCCACCCTCCTCCTACAAGATAAAATCACTCAATGGGTGTTTTATTTTGGTAGTACTGTACAATGGTAGCTGTACATGCTCATGGTGGCAGGAAGTGGAGCGATGATTTTTATGTGCACTGAAATGTCAGGGGAGGAGAAAATGAACAGCAGGCTTTCAACTGTATTTCTGTCTGAATGGAAGAGAAGCAGGAGAGCTTTAATGGGTTTACTGTACATGTTCACGTGAGGTATTTCACTCAAGACACAGAGGTCAGGAAGTAGAAGGAAGAGAAGATACAGAGGTAGGGGTCAGCTCAATGTTCCCAGAGCTCAATGTTCCCGGGGTTTATATGGCAGCTAATGGGAACATGACAAAGGGTTCAATGTTCCCAGGGCTCAATGTTCCCAGGGCATGGGCAGGTTGTGTGTGTGTGTGTGTGCTCACCATTGTAAATCTCCATGTCACTGTCTGGCTTAATACCGAGATATATCCACTTTGACAAGCATCGCAGGGATCTCTTTGTCATAAGCACTAATATAAACTATAGGCTACTACTACTACACTACTACTACTACTACTACTACTACTAATAATAATAATACTGATAATAAAATCATTATCACGCTGTGTGTGCTGTGTGTGTGTTTGTATTGTTTATGCACCGGAATCGATATGGTAATTACTTTATGTTGATGTGTCTGATAATCCCATGTGGGATGGGTCATGTAATTTGTCCTGACACGTAAATAAAACTTTCATTAATTAATTAATTAATTAATTAATTAATTAATTCATTCATTCATTCATTCATTCATTCATTCATTCATCATGTCATATTTACATTTTGTTATTATTGTTAGTATTATTATTAATCAGAGACTAATTATTGTAATTATTGTTCACTGATGACATCACTCACAAAAATGGGACCAAAATGGAAACAAACAGTGCCCACTTGCTGTTTTTTATATAATTAGCAATCTTGTGGGCTACGCGCGCCCGATTCCTAGGCTTGCCCGCTGCGTGGGCTCACGACATTGCCCGCCCTGCAGCTCGCCCACTGTGCATCGCATACGCAGCTCGGCTGCTACGTGGCCTCGTCCGCAGCACGGCTGCTGCATGGCCTCGCCTGCTCTATTGGCACCAGGAAGGATGACATCACTGATGACATCACATCATTAGCTAATTAGGGCAATCACCTACTCACTCTCACACACACACACACACACACACACACACACACACACACACACACACACACACACAAACACACACAGATACTTCTCATTCTTATTATAGGATTGTATGACGGAACACGTGTAAATGTTCCCAGCATGGTTCGACCGATATACTGGTTTGCCGATATACAGGTAGCAAGCCGATATTGGACTGGACTCTTTAATAAAGATTGGATATCAGCCAGTCAATGTTGCCCAGCACTGATAGGTAGAAGGTGAGGATTTGATGTTCCTCAACAGTTTTTAGGGGTCAGTGAAACCTGCCATACCCGGCCTTAAGATGCTGCTGCTAACCCACCTAAACAGTTTCATGAGTCTATTTTCATGGTTATCCCATGGGTTCAACACTGTCATGTTTGGAATTTCGTCACATTTCAGCGGCTTCAGCCCAAAATGATCAGTATTGATATTGGCCTTAACGAAAAACATATTGGTTGAATCCTAGTTGCTGCCCCCTTACTCAGGCTAAAGCACTCTAATACAATTTGGATGAAAGATGAGACCACATGTACGCATGCACAACAACTCCACATGGATTTATCGATTTTGTGTGGACTCCCCTGTTTTTGCTGCAGAATCTAAATATAGGCTGTATACTGAGAAACACGTGTGTCTGTGCAGCCATGAGTGTATGTATGTATTGTATGCCTTTTATATATATATTCTTTTTATATACATTTATTTAAAGTTTTCAACGTAAAAAAGAAACCACAAACATCTACAAAAACCTATACATACACATACACAAATAGATTCACTCAGAAAATAACCCTCCGTCCCTGCCGGAATTATGTATTGTATGTATTCATTGCATTACGCTTTAGATCAGTGGTTCTCAACATGGGATCCAGGGACCACCAGGGGTCCTTGAGGAGGTTCCAGGGGGTCCTCAGAAATTGCTGAATTTCTAAACTTCATCATTTTGCAAGAGATTAACACAATTAGAGAATGTATAAGAAACAATCTTGATCATAGTTTCACTCTTATCTCTCTACCTACAACAGATGGTCATGGAATTCTGGACAAAATCACCAAACAATGAAAAATATAATAGCAGCATCAACCCAGCATGCTTCAGATCCATTAGAAAAGCCATTTTAGGCCTGCAAGCTCTTGAAGAAGTAATCTGCTTTGTGTTACAGGATGAATATCGATGGGTAAATAGGCTCCAGGCCGACTTTACTGATTCCGCCTCTAAATATCTTTCTATTCTGTTAACTTTACTAAGAAGCAGAGAAGCACGGCGACACTTAGTCTAAATATTTACACATATTTCCCCTCGCTCTGCGCTATTAAAGTCTGACGTGCACAAGGTTTCATTTAAACAAGTTTATTTCCACCAAAGCATAAAAGTGTGTGTGTCACGTTGCCAAACACAATTGAATGCTGTACCCGTAAATAGACATGAAGATAGACGTGTGGCTGAGAATAGAACTACGGTCAATAGCCTTATCTTATTTGGAGGTAAATCCAAATAAACAACCCCCACCCCACCGCCAGAGGCGAGGCCTGAGCAACATGAGTCAGCACTTTTACAATCGATTATTCATGTTATTGACACATTGCACTGCGAAGGGACATGTGTGAGATTGCACAAACTGAACTATACAAACTCCGTGTGATCCATTGATGTATAGGACGAATCAGCGTGACATCACTTGCCACCCAGAAATGCGGAACCCCACGGCAGTTATTAGTGTGAGTTGTGCCAAACAAACGTTAATATCTCAAAAACTATACATGACATCACTTATATTTTTACATTCTGAGTGAGAGCAGAAGTAGCTCAAGAGTGTGATGTATAATATATGCATGTTGTGTTAAAGTTGTGTGAACCGTTGCAGTTTTTAAAATGTAAACAGAGTCAGCCTGGCTAGAGTCAGACACCCAAGCCTCCCAAAGCTCACGCTCCATAGGGTTATAACTTATATTGCCGTTGCCACCCAGTGACGCGGTTTGTTTACCAAAATGCTGATCGGCTGATGATCCCTCGTATTGACAGCATGGCCTATATTTTTTAACTTCTTGCCGTGGAAGGGAAGGGATGTGAAGAGAATGAAGACAAACTTTGATTGTCACTGATCAGTTGGGTGTTTTTTGTATGTGTGTCAATAGCCAGGACTTCAGAGAAGTGATAAAGTAATCCATTTTGGTGTGCTGGTGATCCCTGAAGCTCCTACAGTACATTCAATTAGTTACAACTGAACAGATGCAAGTAGACAAGCAAGATGTTTAAGATGGAGTTAAGATTTGGCCTGGGTACAGTAAGAAAGACATTTGACATGGCATCATGACATTTCACCAGTCATTATATTACCTTTTGGGCATCTCAGTGGTAGATTCCCTGCCTACCCACACAAGGGTCTCAGGTTCGAGCCCCCGTGTTACCTCCGACTTGGTCAGGTGTCCATACAGGTACAATATTGTCTGCGGGTGGGAAGCTGGATTAGGGCGAAGTGTCCTAGTCGCGCCACTAGTGCCTCCTCTGGTCAGTCGGAGCACCTGAGGGGAACATCCTACTGTATACTGTATGTATATAGTCACAATGAAATGAAAATTGATTTTTTCACCTTGTGAGCTAATTTTCCATGTCATGATATAGGCCTACACCTATTTAACAATAAGCCTACATACTAAAAGATTTACACTTTTTTCCCTGTTGCATTGTTTAAATATCAACATCCCATTACTTTAGGCAGGGGTTACTTCATTGTGTACCAGTGAATAAAACCAATGAAAGCACCGTCGATTTGAACAAATCCCGACCCTTCCAATTTCTCCAAATAAATAAATAAATCCCAACCCTTCCATCAAATAAAGCTGCCTTTCAAGTTCCTGGCTTGAGGGTTAATTCCACAGTTCTGACAGCACCCAATACTGACAAAGTGCCCATGTATGGAAGGAAACAAAACACTTCTCTCAGCAAAAATAAATAAATTGTGATACATACAAAACTGGAGAAACACACACACAAAGTTCACCAATATGTTTGGGCTGCAGACTTTAAAAAGGGGTGACAGAACTTTTTCCCCCTCGTCTCACCAAATAAAACTATGCATGGGTGTGCAGTAATCCACATACAAAGTTGTTCCAAACTTGCAACACATGGTTTTATTTATAGCCACAGACATTCCAGGTATCATAACATAAATATAAATAGGACTTTGACATCATGTAATAAATATATATAAATAGAGATGTATTTTCTCAATTAGAGTAGATGTTTCAATAATAAAATATTTTCCTACATTAGCCTGCCAGATGGTGAACAAAAGTGAACACATGCCCATTGTCCAAGTACCCTGTACAAATTCCAGAGATGGCCTACAGTACAGATCAGAACAACAGAACTGGAAACACTGACAAGCAATCAATCAAATGTTAAGCTTAGTCATATTTTGACCTTTACGTATTTGACATCCACATGGCGATCAATATAATATGACAGTGAAGCGCGCTTAGCATCCACATGGCGATCAATACAATACGACAGTGAAGCGCGCTTAGCATCCACATGGCGACAATACAATACGACAGTGAAGCGTCCAGTAGAAAGTAGAGAAAGAAAACATTGGGCCGTACTACACCATGTTGAGATAGGCTCCGCATAATATGAAGGTGCTCCGGTGCTGTATGTAGCCTACTTTACATTAGGGGCAATTGTTACCATCATGAAGCTTAAAGGGATGCCACTTTTTCTGGAGTTTAGCTCATTTGCCATACCCCCACCCCCCCCAACATAACCAAGGTACACCATGCCTTTACCGTCACTGTCCGAGCAGTAGTGAGCTACAGTCGTGAAGTTAGTAAGTATCGCCATATAATGGAGGCCAATGGCACACCCGTTCAAAATAACCAAAAACACACATCAAATAGCGCCAAAATACACGTTGTGCTTCGGGTACGCACCACGAGATGAAAATAATATTCATCCAAATGCAGAGAAATTATCTTTTTTAAGGTAAGTAGATAGCCGGAATTACTTTCTAAACATGGCCGCCAGGCATGCGCGACATACAGTGCATGCGCTGTGTACAGCGGGAGCACACTTTACAGGCAAACAAGGAAGTAACTCAGTGTGGGGATTTACTCCAAAAATGTGTTTCACGTAACTATGGATTAATAACCCTAACCCTACCACCTAACCAGGGTTCAGCCTAACCTACCACCTAACCAGGATTCAGCCTAACCTACCACCTAACCAGGGTTCAGCCTAACCTACCACCTAACCAGGGTTCAGCCTAACCTACCACCTAACCAGGATTCAGCCTAACCTACCACCTAACCAGGGTTCAGCCTAACCTACCACCTAACCAGGATTCACCCTAACCTACCACCTAACCAGGGTTCAGCCCAACCTACCACCTAACCAGGGTTCAGCCCAACCTACCACCTAACCAGGATTCACCCTAACCTACCACCTAACCAGGGTTCAGCCTAGGTTCAGGGGGGTCGTTAATGTACATACTAACAACTCTAATCACAAATAATGCCTTTTTCAATGAGTAGCCTCTTAGCCTATATTTACATTAACGAGGTGAATGGGCTAAAAAAACATGTTTTTACAAACGAGCGCCATATTCTCTTGTCAAGTGTTGAGTAGTGAATCCTCTCTCTGTCTCTCTCTCTCGACGGACCCCCCACAGAGCTCAGATTAACTTGAACCCTGCACTTTCCCTAACCTACCAGCGTCCCTCAGCTTTGGCCCTGATTGAGGTGACCTGGGCCAAATGCCAGGACCTGCCATGCAGGTCACGGCATCCAGGGTCACCCTAAATGCACGCAAGGGGAAAACTCCAGAGGAAAAATTCCAGACACAGAGGTAGTTCAGATCGTTTTCTGTGTTTGAGTTTCACCTGGTCATGACGCTGATAACAGGTTACAGGTAAGGTACAGTAAGGTACAGTAACAGTAACAGTAACAGTAACAGTTTAAACATCAAAGGTTAAAACATGAAATATTTCAACATTTAGTCATTTTGACACATACGTGAAGGCTGATGGTGAATGTAACAAATAAAGCCCTTAACGCAGAGGGATGAACACAGGTATAAAACAAAAATAATCTTTCCTTTATTCACGGTTAGAGATGAATGATGAAGCTGCCCCGCCCCTTTTGTATCAGAGTCACATCTCATGATCCCATTGGCTTAAATTATACACACTGGACACAAAAGAGGCAAAGCGGTCCGATTCCTTATCAATGTCTACCTTCTTATGAGCTGATGTATTTTCAGTTTGTCGCACGTTCGACAGTATTTCACGCTCGCTTCCTATCTAGGCACCGCAGGTCAACGTCTTCCTGTTCTCTGGACAGTTATTTTTCTTGCCCTTCTTCTCCTGAGTGGCAGAGGCGTGTGTCTGAGACAGGTCCCGGATCAGTTTGGAGTTGAGGAAACGCCTGTAGGAGTCTTTCTCCATCAAGGTGTAGATCTTGCTCTGGGCCTCGTCGAAACAGGACGGGCCGACGCACTCCAGGTTCTGCCTCGTTTCTTCTCTGGTCGCTGAGTCTAGGTTGACCTGAAATGACAGAAGGAGTGTGAGATGAAGTCGTTACATGGTAAATGGCATCTTGTCGCCGTAATCCGACGAATTTCCAGTTGAAACAATGTTGTGGGGCAGAATGTAAGGAGGGACTGTTCAGAAGTGGATGGGACTGAGATATACTGGGATATAGTAAACAAATAGAATGTTCCTCAGATAACTTCCTCCATCTCCACGTGTTACTTCAAAAGTTGTAAAGTTGCAGGTTTTATATGATGGGAAGTGGGAGGATTGTTTAAAAGTGTGTGATGGTAAAATATTGTATACCTATGAAGAAACCAGTAAAAATAAATTTTCCAGGATGGAAAAGTCATGAGATTTTTAATAGACAATTTGTTGGCATGTATTGTTAAAAAGGTGGGTGTTAGAGAGCATGGAAAAAAATTGAAT